>NC_134355.1:624204571-624537904 GCF_048569485.1 Anomaloglossus baeobatrachus
TATATCGATGAGCGTTTTGTGGTCGTTTGACAACACTCAACGTGTGACACATGGACAACTACCTATCAGCGATACAAACAAAAAAAAAAAAAAGACTTTGCAAAAAAAATCGCACGATGGATTGACTCGTGTAAAGCAGCCTTTATTCTTTTTTGGTCTTTCACATTGATAAGCTATCCTTACAATGGATCATCAATATCAGATCTGTGGGGCACTTACTTACAGGACTTGTCAACTGATTGAAGGCACCATGGGACATCAGAAGTTGCCCAAGTCCGTATATTGTGTAGTGGTCTCAAAGGGTACTGCATTCACTAGCGTGAGAGAGAGCATGCAATACCTCTCACGGCCACTATACAATGTACGGAGCAGCTACAGGTACACTGCATCCCGTCAATCTGCTGATCGGTGGGGTGTCAGGTGTTAAGCCCCCCCTTCGCTTGGACAATCGTTAACCTGGCAGTGATCTCTCCCGAATCCTTCATACATACTGCCGAGCGCTCCTGTGTTCTGTATGAGAGTTGCTGCCTGACTCCTTAGCGTTAGCTTATCTTGATGAGAACAAAATGATTGTCTGAATTCATACCTGATAGATCTTTAACTCCCCCACAATTATCTCTAGGGGGACCCTACACATGGGGTTGTCAGCCAAACCCATCGATATTGCCAGGTTTGGCCAACATTAGTCTAATGTGTTGGTGCCTTTTGACCTCCACCGATCTGCTAATGAGAGATCAGGGCGTGGAAATCTGTCTAATATGTTGGTGCCTTTTGACCTCCACCGATCTGATAATGAGAGATCAGGGCGTGGAAATCTGTCTAATGTGTTGGTGCCTTTTGACATCCACCGATCTTATATTGAGAGATCATCAGGGCGTGGAAATCTGTCTAATATGTTGGTGCCTTTTGACCTCCACCGATCTTATATTGAGAGATCATCAGGGCATGGAAAGCTGTCTAATGTGTTGGTGCCTTTTGACCTCCACCGATCTGATAATGAGAGATCATCAGGGCGTGGAAATCTGTCTAATGTGTTGGTGCCTTTTGACCTTCACCAATCACATATTGGGAGAACATCAGGGCCTAGAAAACTCCTTTAAAATTCTACATTTCAGCAGATCATGATTCCTCTATAACTATTTACATTGCATTGGCACATTCTCACCATTTTCTCTACACTTTAGATGCCACGCTGTGTGTCGTGTGCCAGGACCGCAATGCTCTGCGCCAGACGGTAGTGCGGCTGGAGCTGGAGGACGAGTGGCAATTCCGTCTACGAGATGAGTTCCAAACTGCCAACGCCAAGGAAGACAAACCCTTGTTTATCTTAACCGGCCGCCATGTCTAATTAACAGTGGCCTAAATGACCCCCAGGGGCATCTGGCTGCCACCCTTACCTGGATGCTGTGCACAGAACTATTGGGTGTTTTTGCACTGGACAGATCTGAGTTACGTCGGAGCTGATGGACAGCTGACGTGGTGACACGGACAAACACATCAGATACATTCCTAGATTTATTTATATGTAATATGTCTTTGTATATATTTTAGGCATTGAATAGGTGGAATTGTAACTTTATTATTATTATTGTTTGTGTTTTTTCTTATAATAAGGAGTTAAGGCCCTGTCACACACAGAGAAAAATCTGCGGCAGATCTGTGGTTGCAGTGAAATTGTGGACAATCAGTGCCAGGTTTGTGGCTGTGTACAAATGGAACAATATGTCCATGATTTCACTGCAACCACAGATCTGCCAAAGATTTATCTCTGTGTGTGACGGGGCCTTTAGAGTAATAGTTTTGGCAGACTGTGAGCTGTAATAAAGGTATTTTGAAGACAGAAATTTTTTTTGCAATAACTACCCCATAGTGTATAGATAGATTACAAAGTACCATTTGTGTTAAGACATTGTCCTCTACTTTTATATTGATGATCTCTCCTAACGATAGGTTATCAATGTCTGGTCGTAGGACACCCGGCACCCCCACCGATCAGCTATTCTTGGTGCCGGTGGTGTCTGGAAATGCTCAGTTCCGGAGCTGCCCTGTTTTCTGATAGCAGCCGGGTACTCCACATCTGCCTCCTATTGATTTGAATGGGAGGCAGATGAGTAGTACCCGGCTGCGGCCATTATCAGAAGACGGAGCAGCTCCAGAACGTAGTATTTCCAGACGCCTGCTGCCAACACCAGGGACAGCTGATCGGCATGGGTGCCGGACCGCAGCCAATCAAACATTGACCAATCAAAAAGGGTACTTTACACACAACGATATCGCTAACGATATATCGTCAGGGTCACGGTGTTCGTGACGCACATCCGGCACTGTTAGCGATATCGTTGTGTGTGACTAAAAGGAGCGACGATCAACAATCGGAAAAACGTCAATAATCGTTGATCGTTGACACGTCGCTGTCACTCCGCTCCACTCGACCTCCAAACTTGACTTAGACTGACTGGTTCCCTTCCCCAGATCCTCAAGACCCCTAGGTGGGCGCTCCCAATCCGCCTGGTCCTGCCCACTGGTGTGTCCTTCTTACCCTGGGTGGGGTGGCTAGGATTTTGTGGCTGATGGGACCTGCTGTGGGAAGGTGTTGTGTGGGGTGTATGTTTTCTGTGACCACCTGGCGGCGCCAGGGCGTCACATTCACTATGGCAGTGATCACCCCCATGAAGAAACAGCAACGTGGGCGGGTGCTATCGCGTACGACATCGATAGCTATCGCTAGTGATGTCGCAGCGTGTAAAGCACCCTTTAGGCTAGGCCATCAATGTAAGAGTAGTGGACAACCCCTCTAAGTATAACTAGTTACACAAACCAGAGACAACAACTGGGGAGAAGAAAGCTCATGCATAATGGACGCGCAAACCGCAAAGTGAGACCATAATACTGGAATTGTAAGTAGAAAAATATGAAATTTATTGAACAAACCCAAAACACACAATGTATTAAAATCACTTAAAACCATGAAACGTCAAAGTCCCACATCTCTCATGCTGGTAATAGGGGGTACCGCCCTGTACAACCATTCAGTGTGCAATATGTAAGCAGATTTTAATCAGAAAGTACATTATGCGCTTAAGGTAATCCCTATACATACATGAAAAATAGAATCTGAGTGACCGGGAGCAGAACTAATAGGCAGTTCCCAATGTTAAGCTGAATAAAACACTGTGTGGAACCCCCAATGTGGTAAAAGGAGGATACCTGCATGTGACACAAGACAAAGATGGAGGGGTGTAGGGGGTAACCAATAACCACAACATATGGTATATTATTCAAAATTGAAAGGCATGAAACATAGCTCTATATAAAGCAATAGAAGGTATGTAGGGCAACCAATGACTACACATATGATATATCATTCAGATGAAGCATAAAGAAAAATATATTCTGTATATATATATAGTATGCAGTTCCATTGGAGATAACCACAACACATTATATGCCATAGAGAATTGGTGCCCAAAAATCCCCCATGGTGTACATGCAGATACCTAACACAGGACTGACAAGCTCACGGTCTGAGAGGGAGCTGAGCGCACGGCAGAGCCCAGCAAGAGAGGAGAGATGTGGGGAGAAGCCCCACGCGTATCGCTGGCAAGCGTGTGACACACTCTCCCCTGACGAAGCTGCTTGCCAGCGATACGCGTGGGGTTTCTCCCCACATCTCTCCTCTCTTGCTGGGCTCTGCCGTGCGCTCAGCTCCCTCTCAGACCGTGAGCTTGTCAGTCCTGTGTTAGGTATCTGCATGTACACCATGGGGGATTTTTGGGCACCAATTCTCTATGGCATATAATGTGTTGTGGTTATCTCCAATGGAACTGCATACTATATATATATACAGAATATATTTTTCTTTATGCTTCATCTGAATGATATATCATATGTGTAGTCATTGGTTGCCCTACATACCTTCTTTTGTTTTATATAGAGCTATGTTTCATGCCTTTCAATTTTGAATAATATACCATATGTTGTGGTTATTGGTTACCCCCTACACCCCTCCATCTTTGTCTTGTGTCACATGCAGGTATCCTCCTTTTACCACATTGGGGGTTCCACACAGTGTTTTATTCAGCTTAACATTGGGGACTGCCTATTAGTTCTGCTCCCGGTCACTCAGATTCTATGAGTTTTCATGTATGTATAGGGATTACCTTAAGCGCATAATGTACTTTCTGATTAAAATCTGCTTACATATTGCACACTGAATGGTTGTACGGGGCGGTACCCCCTATTACCAGCATGAGAGATGTGGGACTTTGACGTTTCATGGTTTTAAGTGATTTTAATACATTGTGTGTTTTGGGTTTGTTCAATAAATTTCATATTTTTCTACTTACAATTCCAGTATTATGGTCTCACTTTGCGGTTTGCGCGTCCATTATGCATGAGCTTTCTTCTCCCCAGTTGTTGTCTGTTTATTCATGCAGGACGCAGCATCCCTTTTGTTGATTACTTGCAACATTGGCTGTGCACCCAGAATCTGTATGGTTCAACACAAACCAGAGACGACTCCAGGTCTAAGTGAACCTTAAGGTCATGGAGTCACATTGGGTCTTTTGTTAACTCCTGCTGTTTTGCCCAACTTGCTTTTCGAGCCCCTCCTCCAATGTAGATCTGCTCAGGCTGACCTCTAAGGATGCAAAGTGAGCAACTTTGCAATACATCAGGTTTTGATTAAAAAAATAAATAAAAATGACCTATAATTTCTTGCATACAGCGCACCTGTAGACCTATGTGCCTCCATAACAGAAAACAATCAAACTCTCTTTTTCTGGTCCTGCATTCTCCCTTCCATCTGCTTCCCAACTTCTCATGAACCCGCCATGTGTATGGAATCGTAAAGGTAAATGAGGGAGGGTCAGACTACACTAGGATTTGCTTGTTGTCTGTTGCAATGGAAATACCTAGGCCTGCAAAGAAGCTGTAGACACAAACTGATAGGAAATTCTGAAAGCAGACTATTTGCAAAGTGCGGATCATGAATCATCCATCTCTAGAATTTTCTCCATATTTTGCAGTTTCTGAAGTGTAACATTAGCCGCTGTTTTCTAATGATCGAGCACAGTCATGATTGTGTCAGTGACATCAGCACATGTGAATTGTATGACGGGAAATCCCATGGATTTTGCTGTGATTCCGGCTTCTGAGATTGAGTCATGTAGGTCGTGTGAAGTGCGAGTCTCCGGCGGGGGCTCAGTCACTCCCCAATTACCGGCAGTCGGTGCCGTCTTCTCGTCTGTCCAAGTTAATGAATCTTGACGTCTCGGTTACACTTAGTTAGGGAATGACTTTGTGTCTTTTAGGTTTGTCAATCTTGAAATTAGTTTTATTTTTGTATATAGCGTATGTGCGATGTGCCGTATTTCCTGGTCTGGCCATGTAATAATTTAATATGTACAAGTTTTTTTTTTTTTTAATAAAATACATACTATATACATGTGTCCATATTACTTACCGACTCTTCCATTTTGTTTGAATTTAAAGTGGTATTACCTCCTAGGAAAATTATGGAATATCCATAAATGTACTATATCAGTCTAATTCTCTAAATTATCATGGTTTGGCAGTTCCACTTAATCAGCATCCTGCCGACACTATATGTACTGGAACTCTCTTTCTCTATCTTCTCAGCATGCGTTACTTCTACCTTTTTCCAATGGCTTGCCTGCCCTGAACTAGAAGTCCACCATGTGCAGGAGCAACCACTTGATAGCCAGGCAAGCAGGAGCAACCACTTTCCGTAATCCATTCCTGGTCTCTGCTGCTAGAAACTGATTACGCTTGACAACAGACAAAAAAGAGACACCTAGTGGCCTGTTATGTGGGTTATGGAGTAACAGAATATAGCTTATAAATAGATTTACGAGAAGACAGATAAAATGATTTTTACTGAATATGAAACTGTTAGTGTGGCGCCCTGTGGCTTCAGTCGCCACAGGGTACTGCACCTCACTTAAGGTGCAGTATTCAGCTCGGGTAAGGAGGGGGTTAACCAACGGTGTTTTCACATTTAACCTTACATACAGCTTAGGTACCCTCCCACTGGGGACTGGACTAGGGTAGGCTGGGGGGTGGCCATCATGATGCATGGGACTTTCCCGGTCACTAGGACAACCACATGGGGGGGTGGGCACCACTTGGGGTAGAAGTAGGAGCAACTCTTACACAAACTTCAGTCAAGTTGGGACTTCAGTTCTGGCAGCATGACACCACTCTTCTTTTCTTCATGGAGCCTTATCCGGGATCGGCTGGAGCCCATCATGGCAGAGACCGGTACACCCGGGCAACTAAAGGACAGTGAGTAAAAAGACCTGGAACCACAGCAGCTGACTGTACCTCTTATTGCCAGCGCCGGCGCCTACCATCACTACAACTCTCTTCATCTTCCCCGGGGCCTACTCCACCAGTGTGGAGCAGAACCATCTTTGCTGCGACACCATCAGCCCCGGAGGACAACACCCGCAGTGGTGACTAATCCCTGACCGCATACCACAGGTGGCGTCACGAGACAAACTATCCCCATCATCCCAAACCATCCTCCATTCATCTCCCCCTTTATTATATGCCTCGGGGCCACGAAGCCGGGCAGGGCCACCCGTGACATCCCCAGACCTGACATCACCGGCCCGGTGACGAGTAAAGTTAACCCCTTAACCTGTGGGTGCTACATTAGTATATATACAGTATGCCTGTGTACATATTAATTATTGATCCCCCCTTTTATTTTGAGAATGAAAAGATAATTTAGAAACGATAATTCATAAATGTTTCATACCAGTCAAATTAGTTCAGGGACTGTCTCAATTCACATACTCTGTAAGACCCGTTTCACACGTCAGTGAAAAACACTGACGTTTTTCACTGGCGTGTAAAACACGCACATGTCCCTGCGTGTACTGTGAATCACGGCACACGTGGGTTGTCTAAGTGCAATCCGGGCTCCGTTCTCCGTGGCCCGTGATTGCACTTAGTAATCAACTCACCTGCGCCCGCTCCCGCTCTCCATGGTGCTGATCGCTCCCGCGGTGCAGCATCCGGCCGGCGCTGACCCCCGTAGCAGCTGCTTCCGGGTCGGCTGTGTCGTGCATCATTAATATGCGTGACAGTAATCAGCCGGCTTAGAAGCAGCAGGCTGCACGGGCTGCAGAGAACGCGGCTGAAGCCGGGTGAGTATAAAAATGTTTATTATTTTAAATGCACGTTTTTTTCTGGCACGTGTTTCACGGACCACACCACTGCGTGGTCCGTGGGGCATCAGTGATGCCAGAAAAAAATGGACATGTCTCCGTGCGGCAATCACGCACACGCTGGTACGCCGCACGGAGACACGTGCAGTGAAAAATCACTGACGTGTGAGCAGACCCATTCATTATAATGGGTCTGCGTATGTCAGTGATTCTGGTACGTTTAAAAAAAAGCACAAACGTACCAGAATCACTGACGTGTGAAAGGGGCCTAACTTGGTTCCTTTTAGTCAGCATTCTGCCAGCACTATAGGTGCTGTAACTTCCTTTCCCCTCACCTCCCATCATGCATTTCACCTGAAATGGTCCAATGGTTTACATGCCCTGAACTTAAAAACCGCCATTCTGTTATGCGTGTATGCAGTTTGACAGACAGGAGAGCAGGAGCAGATAGATTACAGTCAGTGCGGGTTGCTCGTTGTCTATCTCTATGTCTCTGCTGTTTGAGACGGATTACACTGGACAACAGGCAGTGGACAGAAAATTAGATAGAAGGAAGACAACCATTGGTGCAATTTTCTTTGGTTAGACAAGATTGTTTGTAAATAAAGTGATTTACCAGAAACCAGATAAAATGATTTTTACTCATGATGAAACTGTGGTTAACATACAGTAGATCCAGGGTATAGCATTCCATATTCATATGCTCCATTGTTCTGTAGACCTACAAGATTACTGATGGCCTCAACTCAATGACCCCATGAATGCTAAATGTGTGGTACACCTATATTTTAGAGTCATTTTCCCTATTGATAATGCAAGATAATTAATCTATGGAAAAATGTCAATCACTTTGTACATGTTAACCCTGTTGGTTCTTGTGTCATTAGTCTGGATTTGGCTCCAACTGAATCAATTTACATAGAAATGAGCATTAGCAACACTGATGGCAACACAATGAAATTTGGTGCTCAGTGAGGAAGGAGGAAAAAAAGGATAAATACACACATTTGAATAATCATCCCTATGGAATTCTTGATATACCGATACCACATGTGCCACGGCCTGATGTGATCTCGGGGCATTCTGGTAAAGTCACAGCATATTATGGATCACAGATCCAACATAGTGCCCGCTCGCCATTTCCCCTGAGTTGGAGCCTAATTAATTCTATCCAACATTGAAGGGGTTAAGGTGCATTTCTATCCTGCAGTGATCTACCAGGTTGTTGTAACCTTAACAGTAACCTGTCAGGTGCAATATGCACCCAGAACCACGAGCAGTTCTGGGTGTATGTTGCTAATCCCTGCCTAACTGTCCCTTTATCTAGTAGCATAGCTAAAAAGATCTTTAGAAAAAGTATTTCTAAAGATCCTTTGTGATATGCTAATGAGGCCAGGGACTAGTCGCAAAGGTGCTAGTTCCTGCGCTCATTCCGTCCTCTTAGCATGGTAGCACGCCCAGCGGTGATGCGCGTACCTGTGTCTACTGTGACCGCTAAGCTAAATGCCTGGTACATCCGGTCATGTGCATTAGACCTCTCTGAAGCCGGTCACAGCAGACACAGGTACGCACCTCTCCGCTGGTGATGCTGCATTGAATAGCATGTTAGCACATACCTGTGGGCGTACTACCATGCAAAATGAGCGCAGGAACTAACACTCTGTGACTAGTCCCCTCTCTCATTAGCATATACTAAAAGCTCTTTAGAAATACTTTTTCTAAATATCCCTTTATCTATGCTAGTGTATACAGGGACAGTTAGGAAGGGATTAGAAATATGCACCCAGAACTGCTTGTGGTTCTGGATGCATATGTGATGCCCCTGGACTAACAGGTCATCACAGGGTACTGCGCAAACTATCCTCCCGTGCAGTATTCAAATCCCTCATGGTTCTGGGTCCCAATCTTGCAGTGTTGCCTCCAACAGCAAATAAAATCCTAAATTCACCCTGCACCCCACCCACCAGGCACACCAGTGGGCGGCTTAAGTGGAATAGGGTCGCCACCTAGGGGTCAGGAAGGGGAGGTGAGGAGTGTAGAAGTGAAGTGGAGGAGGAGAAGTGAGGTAGCCCTTGAGCTGAGAGGTGCTCAGAGGAAGCTGGGAGTGGTGGCTCCCAGGAGAAGCTGACTAGGTTGCAGACGGTGGTCTGGACCTAGAGGAGTCGGACCCCCGATCTCAGGGGATTGAGGCTAGGTGCCTGGACCTGTCAAAGAGGACGGTCAGCAGCCTGGTCCTATCACCGGTCCGGGACCATAGGCACGGCGGGGTACACAGACCCTAGATTGGGGAGAAGCTTCAGGCAACCCGGCAATTAACCTACGGAGAACGGAGCCTTTTTGGACTGTTCCCACTAGCTCCAGAATCGGGGCACTAGTGCAACGAGGGGGATAGGGTCTTCCACACAAGCAGCCCACTAAAATCCCAAGCGTGAGCCCTGAGAGCAGGCTCCCACACTTAGCCACACTGGGGAGCGGGGCCCGGCAAGTTCCATACTGGGCCACTCAGGTGAATTTAAACTTTGTGCCAGGAGGCAGGTCACGGATCACCAGGCAGCACTGCAAGGGACGGGACCCGGACGAGCTCCCCTTTGAGAGGAAGCGGCACCCAGAGACTTGGTTTACCTGGTTGTCAGCATCTGCTTATTTGCTGAGTGAGTACCTGATTGATTTCCCCCTTCACGGCACCGAGTAGCATCATCCAGAGTCCCAGGGCCTGCCCCTACCTGTGGAGGGCAACGACACCTTGCTGCCCCCTCCATCACCCCGGGTACTCCCAACGGCAGCGGCGGTACTCCCAGTTACCGCACACCATGGGTGGCGTCACGATCCGCTGCTGGGTTGGCACACATATGGCACCTGACAGGTTCCCTTTAACTACAGCCACTTCCTTCTGCTATAAATATTAGATCCTCACTCCTTTCAATACCGGCTATAGCTCAAACTTATGCTGACCATGTTAGTGGAGCTCGTCGGTACATAACTGTGGTGTTGTTTCTATTGCAGCTATTAAGTTCCTTTCTGAAGAAACCTAGTAGTGCTTGTTGTTCTGTTTCACCACCAGTTTGCCTTAGCTACTTTGTGTTGTCTTATTGTAGTGGTGAGCGTCTCGCTGGCCTTCACCAGCCAGGGTGAGCTTAAGTCAGCGAGGGCGTAGGCACATGATCGGGGTATGGGGAAAAAGACCCACCTAAGAACATTAGGGAGTGCAGGGTTCAGCCTCAGGTGAGTGCTAGGAGGTAACTCCACTCCCCTCTCCCTAGCGTGAGGGCCCACTATTGTATGGTTTTCCTGGTGTACTGTTGCATCACTTGTTGGGAGTCCTCCCCATTTCTGGCGTGGCACTACCCTGGTGCCTTCGCTGTATTGCGCTGCTCGCTGTGAGTCCTCCCATGACTAGGCGGGAAACTTGAAGTCACATTGTGACAACATGTTTGCCTTACATTGCATTGTCCTTCATTTTCATTCAGAATTTGATGTTTTTCTGCTGATCCTGACCCTTGTGATGACACTGAATGGTCAACAATGTCAGCCAAGGTCACTGGACTGATCAGACCACTCGTTACATAGAACACTAATGTGTAATCCATGACTTCTGAGTTAATGATGCAACTGATGACACGTACATTTATTTCTGCACTTGGTCAATAATATTGATGAATGTTTATGTGGTCCATGTAATTAAGGAACATTACTCTGCATTGTGGGTGGAGGTTGATGCGGAAAGAATTATGCTGCTTTTACTGCAGGACAGGCTCATAGTGTCCAGGAACAGTTGTCGGAATGAAGAAGACACCATGTTGTAGAGGACTGGGTTCACAGCGGAGCTGACGTAGAATAATGTGTTAGTCAGCATGTAGAAATAGTGGTAGAACGTATACAGAGACCTGCAGGAAGAAAGCATCAAGGTTAAAGAGCATATCCAGCCTGGAGGGACGTGCACAGACATCAAAGGGCCATAAAAAACATGTAGAATATGTCCCAACTCCACCAAGAGCTCCACCAAATGTACAATTCTATTTTTTGTTTTAATTATTGGATTTTAGGCTGTGTGTATATGGAACTGCTGGGTATGGACTCTCCAACGCAGATATCTTGTAGTGGCATTTTCTGATTCAGAATCTGCAGAGTTGGTTAATTTTAGGGGTACTTTGCACGTTGCGACATCGCTACTGCAATCTCGTCAGGGTCAAATGGAAAGTGACGCACATCCGGCGCCAGTAACGATGTCGCAACGTGTAAAGCCTAGAAGCACCGATAAACGATCGCAAAAGCGTCGAAAATCAGTGATCTATGTATTGTCGGTCATTTCCATAATTTCGCTGCAGCGACAGGTATGATGTTGTTCCTCGTTCCTGCGGCAGCACACATCGCTGTGTATGAAGCCGCAGGAGCGAGGAACATCTCCTTACCTGCGTGCCGCCTGCAATGAGGAAGGAAGGAGGTGGGCGGGATGTTTACGTCCCGCTCATCTCCGCCCCTCCACTTCTATTGGCCGCCTGCCGCGTGATGTCGCTGTGACGCCGCACGACCCACCCCCTTAGGAAGGAGGCGGGTCGCCGGCCAGAGCGACGTCGCAGGGCTGGTAAGTGCGTGTGAAGCTGCCGTTGCGATAATGTTCGCTCCAGCAGCTATCACAAGATATTGCATCTGCGACGGGCGGCGGGGAATATCGCGCTCGGCATCGCTACAATCGGCTAGCGATGTCACAGCGTGCAAAGTACCCCTTAGTTTTGGATTTTCCTACAATTTATGGATTTGATTTTTTAAATCTTATTCTGAATGCTGGTACTGTAAAACAAAATGGATTTTCCACCTAGAAAATCTGGACAATATTCTGCATATGCCTCCCTAAAAGCATAACCCTAAAGTTAAAGGGTTTATAACTAGGGATCGAATACCGCAAATATTCAGCAACGCCCATATTCGCCGAGTAGGTCGCCATTATTCGAAGATTCGCGAATATTTGATGCGCAATCAAAGTCTATAGGAAACCCGAATAGTTGCCGAATAGCAAATATTCGGGCTTCCCATAGACTTACATTGCGCATCGAATATTCGCATAGCGGCGAACTATTCGTCAGATATTCGCAAAGCCGAATATTGCCGAATATTTGTGATATTCGATCATCCCTATTTCTATCATCTTTAAAAACTGTGTCCACATAGTTTAAGTAAGATTTGTAATACTAATGTAGTTGAAATGTCTCTGCTTGATATACAGCAACATCACTGTGCCCTGCTGGATATCTTCTATACCAGTGACATCTCATACTCTGAACACCTTCCCTCTTCCCCTCTATAATGTACAGCACCTCATACACCACATGCCTCTAATGTCCACTGATCCCTTTCCTTGGAGGGATTTTGTTACATATGCTAGGTGTCACGCTCACCGGCTCCCCTTCCACGCTCCCCGGCTCCCCGGCCACGCTCCCCGGCTCCCCGGCCACGCTCCCCGGCTCCTTTGCTAGGCGTCCCCCGCTCCACGGCCTCCATGCATACTCACCTGCGTCCTCCAGGCAACCCGATCTTCGGTCCCGGTGCCCATCTGCGATGCTGAACGCTCCTGCCTCCTGTGCACCGCTCCCTGCTCTGGCTTCTGGCACCCGGGCCTCGCGCATGCGCATTAGGGCGCGCGCGCGGTCATTGACCCTCTCTTAAAGGGCCAGTGTCCTCCAAACAGGATATTGAAGATTCAGGTGCAGGGTATATAGGGGGTTCCTTTCCAAGTGGGCGGGGCCTGTTCTTCGTGTTTCCTAAGCTAGGAGTCAGGTCTCCTTGTGTCGGTGATATACTTACCTATCTCTCTTCTAGAGCCGCTCCTGCCTCGCCATCCGGTCCTGCCGATTCCCGAACCCCGAACGCTGACTATCTGCCATCCCGTCAGTCCGTACCATCTCTGATCCCTGTGGTGATCCGTCCTCTCGCTCCATCGGTTCCGGACTCTGCCTGACAACATCTCGGCCTCCGAACCTGAGCTCCGTCACCCGGACTACCATCAGTGACTCCGTGGTCCCAGGGACTTCTCCATTCCACTCATTTGAACGGACTGTCCTGCTACGTGTAGTGCTCCGGCTACCGGACCCCTTGCCTTCAGTAGGGTGTTCGGCCCAGTGGATCCACCTCCTGGGTCTGCCCGTCCACCTGGCCCTAACAGTAAGAACAGGCCATGGATCCCGCCGAAGCACTAGCGGCCTTGCAGGAGGAACTCACACGCCAGCGTGAGACCCAGACCCGCATGCTGAACTTCATGTCTTCTGTGGACGCCCGCCTGAACACGCTACAAGCGTCGGTCACATCTTCGGCATCTCGAGCTTCCACTGTACAATCCACGGCCACAGCTCCCGTGGCAGCCTCCTCGGATGCTTCCAGACTTCGTTTGGCCTCACCACCCTGGTACGCCGGAGATCCCAAGACCTGCAGGGGATTCATCAATCAATGCTCTCTCCATTTCAAGCAGCTGCCGCACTTGTTTGCCTCCGACCAAGCCAAGGTCGCGTTCATGATGTCCCATCTAGAGGGTGAGGCACTGGCCTGGATGAACCCCTTGTGGGAGAAGGAGGATCCGGTGACCACCAACATCCAGGAGTTCCTGCAGGCATTTCGTGGCACCTTTGACGAGCCCGGACGCGCCTCCGCGTCTGCCTCATCTCTCCTCCGGCTACGTCAGGGGACTCTGACGGTGGGCCAATATGCCATCTGTTTTCGCACCTTGGCTTCGGAACTCGGGTGGAACAATGAGGCTCTAACCGCCGCCTTCTGGGAAGGTCTTTCGGGTCGTATTAAAGATGAGCTGGCTGGTCGTGACGTGCTGTCCACCCTGGATGCCCTGATTGCCCTAGTGACTCGAGTGGATCTTCGCTTTCAGGAACGATCCAAAGAGGTGTCCCGTGAGAGACGTCCGATACGGCATTCCTCTCCTCCGCAGAAGCCCGCCGTACTTCAGTCAACGTCATCTGGTGTCTCCGTCCACGAGCCCATGCAGATCGACCGTTTGCGGCAGTCCGAACAACGCCGAGCAGAACGGCTCGCCAAGGGTCTCTGCTTCTACTGCGGAGAGGGTACACACCTTCTACGCTCCTGTCCAGAGAGGCCGGGAAACTCCAAAGCCTAGGGTTGGTAGGAGAGGCCACCCTAGGTGCTGGGACTCTCTCTGACCCGGTTACGTGGACTGTTCAAGTGACAACGGGAGAGACGCGGTTCACGGCCGAGGCGTACCTCAATTCCGGGGCAGCAGGCAATTTCATCCAGCAGGCCACGGTGGACAAGTACCAGGTGCCTGTTACTCCACTCGACAAACCCCTCGTGATTGCCTCTGTGGATGGGAGACCCCTCTCTGACACCATCTCGTGGATCACCAAGCCGGTGGAACTGCGTATCGGTGCCCTGCACACCGAGAACATCGCTCTCTATGTCCTCCCACACATGTCCCATCAAATCCTGCTGGGACTCCCCTGGTTACGGACACACGAACCGTCAGTCAGCTGGGGTACTGGTGAAATCACCCGATGGGGCTCCTCTTGCCACGAGAACTGCCTGAAGACCATACAGCCCATCCGACGACCTCCGGTTCCAGAGTCCCTACCGGGACTGCCCTCGGCCTATTGGTCCTTCGCGGACGTCTTTGATAAAAAGGAGTCAGAGGTACTGCCGCCACATCGTCCTTACGATTGTGCCATCGACCTGCTCCCGGGAACTACACCACCTCGAGGACGGATATATCCGCTGTCTCCTGCCGAAACAAGGGCCATGTCTACCTACATCACAGAGAACCTGGCAAGGGGATTCATTCGGAGATCCTCCTCTCCTGCTGGGGCAGGCTTCTTCTTCGTTAAGAAGAAAGAGGGCGACCTACGCCCATGCATTGACTACCGGGGATTGAACCAAATCACCGTGAAAAATAAATACCCCCTGCCGCTCATCCCCCAATTGTTTGATCGGCTTAGAGGAGCTAGTGTGTTTACCAAGTTGGATCTTCGGGGTGCCTAGAACCTGGTCCGCATCCGCTCTGGGGACGAATGGAAGACCGCGTTCAATACTCGCGATGGGCACTATGAATACTGTGTGATGCCCTTCGGCCTGTGTAACGCACCAGCAGTCTTTCAGGAATTGGTGAACGACATGTTGCGGGATCTTCTCTACGTCTGTGTGGTGGTGTATCTTGATGACATCCTGGTCTTTTCTCCGGACCTCCAGACCCACAGAGAGAACGTGCAGCTGGTACTACAAAGACTGAGGGAGAATCGTCTGTACGCCAAGTACGAGAAGTGTGTCTTCGAACAGTCTTCTCTTCCCTTCCTGGGTTACGTAATCTCCGATACCGGCCTGCAGATGGATCCGGAGAAGGTCTCTTCCATTCTCAACTGGCCCCCTCCTTCTGGACTGAAGGCAATCCAACGCTTTCTGGGATTTGCAAACTATTACCGTCAGTTCATCCCTCACTTCTCTGCTCTGACTGCACCTCTCTCCGCCTTGACCAAGAAGGGGGCTAATCCAAAGGACTGGTCACCTGCGGCCGACGCCGCGTTTGGCTCCCTGAAGCGGGCATTTGCTTCCTCCCCTGTGCTCCACCGTCCGGAGTTAAACCGACAGTTCACCTTGGAGGTGGATGCCTCCTCCTCGGGAGCCGGAGCAGTGCTCATGCAGAAGTCCTCCTCCGGGAAGATGGTTACTTTGCCAGGTTCGATTTCCAGCTCCATTTCCGACCCGCGGACAAGAATGTACGCGCAGATGCCTTGTCCAGGTCATTCATGCCCATGGAGCAGGAGGAGGAGACATCCCAGCCCATCATCTGCCCTAGTAAAATCATTCCAGTGGCCCCCGTCACCCTGGCCCAGATACCGCCCGGGAAGACCTATGTCTCTGAGACCGACAGGCAAAAAGTGTTGCACTGGGGTCATGCCTCGAAAACAGCCGGCCATGCTGGTCAGAAGAGAACATGGAGTACAATTGTACGTCACTACTGGTGGCCATCCCTTCGCACGGACGTCGCTTCTTTTGTCTCAGCCTGCTCCTCTTGTGCCAGGAACAAGACGCCCAAACACCTGCCATATGGCCGTCTTCTGCCTCTGCCTATACGCTCTGTTCCGTGGCAACACATCGCAATGGACTTTATTACGGACTTGCCCCTGTCCTCCGGACACACAGTCATATGGGTCGTGGTGGATCGGTTCTCCAAAATGGCTCATTTCGTCCCTATGGCTGGACTCCCCTCTGCCCAGGAACTCGCTGACGCTTACATACAGCACATCTTCCGGT
Source organism: Anomaloglossus baeobatrachus (assembly GCF_048569485.1). Taxonomy (NCBI): domain Eukaryota; kingdom Metazoa; phylum Chordata; class Amphibia; order Anura; family Aromobatidae; genus Anomaloglossus; species Anomaloglossus baeobatrachus. The sequence continues at coordinate 624,221,026 of NC_134355.1, forward strand.
TGCATGGCTTTCCATCACACATTGTGTCCGACAGAGGAACTCAGTTCACCTCCCGCTTCTGGAGGGCTCTCTGCAAACATCTGGGAGTGACTCTGGACTTTTCTTCAGCCTACCATCCTCAGTCGAATGGCCAAGTGGAACGAGTCAATCAGATCTTGACCTTCTTCTTACGTCACTACGTCAACGCCCATCACGACGACTGGTCCACGCTTCTTCCTTGGGCTGAATTCTCCCATAACCACCACGTCAGTGAGTCCTCCTCCAGCTCTCCCTTCCATGTCGTTTACGGACTTCAGCCTTCCGTCCCATTACCTGTATCCTCTTCCTCGGATGTCCCTGCTGCTGATGCTGTAGCCCGTGACTTTGCAACAATTTGGGACTCTGTCAAGACGTCCCTTGGACGTGCTTCCCTGCGGATGAAGAGACACGCAGACAAGAGGCGTCTGGATCCCCCGTGTTTCTCTCCAGGAGATCTGGTCTGGCTTGCTTCCAAATATGTCCGATTGAAGCTACCATCATACAAGCTGGGTCCTCGCTACATCGGGCCATTTAAAGTCATTGGCAAGATCAATGAGGTCTCCTACAAGCTACAGCTCCCGGCCACGATGAGGATACCCAACTCCTTCCATGTCTCCCTGCTCAAGCCGGTTGTCCTTGGTCCCTTCTCCGCTGCTGCCAGTTCTGCTCCTCCTCCTATTGCTGACGATGACATCTATGCGGTAAGGGATATCGTGGCCATGAAGACCGTGCGGGGCCGACAGTTCTTCCTGGTGGACTGGGCTGGGTATGGTCCTGAGGATAGGTCCTGGGAACCCCGGGAGAATGTGGGTACTCCCCTAATTCGTGCCTTCCTGTCCCGGTTGCGGGGAGGGGGGCGTGGGGGAGGGGGTACTGTCACGCTCACCGACCCCCTGCCATGCTCACCGTCTCCCCTTCCATGCTCCCCGGCTCCCCGGCCACGCTCCCCGGCTCCCCTGCCACGCTCCCCGGCTCCTTTGCTAGGCGTCCCCCGCTCCACGGCCTCCATGCATACTCACCTGCGTCCTCCAGGCAACCCGATCCTCGGTCCCGGCGCCCATCTGCGATGCTGAACGCTCCTGCCTCCTGTGCACCGCTCCCTGCTCTGGCTTCTGGCACCCGGGCCTCGCGCATGCGCATTAGGTCATTGACCCTCTCTTAAACGGCCAGCGTCCTCCAAACAGGATATTGCAGATTCAGGTGCAGGGTATATAGGGGGTTCCTTTCCAAGTGGGTGGGGCCTGTTCTTCGTGTTTCCTAAGCTAGGAGTCAGGTCTCCTTGTGTCGGTGATATACTTACCTATCTCTCTTCTAGAGCCGCTCCTGCCTCGCCATCCGGTCCTGCCGATTCCCGAACCCCGAACGCTGACTATCTGCCATCCCGTCAGTCCGTACCATCTCTGATCCCTGTGGTGATCCGTCCTCTCGCTCCATCGGTTCCGGACTCTGCCTGACAACATCTTGGCCTCCGAACCTGAGCTCCGTCACCCGGACTACCATCAGTGACTCCGTGGTCCCAAGGACTTCTCCATTCCACTCATTTGAACGGACTGTCCTGCTACGTGTAGTGCTCCGGCTACCGGACCCCTTGCCTTCAGTAAGGTGTTCGGCCTAGTGGATCCACCTTCTGGGTCTGCCCGTCCACCTGCTCCTAACACTTGGTGGCATATAATGTACAGGCCATAAGGAACAAAGTATCAGAGGATCGGAAACGCTGCCCACATGTCAGTAGGATAAACCCTTCTAAGCTGTCTATATGGGCATGCAGGTCATAGGAAGCTGAATAAAATACCTTGATATCTGCAATCTACTGTAATGTCTTATTCAAGAGAAATCCACATTTTTCTTATATGTAAATGAGCTGTTCCATGCGACTCTGCCTCCAGGGATTATAATATAAAAAGCTGAGTGTACGTATGTACTGTATGTATGTGTGTATGTATAGGTACGTATTACGTGTGTGTATATGTATGTCTGCTAAAGGAACCTGCATCATCACATTTACATTCACGAAATTTTGCACAGCCACCTCATTTGACTCTGGGAACGTCATAGAACGTCATAAAAAGACACACACACACACACAAAAAGAGATGCACGTACAAAGAAAGAAACATTAGACACACACATAAATACACACACCGAAAGACACACAGAAATAAACACTGACATAGAGACATACACAGAAATACACACATTGAAAGACACACATACAGAAAGAGACACAAAAATTACACACAGAAAAAGACACATACACAGAAAGAGACACATAAACCTAAAGACACACACCAAAAGACACACACGCAGAAAGAGACACACACACAGAAAGAGATGAACACATACAGAAAGACCCACACACACAGAAAGACAAACACCAAAAGACAAATACACATAAAGAGACACATAGAAAGAGACACACACAGAAAAAAACATATACAAAACATACAAAATATACAAAACATACAAAAGAGACACACAGAAAGACACACAGGAAGAGACACATAAAAACAGAATGAGACACACAGAAAGAGACACAGACAAAGACACATACACAGAAAGAAACACAAAGGCACACTCAGAAAGAGACACACACTGAAAGAGACAGCAAAGCGCGCGCACACACACACACACACACAGAAAGAGACAGCAAAGCGCGTGCACACACACACACACACACACACACACACACACACAGAAAGAGACACGCGCAAAAACTGCTTGGATGTTTGGATATGCTTCTATTTTATTACAGGTCAAGGAGTTCTGATTAGTTTCTATAGGAAATGAAGTATAAGAAGCTTAAAGAAGCTCATGTGTGTTAATGTGATTTCGGTGTTGTAGAAGCTGATGTAAGTCATATGACTTTTCCTGTACACTAAATGTGTGGGGTTTTATGAGGCAATGTATTAACTGTTTTGACAGTTAGCCTGGATGAGAGAGAGACAGACAGAGAGACAGTGAGAGAGGCAGAGAGAGACACCCATAGAAAGTCAGACAGTGAGAGACAGAGAGTGACACAGAGAAAAAGACAGAGAGAGACAGACAGAGGGAGAGTGGGAGACAGGGAGAGTGGGAGAAAGACGACAGAGAGACACTTAGTTACTATCCCAGGCAACGCCGGGTAATACAGCTAGTTTTAATAAAAGGGAGAGTTACTAGTGTGATGTGTGATGGTCACTCTCCTAATCTCACTGCCGAGCTGGTTATGAATATAACTGACACATCTGCAGGTTCCTCTCAGATTCAGCTTCCATCTCATAGCAGAGCTGTGAGAGCTGCAGCTACTAATGTATTTGTAAGGAGACAAAGTTCAGTTGTACTGTTCTGTATTAGTTACATGTCTCACGTTGGTAATGCCCCCTTTTATGTATTATGTAAAGCTGAGTGTATGTATGTGTGTGAATGTATGTATGTATGTTCACTAAAGGAATCTGCACCGTCATGTTTACAATCACAAAATTTTGCACAGACACCTCCTTTGACTCAGGGAACGTGAAAGACTATGTTTTGAGAGGAAATTGTAACCCTGCGCTTTACAGTTATTCACCCAAAAAACGCTTACTTACTTTACTTTACTTTACTTACTTACTTTGGATGTGTGATGTAATATTTTGGCTGTATTGACAGTTAGCCTGGATATTTATCAGATGGCCTATAGCAACCAATCACAGCTCTGCTTCTATTTTGCTACAGGTCATTAATAGGAGCTCTGATTGGTTGCTATAGGAAACTAAGGGCAGTCTTAATATAAGAAGCTTATGTGTCAATTAATAGAATTTCGGTGGTGAGAGGGGGCGTGGGAGAGAATGAGCGAGAGAGAGTGTGAGAGGGAGAGTGGGAGAGAAACAGAGTGAGAGAGTGGGAGAGTGAGAGACAGGGAGAGTGGGGGCGAGGATGAGATGGAGAGAGTGAGAGTGGGAGAGAAAGCATGAGGGAGAGTGCAGGGTGGGAGAGATGGAGAGAGGGAGAGGAGGAGAGTGGGGGAGATGGAGAATGAGAGACAGGGAGCATGGGAGAAGAGAGAGGGAGAATGGGAGAGAGAGAGAGAGAATGGGAGAGAAAGAGAGAGTGGGAGAGACGGAGAGGAGGAGAGTGGGAGAAGAGAGAGAGAGAATGGGAGAGAGAGAATGGGAGAGTGAGGGAGAGGAGGAGAGTGGGAGAGAGTGAGAATGAGAGAGAGGGAGAATGGGAGAGAGAGAGAGAGGGAGAGGAGGAGAGTAGGAGAAGAGAGAGAGAGAATGGGAGAGAGAGAGAATGGGAGAGAGGGAGAGGAGGAGAGTGGGAGAGAGTGAGAATGAGAGAGAGGGAGAATGGGAGAGAGAGAGAGAGGGAGAGGAGGAGAGTGGGAGAAGAGAGAGAGAGAATGGGAGAGAGAGAGAATGGGAGAGAGGGAGAGGAGGAGAGTGGGAGAGAGGGAGAATGAGAGAGAGGGAGAATGGGAGAGAGAGAGAGGGAGAGGAGGAGAGTGGGAGAAGAGAGAGAGAGAATGGGAGAGAGAGAGAATGGGAGAGAGGGAGAGGAGGAGAGAGTGAGAATGAGAGAGAGTGAGAATGGGAGAGAGAGAGAGGGAGAGGAGGAGAGTGGGAGAATAGAGAGAGAGGGAGAATGGGAGAGAGAGAGGGAGAGGAGGAGAGTGGGAGAATAGAGAGAGAGAATGGGAGAGAAAGGGAGAGGAGGAGAGTGGGAGAGTGGGAGGAGAGAGAGGGAGAATGGGAGAGAAAGAGAGGGAGAGAGAGGGAGAGGAGGAGAGTGGGACAAGAGAGAGAGAGAATGGGAGAGAGAGAGACTGGAAGAGAGAGGGAGAGGAGGAGAGTGGGAGAGAGTGAGAATGGAAGAGAGGGAGAATGGAAGAGAGGGAGAATGGGAGAGAGAGAGAGGGAGAGGAGGAGAGTGGGAGAAGAGAGAGCGAGAGAGAGGGAGAATGGGAGAGATGGAGAGTGGGAGAGAAAGAGAGAGGGAGAATGGGAGAGTGACTTAAATGATCATAAAGTAGCACGTAGCATACGTCACTCCGTGTAAAGATCGTGTACCACTAGAGTTCCAGTCCTTAATGTAATAGTATGAAAAACTTGGGACTTAAGAGTATGCAAGTGTAGAAGACAAAAGGTTTATCTTGTGCTAACCAAACTAGTGCAATGTGACATAGTTTTGATGTTTTGGTTTAACATCCAGACCTTCACCAGAATGGCTGCGGATTGATGTAGGCGCCCTGTGGTATGCAGCAGCTGTTACTGTAGGTCTAGATATTAGACCGAAACATCAAAATTATATCAAAATGTACTGTTTTGGATTGCACAAAATGAACTTTTTGTGTTCTACACTTGCAGACCCTTGACTATATGTCCATAGAGATGGCTTAGGGGGTCATCATACTGACAGATTCTTTTTAAGCCCCAGCAAGATATAAATAACAAGGTTGCATTCAGCTGGACAACATACTTAAAATAAAAAATAATTGCATGTAGGCAAATTGTGTTTTTTTTCCTCGTAAACTTAACTCTTTAAATGATAACACGACTGTCTTCTGTCAGTTTATATTTAGAGGTTGGGGTTCTATATTTATTCAGGCGGCCATATAAATTAGGGATCTAGTCTGATGTATTCTGGGGTTTTGGGTGTGACTGAGGCGTCAGTATATTTTCATGGGTCTGGTTTGGGAGTGCTTTGGCACCACTGCTCCATTAATTCTCTTCATCCATAGCAGGCAGTCCCAGAAACACTAAAGTTAATGGTGGATGCATGTCAGAGCCTCATTCTGTGGATCGGTGAGATTGTGGACAGGTGATAATTTTTTTTTTATAACCGTTAAGATTGATAAAAACATGTTGCACTCACCCAGACCAGTCTTCATCCGGGATGTAGCAGAACATCAGTCTTCTGGCGTGGTAAGGTAACCAGCATACAACGTAGGCAATCACAATGGCTCCTGTTAATTGCATATAAGAAATGTGTGAATATCCTGAATGAACATCTCATAGTAAATGATAGTGGAAAACTCCTCTGCGATGGACACTGGTGTCTGTGCAGCATTGCGTCTGGTTCAAGTTTCAACTATATCCACAATAACATGGCGATAACATAGATAGATAGATTCCTATTCTGTCTATCTGTCTGTCTGTCTGTCTGATCATATTATGCTTATTACCTTTAAGGGAACTAGTCATTAAAAAAAACCAACCCACTATTAACCTGCAGTTATTGGGTTAATCTGTAGGTTAATATTGTTCTAACTTCATGCGACCGCTGCACTGGTAACCCTCCTACCGGGAAGAAATAATCTTTGCCACGATGTGACTACAGGTGTCACGGCAGGTACAAGAAGACTTCCGGTGAGCGGTGCAACACAGAGGGAATACCATGGTAGCAATACAATGGAAGGCCCTGGCACTAGGGAAAGGGGAGCGGGGTCACCTCCTAATACTCACCTGAGGCTGATCCTTGCACTTCCTAAAATCCTCAGAGGAGTCGTTCCACCAGGATGGCCAGTGGGCAGGGAAAGCAGTGCATATGGATCAGCAATGATGAACGGCCCAGGAAGTGAATGCGTGGCCTGGAAGCAGCGTACAGCCGACCCGGGGCCTCAGTAAGTACAGTGCGTGTGCTCCTATCCCCTATAGGTCCCCATTGTCATGATTTTAGCATGGTTCTCACTCTGCTGAGCTAGTGCATGTATGTTGTCTTTGAGGTTATATCCAAGGGGAGGGGCCTGTTCGGTTGTGCCTTGTTCCAGAGGTCACACCGCCATATCTGGGTGTTGTAACCTCCAGGACGCTGCCAGTAAAAGTTCCTGCTCTGCAGCATGCAACTGGTTCCTGTGAGTGTACTCTGAATAAGTCCTGCTACACAGTACTGTTCTCCCTGACCTCCGTCCCTCTTGCCCGGTCTGACCTCCCTGCGTTCCTGCCCATCTGACCCTGGTTCCATTCCGTGTCCTCTCCTCCACCTCCTTTTCTGTGTGTACCTGTTCTTCCTGACCTCTGTCCCTCCTGCCCGGTCGGTCTTCCCTGTTCTCCTGACTCTGGTCCTGTTCCGTGTTCCAACCTCCGCTCCCTCCCCTGTGCTTTTTTGTTCTCCCGGCCTCCGACCTTGGTTTTATTCCATGATTTTGGCTTGCTTACTCCTCGGTACAGACGTGACATCCCGCCTCAGACCTTAGCTAACTGACTATCCCTGTACTTGTGTTAGTAACCTCTAGTGGGCCTTTGTCTTCCTGTACTCAGGAGCTCTTCCTCCACCTAAGTCCCAGTGCCCCCTAGTGGTAGCTGTACACCTATGGACTTATATGGAGACCGGAATCAGGCCCGAAACCGGATTTTAAAAACCTGATAACATGGACCCGCTGGTTCCAGTTATCTGTGAGTCCACTCATCACTAACCTTCGCATGCATTAATAATAATAATAATAATAATAATAATAATAATAATTTTTATTTCTATAGCGCCAACATATTCCGCAGCGCTTTACAATTCAGGAGGATCATATACAAACAAGTAACAGTTATAGAAAATATAATATTTAAAGGGAAAAAAGACAAACTTGCTCGTGAGAGCTTACAATCTAAAATGAGATATGGGGGGGGTACAAGTGCTTTTACAATGACAATCCAGCCATCTCATTGAAATGGATAGATAATGGCTTATTAAATATAGGTTTGGATATTCTGCCCCACAAGTTGATAATGGTTGTTACTCATATTATTATATCTGCTAGATACTGTATTGCTTTAAATTGGAAGTCTCAGAATGTTCGTACTGTACAATATTTCATTGTGAGAGTTAAAGGGAACCAACCACCAGGATTTTTGTATATAACCTAAAGCCAGTGCTATACTGGCACTATGAGGCTGATTCTCTACATACCTTTAGTGGTCAGCTCGGATGTATAGGTTTTGAAATCCAAGAAAGTAAAGTTTATAAAATCACCAGCTTCTTGAGTGACAGCAGCTGAGGATCAGATAATATCGGGGGGGGGGGGGGGGGGTATTCATCGTTATCCCGTCCCCTTATTAGAAATAACATAAGTATTATACAATCGATTTAATTTTTCGCTAGCAGAGCCTGTGTGGGGTAACCTATGTGACCAGAAGGGGCGGGGCCTAAGCCAACAAAGCTAATACCAGAAAGCAACATTTTTCTGTTGGCTGAGGCCACGCCTTTTCTGGTCACATCGGTATGACCTCACACAGGTCCTGCCAGTGACAAAGTAAATCGATTATATAATACTTATGCTAATTTTAACAGGGGCAGAGGATTACTATGAATACCCCCCCCCCAGATATTATCTGATCCTCAGCTGCTGTCACTAAAGAAGCTGGTGATTTTATAAACTTTACTTTCTTGTATTTCAAAACCTAAACATCCGAGCTGACCACTACAGGTATGTATAGAATCAGCCTGATAGTGCCAGTATAGCACTGGCTTTAGGTTATATATATAAAAATCCTGGCAATTGGTTCCCTTTAATACCCATTATCAATATGAAGTGGCTCTAGCTTGGGATTTAAGTAAAAGAACAGTGGTGCTCTCCCAATGGAATATATGGGCATCCTCTCCTTTTGCTGTGTGTCTGTCCTGAAATTATGGAAGTTGATGTTCAGGTTGGAAATAAGTGTTATGTTTTCCTTGAATGTATTTGACCTGCTGTTGTAATTATTGTAAATTGATATATTTTGTAATGGACTATATTTTGACTGTGTCAAACTGAAGATGCCTTTTTATGATTATTATTATAATTATTATTATGATTATTATTATTAGTAATAATAGTAATATTATTATTATTGTTATTATTATTATGTGCTGTACATGGCCTATTGTTTCTTCATTGTAAAGCTGCTGTATCTGAATACTTATATTTTTTGTTTTGTCTGTGAATTTTGAAAACTTTAAATAAAAATTGGAATAAAGAAAGAAAACAAAAGCAAATCTACAGTATAAATATCACTGTAATGTATCGCTGTATCCTGGGAGAATGATTATGAAGTTTACCAACTCCTCATTATTCTCATGAGATAACGTCTTCCCAGGAACAAAAATCAATCAAAGATAGAAAATAAAAACAAACTAAGCAATAATCCTGATTACGTTGCTCCTACTAAGTAATTTTCTGCCGTTACAACCAGTTTCTCTCGATTATGTTGCTTAGAGTGAGTCTATCTAATTCCCGCACCTTGCAGCAGTCACAAAATATCAGACAAGATCCTAAATATGAGTTCCAGTCCGGCACTCCTGGAGAAGGCCATAACATAGCATAACTGCTGGACGGTCGGTGAAATGAGTGTATAGATATATAGAAGTAAATTACTCCCAGGCGCGGAGAGCAATGTGAGAAGTGAAACGCGTTGGCAAAAGATAAATATTCAATCAAACGCAATGATGAGAATACAAATACAGGATTATGATGGGATAGAGTTTTCTGCCTGACCCAGGTATTTCATATTAATAGTGGCCTATTTTACAGAAATATTTTATGACTGGAAGGCTAGATTTCATTACTACTCATAGGGAAGGCAATTCCCAATACATCAGCTGAATGCCCATCTTAAATATCAGAGGTGAGAGAGAAGATTGCTTTTCTGAACCAGAACTTTACAAAAGTTGTTTGTAACCTATATGATGACAGCATATATGAGAGATATTCTACTTAAAATACACAAATTTAGTAAGACATTGCTTTACTAATGTCTAACGTCCTCTCTGGCAGTAACCACATTCTAATCCTTACACATGGATTTTGGGCTCAATCTTTGGCCAGTCAGAATTTAGCGTAAAATCAAGTTTAGTTGACTTTGCTCTTGGTTTAATTTCCTTTGCAAGAAGTTGTGAGTCACCTAAAACAGCATGACGTGAAACCTGGCAAACAAATGGTGGAGAGTTGAATCAGGGACCATGAAAAAAGGGTGTGGAGGACAAAACCAACAGCAGGCCCTTCCCTACTCACAAAAGACCCACATTAGACTAACTTTGTTAGAAACCACCGATTACGATGGGTTCAGCTGAATGAACTATGATCTGAGTACGGACCAAGATGCATGGCCTGTCTCCTTACCTGAACTTGACAGTGTCATGTGAGGCTTTGAGATTACCAAGTTTGAGTCAGGACACCCTCGAACAGTCAGTGCATTATGGTTTATACATGGACCATGAATGAGTGCACCATAACACTGGCACATGCCCATTAGCCACTGCTAATGGCATGGCGACAAGTCACCATAGCTGACAGACCCTGAGACCAAGACTTGGCTGTGAGTTGCCATGCCAACCATCAATTGCGGGGGTGCCAGTGGAGTTAAAGAGGGAGCCCCCGTGTCAACCATCTAGATGCCACTGTCACTATTGGCATCTAGGAGGTAAAACAACCACAATGGATGCTAACACTGATCGTGACAGGTTCGGCAGGGTGTCAGATGACACCCGATCATCCTATCTGGGGTTGGGTCACTCTAGGCTTATTCCTCATTATAGAGACTCTCAGAATAAGGACCCTTAATGGCTGCTATAAAAAGGCGATATAGGGGTTAAAAAAGTAGTTTTGGCTTTTCTACTGTTTACTGTATGTTCCACACTCCCAGCAAAAGCACTTTGTGTGCAGCTGTACTTTATACCATTAGACCATGAAAGTCCCAGGCCATCTGCATACAGATTAATGAAGATTTAGTTTAATTGCAATAGTAAATTAAGTGTGAGGTTTAAGAGCAGAAAATGTTGAACTGGTTGGAAACTGTATAGTACTTAACTAAGCAAAGAATGAAAAATAAGTAAATCCAGGCTCCCAGAAGTGGAGGGTGCTCGCTGACACGGGCAACTATTCTAGGTGGATGTGTGTCTTCAGATGCACTTTCAGCTGTATTGTATTGTGATGCAGGGAACCCGCTGCCTCCCTATGGTGCAATACACCGCCAATCAGAGGCTGGCAGCTGACACCAGCATGCCTTTTGCTGTGGTGTCGCTTTCACGCAAATGTCAGCTGTCGGCTCCTACGCTGGCTGTAGAAGAGGTTGCCTCACAGTATGGGCTCGGAGGAAGGTGAGAAGAATTATTTTTTTAATATGTTGGACAAAAAAAAGAGCACATTATCTCACGGATGGGTCCAGGATGGTGCACATTAAACTAGGAAGGTGACCACAATGGGGCATATTATACCAGGATGGGGTACATTATACCAGGATGGGGCACATTATACCAGGAGACTAGGTCACAGATGTATGGAGGTAGACAGATTGTGGATGGTTTTGTATGTCATGGTAAGTGTTTTGAACTGGAGTGTTTGGGCAATGGGAAGCCAGTGAAGGAATTGGCAGAGTGGTGAGGCTGGGGAATAGCGAGTGGAGAGGTGGATTAATCGGGTGGCAGGGTTTAGGATATATTGGAGGGGTGCAAGAATGTTAGAAGGGAGGTCACAGAGTAGGAGGTTGCAGTAGGCAAGGCAGGAAATGATGAGGCCATGCACTAGTGTTTTTGCTGATTATTTGTTAAGGAATGCATGAATCCAGAAAATATTTTTCAGCTATAGTCAGCAGGAAGTTAAGAGGGTTTGGATGTGTGGCTTGAAGGATAGAGCAGAGACGAGGGTTACCCCAAGGCAATGAGCTTGCGAGACTGGGGAAAGTAAGCAGCCATTCACATTGATGGATAGGCTTTTTGGGCTGAGGGGTTGGGAATGGAGGAGGAAAGATAATTTTTCTGTCCAAGTTTTAGAAATCAAGCAGAGAAGAAGGATGAAATAGCACACAGTCATTGTGGGATTCTGGTTAGTAGGGAGGTGATATCAATTCCAGAGAGGTAGATCTGCGTATCATCAGTGTAGAGGTGATACTGAAAGCCGTGGGACTCTATGAGCTGTCCCAAGCTGAAGGTGTAGATGACAAAGAGGAGGGGTCCAACAGCAAAACCTTGGGGACACCGACAGATAGGGGGCGATATGAAGAAATAGTGTGAGAGTGGGTGACGCTGAACGTCCGGTCTGTTAGGTAGGAGGAGATCCAAGATAGGGACAAGTCTGTGATACCCATAGATGAGAGAATCTGTAATAGGAAGGAATGATCCACATTGTCGATGGTAGAGGACAGGTCCAGGAGGAGGAGGACAGAGTAGTGTCGCTTGACTTTGGCAGTTAGTAGGTCATTGGTGACTTTAGTTAGGGCAGTTTCAGTGGAATGATGGGGTCAGAAGCCAGATTGTAACCGGTCAAAGAGAGAGCAGGAGGAGAGGGGGGGAAGACAGTTCAAAATGGACATGCTGTTCCAGTAGTTTTGAAGCATGGGGAGAAGTGAAATTGGGCGATAACTAGACACAGAGGATGGGTCAAGAGAGGGCTTTTTGAGAATGAGTGTGATGAGGCAAGAAGAGAATACACTAGTTGTAAGTGAGAGGTTTAAGAGATGGGTTAGGGTCGGTATGAAAACTGCGGTAAGGTTGAGAATGAGGTGGGATTGGAGCGGGTCAAGCGCACTGGTGGTGAGATGTAATCTTCAGAGTAGAGTGGGGAAGATTATCCTCTGTCATGGTGGAGAAGCTGGATTTGGAGGAAGAAGACTGAGAAATTATGAGGAGGGGCTGTTGGGACTGTGGGCCGAAGCTTACTCTGATGTTTTCAATCTTCTACTTGAAAAAAGAGGCAAAGTCTTCAGCTAAGATGATAGGAGAGGGAGAAAGTGTCAGGGGACGGAGGAGAGAGTTGAAAGTATTGAATAGCTAGGGAGGATATGAAAGATGAGAAGTAGGTTTGTTTTGCATAAAAAGAAATTGCATGGTGGCCTGGACATGGAGTCAACAGGAAGCACACTGTAAGGCTATGTGCGCACTAGAAATGTGAAGTTTCTCAAGAAAATTTCTTGAGAAACTTCTGGGAGTGAAAGATTTCCGGACCTCCGGAAAAAATCCGCACCAAATCCGCATGCGGATTTGACGCTGATTTGCCGCGGATTAGCCGCGGAATTGCCGCGATTTGCCCGCGGGTGGTTCCCTGCGGATTTTTGCAGGCTGTACTGCCGAAATCCGCAGGGTACCTGCGGAAATAATGGACATGTTCATTTTCTCAAGAAAGTTTCTCGAGAAATTCTTCTCAAGGAAATTTCTTGAGAAAAATCCGCACCAGTGCGCACAACTTTTTTTTTTTACCATAGAATTTGCTGGGAAATGTCTGCACAAAGATTGCAGACATTTCTCAAGAAATTTCTGCGGCAAATCCGCGGGTAAATCCGCGGGCAAAACGCACTAGTGCGCACAAAGCCTAAGAGCTCCTCACCAACGGCTGCAAACATCACCATCCACCAGCGATTAAAGAAGCTTACCGGAGCCAGATGAGAGGGAAAGCGGGTCTCAGGTCGCAGACACCTGCCAGAGGGACTTCCAGCCGCGGGGGGCAAGGTATCGTGCCATTCCTGACCGAGTCCCAGCGTCCTCCCAGGCCTGTAATGGCGACCGGGACACGTGCTGTTGCGACCCGGCTGACACAGCCTGAGCACTCTCCTGCTTCCCCCGCCCGCTCTGCACAACAGCCGGGTGTAAAGTTACTGACTGACCCGGCACCGCAGACCTCTGGAGGGATGACTCCTGGGAGAGACGCCGGAGACTGGCCTGTGGTGGATGATGGGGGAGGGGTGAGCAGTGGGAATATGGCTGCAGGGCGCGCTTCTCCCTCTGAGTCCTCACAGGGCAGGGGATCTTCTGCCTCCCTCCCTGACTGCTCCAGCACACCAAGCACCCCGCGGTCGTTCCCTGCCCCACAACACTCACATACCCCAGCAGCTGGCTCAGGAGAGGCCATTGAGCAGAGCTTGCTTGCCCTTCCCTGCTGTGGAAGGGAGAATACAGCTACTCCCCTGCAACATTATGGGGATGAACAAGGCTCAGAAATGTCAGCTCTTAGAGACCAAATCAATGCTATGCCAACCAAAATGGATATGGAGGGATACATTGCCCGCCTGGAGGCTGTTTGTAAAACGGAAATTCGCTCCTTGAAGGAGGATATGTCATCACTGACTAACTCCGTGCGGGCCCTTGAATCGTCCACCCAGGATTTATACTCCCAGCAAAGTTCACAACAGCAGCTTATAGATCAGCAGGCTCAACAGATCCACCTCTTGTTTGACATGATGGAAGATGCTGAAAACCGCAACAGACGAAATAATATACGAATTCGTGGTTTACCAAAGTCAGTCGGGCCTCAGGATCTGATCTCTACACTGCAGAGGATGTTTAACTCCTTGTTGGAACGTCCCCTTGTAACACGCATTGAACTGGACAGAGCACACCGGGCACTGGGGCCCAGAAACCCGGATCCAGAGAGGCCAAGGGACATTATTTGCAGGGTACACTTCTTCCAGATCAAGGAGCATATTATGAGAAAAGCAAGAGATAAAGGTACCCTTGATTTTAAAGGAACTCCCATCCAACTTCTAGCGGATCTTTCCCGATCCACACTTGCAAAAAGAAGAGCCCTGAGACCCCTGTTGGAGGTTCTACGCAACAACAATATTGCTTATTCCTGGGGCTATCCTTTTCAACTACAAGTCAGGAAGGGTCCCAATCTGATCATCTTGAGATCTCCGGCTGACCTGCCAGATTTTCTGTTGGCTCTGGATCTCCCTGGGATAAAGTTACTGGACTGGCCATATACTACACCTCCACCCCAGAGAGTGGCCCGTCGTGGCGGTTCCTTCCCCTTTGATCAACACCGTACTCAGCGACAAAGACCTCAGAAGTCGCCGAGAACCTCATCGGCGGAGACTTGAACTCTCGGGACTTCTGGGTGATAAGTGTTGTTCGAGAGGGGAGTTAGGGTTATCATGGCCTACTCTGATACCTAACCAATATTGCCCAATATCTTCCCCCCCCCCCCTTTTTTTTTTTTTCTCTGTCTCCCCCCTCCCCCTCCTCTTTTCCTCTCCCCCTTCCCCCCCCCCCCCTTCCCCTGGGCATCACCAATTCTAATAATGTTGGGATTCTCTGTCCCCTCTCTCGGCATGCTCTAATGCTGGGTTGGGGTACTTGAACCCCCCTGGGTATATGTACCTCTCCTAAAAATCTCAAGGGATGTGAGTTAGAGGCTGGAGTTTATCTTTATCTCTCTTGCCACATTCTTTACTTTGTTGATGTGATTAATTTACTGAGCCTGAGTTGTTAGCTGTTATATATGCTACTTCTATTTTGGTCGGGTGAATGACCATATGTGATTTTTTTTTTTTTCTGCCCTTTTTCGGTATTATCTAGTTAGGTGGTGTAGCAGCCGTTTCTCAGGCGACATAGTTTTCAGTCACCTCCCATATTAGGGTGTGTTCCTAGAACACTGGTTACGAGAATTCTCTCAGTTTTGATTGCCTTTTGAGCTAGGACTCAAGAGGCTAAGTAAAGACAAGTTTTGATATTAGTCTTTATTATTCTGATCTCTTTTTCCGTTCTACTACTTTCTCTGCTTTCTTTTCTTTAATCTTAGTTTCTTTCTTCTCCCTCCCCATCTTCTCACTTTTCCCTTGGGTGCCCAGAGGATAGTGCTTCTACGATGGTGAACCTCAACTTATGCTCTCTAAATGTTAGAGGATTTAATGTACCAGAGAAGAGATCCAAGATCCTCTATAACATGCACAAAAAAAGAATCCATATTCTACTGCTTCAGGAGACCCATTTTAAAACAGACCACATTCCCGCATTTAAGCATAGATATTATACTTCCTGGTTTCATAGTACCAATTCAGTCGCAAATCCAAGGGAGTTAGCATCGCTCTACATAAATCTCTCCCAGCTCAGGTTTTATCAGTTAAGCCTGACCCAGAGGGGCGATTCATTTTTTATCAAACTTAAGATCTGTACCAAGTTATTTACCATTGCTAATCTTTATCTCCCCAACCAGGACCCGGCCAGGATTTGCCAAAAATACCTGAACACTCTCTCTGAATTCGCTGAAGGCTCCCTGATTCTTGGAGGAGATTTCAATCTCATCTTTGATCGGGCTGTTGACTCCTCCTCGGGTAGGTCTTCTGTTCCTGCAGTGAAACTGCGAGGTCTCAGGAGTAAATTACTAGACTTGAGGCTCATCGACGTCTGGCGTACCCTACACCCTAAAACACGGGACTACACTTTCTATTCTCCTGTCCATGATATGTACAGTAGAATAGACCTTTTTTTTATTAGTCACCACCTACTCTCACATGACCCGGCCTGTACTATAGACCCTATGGTATGGTCCGATCATGCCTCGGTGTCACTTTCTCTCCTTTTGACAGACCTACGCCCCGGGGAATGGTTATGGTCTTTAAACCCACACTTATTAAAAGATCAGACGTGTCAGTTAGCCATCAGGAAGAGCATCACAGACTTCTTCGAATTTCATGCCAATGACCTAACACCCTTACCTCTCCAATGGGAGACCCTGAAAGGGATGATTCGGGGGACCTTTATTCAACAGGGAACCAGACTTAAAAGAGATAGAGCCTGCGCAATAGACAGATTACTGACTTCCATTCAACACCTAGAACAGACACATAAACGGACTCATGACCCTCAGATTTTAACAGACTTGCTCAAGGCTAGACTAGACTTGGGAGCCCTCTTAGATGCAGCGTCTGCCCGTCATCGAGATAGAGGTAGGAGATTTATGTACGAATTCTCTAACAAGCCAGGCAGAGCTCTGGCTAGGTTTCTTAATCCTCGCCTGCCCTCTACATTTATCCCTACCATTAAATCACCATCTGGACATTCAGCACACAAACCTCATGAAATAGCGGATGTATTCCGAGATTATTATGATGGGTTATAAAACCTAGGTGGCCCAGTGGCGGGCATGTCCCCAACAAATTTCCAAGCGAAAGTGGATAACTATGTGTGATAACACGCTCCGGGATCGCCTTTGCTGGGTTCAAAGGGCACGTATTCACCTCAGGCAGACAGCCGAATTCCAGGTGTAGCTGACGCTTGGTCAGGTTTATTGCAGTGAAGCATAAACAAAAAGAAAAAAAAACACCAACAAAATAAATCCTTGCCTGTCCGGCACTAACTATACACGGTGTTATCCTAACTACCAACTGGAGGGCTTCTCCCTTCCAGCTAAACCATACAGACATAAAGCACTGCTCCTCACAAGTGTCTCCTACACAGACAGACTTACTGCGTTCCCAGATGGAGACCCTCCCCCAACTTCCCAGATTCCTTTTACCTCCGTCCTTCACCTCCCATTAATCCATTAGTAGCCAGGTGATCCTGGCCAGGCTAAGTCACATAGGACCGATACCGGGGTGAGATATACCTGCCCTCATCCACTAATCCCACATGAGTCTCACATATCCCCCCCCTCTGCTCAGACCACCTCGGCTGAGCAACAGCACCCACAAAACAGTGCACACGAGACAGGGCATCAGCATTCCCCATCCGCACCCCCGGGCGGTGCTCCACTGTAAAGCGGTAGGCCTGAAGTGCAAGGAACCACCGGGTCACTCGGCCATTCCGTTCCCTATTCAAGTGCATCCACTTGAGAGGGGCATGGTCAGTGATCAGCCGGAACTTCCTTCCAATCAAGTAATATTTAAGGGACTCTAGAGCCCACTTAATGGCTAAGCATTCTTTTTCCACTATGGCATAGTTGCGTTCATGCTTATTAAGTTTCCGACTAAGATACAGGACCGGATGTTCCTCTCCGTCCTTCAGTTGTGACAATACAGCCCCTATACCGGCATCAGAAGCGTCCGTTTGGACCACGAACTCGCTGCGGAAGTCAGGAGTCATTAGCACAGGTTGAGAGCAAAGAGCTAGTTTTAAGTTATGGAAGGCTTCTTCGGCTGCCGTGGTCCATTTGATCATGACAGAGTCTTTCCCTTTGGTAAGGTCCGTCAGGGGAACAGCGGTAGCCGCAAAATTGGGAATGAACCGTCGGTAGTAGCCGGCTATTCCCAAAAACGCTCTCACCTGCTTCTTGTTGACTGGTTGCGGCCATTTCTGAATGGCTTGTATCTTGTCAATCTGGGGTTTAACAATTCCCCTCCCAATTACGTATCCCAAATACCGGGCTTCTTCCAGCCCGATATGACATTTCTTGGGGTTTGCTGTTAGACCCGCCTCCCGCAGGTCCTCAATCACAGCCTCTAGTTTCTGGAGGTGCGTCTCCCAGTCCAGGCTGTAAATGACTATGTCATCCAAATACGCAGAAGCATACTGCCTATGGGGCCTCAGGACTCGGTCCATCAACCTTTGAAAGGTTGCCGGTGCCCCGTGTAGGCCAAACGGCATATACACATACTGGTATAAACCTTCCGGTGTAGAAAACGCGGTTTTCTCTTTAGCGGCCTCTGTTAGCGGGATCTGCCAATAGCCCTTCGTTAAGTCTAGGGTCGTGATATACCGGGCTTTTCCAAGCCGATCTATTAATTCATCGACCCGTGGCATAGGGTATGCATCAAATTTGGAGACCGCATTTAATCTCCTGAAGTCATTGCAGAATCTAATGGAGCCGTCTGGTTTCGGTATTAACACAATCGGACTCGACCAGGCGCTATGCGATTCCTCGATTACACCTAACTCCAACATGGTCTTCACTTCTCGGGAGACAGCTTCCCGCTGAGCCTCCGGTATTCGGTAGGGCTTTACCTGAACTGTTACCCCAGGCTCTGTTATGATGTCATGTTTAATGAGAGTGGTCTGCCCGGGCTTTTCCGAGAAAAACTCGTGATTGTTGATTACAAACTGCTTGACGTCGGTCTTTTGCCGCTCCGACAGAGTCTCCGCCGTCCCGACATCCGGTATGGTCTGCTTGCAGACCGGAAGGGCCAGACCTGCTGACAGAGCTGGACGGTCCTTCCAGGGTTTTATCAGATTCACGTGATAAATCTGTTCAGGCTTCCTTTTACCAGCCTGGTACACTTTGTAGTTTACCTCACCCACCCGTTCCTTAATTTCAAAGGGGCCTTGCCACTTTGCCAGAAATTTGCTTTCTGCCGTGGGGACCAGGATCAACACCCTATCTCCGGGTGCAAAAGTACGGATCTTGGCCCCCCTATCATAAATCCTTTTCTGTGCTCCTTGAGCCTGTATCATATGCTCTTTAACAATGGGCATCACCGCCGCAATACGGTCCTGCATTTGGGTTACATGGTCTATTACGCTTTTGAACGGGGTGACCTGTCCCTCCCAGGTTTCTTTAGTGACATCTAACAGTCCACGGGGACGTCGGGCGTACAGAAGCTCGAAAGGAGAGAACCCGGTGGAAGACTGGGGCACCTCCCGGATGGCAAAAAGCAAATACGGGAGTAAGTAGTCCCAGTTCTTCCCGTCCTTGTCTATCGCCTTACGGAGCATCTGTTTCAAAGTTTTGTTAAACCGTTCGACCAGTCCGTCTGTTTGAGGGTGATACACGGAGGTGCGTAACTGTGCTATTTGTAACAGCCTGCAGAGTTCTTTCATTACTTTAGACATAAAGGGGGTTCCTTGGTCTGTGAGTATTTGTTTTGGGACACCAACCCGACTAAACACATGGACCAGCTCCTTGGCAATGGTCTTGGTGGCCGTGTTACGCAAAGGGATGGCCTCGGGGTAACGAGTGGCATAATCCAAGATGACAAGGATGTGCTGGTGTCCTCGTGCAGACTTGGGGAGGGGTCCAACTAAATCCATCCCAATTCTCTCAAATGGGATCTCGATGATAGGCAGAGGTACTAAGGGGCTACAGAAACGGGGCCTAGGCGCAGAGATTTGGCAGTCAGGACAAGACTCGCAATAGGTGCGAATATCGTGATGCATGCCGGGCCAAACAAAACAGTGTAATATCCTTTCGGTAGTTTTCTGGACCCCCAGGTGTCCCCCCATCATGTGTCCGTGTGCCAGGTCCAGCACTCTCCGCCTGTAGGCTCTCGGCACAACCAATCGTTGTACTGTGTCATCCCCCTTCTTCTCTATCTGATAGAGAAAGTCATTCTCCAGTGCCATGTAGGGGTAAGACAGCCTAGTACCTGCATCCACCTGCACCCCGTTTATCATTTTAACATTTTTTATAGCCTGAGAAAGGGTAGGATCTCTCATTTGCTCACTTTGGAAGTCATCTTTCTGGACTTCCAAATTCAGCCAAGAGGAAGGGGGACAGCCACCCGTGTCCGCCTCTGCCCCGGGTTCATCGGAATCACCCGCCAGAACTGAAAAGGGGAACTGGGGGTTGTTTTCAGCGGATTCCTCCTCTGAACCCTCTTGTGGGGCATCCTCTAGTGGCTCCGGGCCCACACAAGGTGTGGGAGAAGGATCATCCGTGCGGCTACCCTGGGGTACTAATTGGTTCTCCCACAACTGCCAGAAGTGGGGAAAATCCCTGCCCAAAATGATATCATGCAATAGTGCTGGCACTAGTCCCACCTTATGATGCACAGACCCATAGGGCGTAGTAATGCAGGAGACCGTTGTGAGGTACGAGCAGGTGTCTCCATGCACACATGTCACAGAAAATTTATCTGACGGTCCCATCGGGACTGCCACCAGATTGGCCTTTACCAAAGTCACCACACTTCCCGAGTCTAATAGTGCAACAACAGTATTGCCATCAATGGACACTTCACACAGGTGTTTTTTCATATCGCCTTGACATGCAGCAACACACACTACCCGTGCAACCATAGCCCTGCGTTTTTCAAAGTCCGTGACATCACACTGCATCGGTTCTGCAGTTACTGGACAGTTTGCAGCAATGTGGCCCGCCTCCTGGCAGCGGAAACACCTCACGGGCCCCTTGCTAAGACCATAGTTTGGCACCTTAGCCCTCACAGGGCCAGCAGTCCTGTTTTCCTCCTCCACTGCCTTAGGATATTTTCCTCCTCCCCATGACCCTGGAACAGTCTTACCAGATCCTCGTCGAGAAGGGGAAGAGCGAGGATGTGTAGCATCGTCCATAAGTCCTTCTGCCAAGGAATAACGCTCCACTAGATCCACTAGCTGATCTGCTGTCGTGGGGTTTCCATGGCTTACCCACCTCTTCAGAGATGGCGGTAGAGCTCTTAGGTATTTATCAAGAACGATTCTTTGTACCATCTCTGGCGCCGTCAGAACCTCGGGCTGTAGCCATTTCTTGGTCAAATGAATGAGGTCAAACATCTGTGACCGCGGTGGTTTATCGGGCTGATAAGTCCATTGATGAACTCTCTGTGCTCGCACGGCCGTCGTCACTCCCAGCCGGGCAAGGATCTCGGCTTTTAGTTTATCAAAGTCATGCGCTGCTTCAGGCTCAAGATCAAAGTAGGCTTTTTGTGCCTCACCTGCCAGAAACGGTGCAAGCAAGTCGGCCCATCGCTCCTTTGGCCACTTTTCCCGCTCCGCCGTCCGTTCAAACGTGGTCAGGTAAGCTTCCACATCGTCCTCTGTGGTTAATTTCTGCCAGCACCGACTCACATGAATCACCCTCTGGTCAGCCTCCGCATTACTCTCCGGTACGGTCGCCAGACGCTGCGCCACCTGCTGCAAAAGTTGGCGGTCTTTAACCGTCGATTCCACCAGTTCCTTCAACTGTGCCGACATCAAGCGATTAGCCTCCTGCTGCACAGCTGCGGATTGTACCAGCGCTTTCACCACGTCATCCATTATGATGCGCTGTAACGTGCTGCCCGCGTTCTCCACCACAATGTGATAACACGCTCCGGGATCGCCTTTGCTGGGTTCAAAGGGCACGTATTCACCTCAGGCAGACAGCCGAATTCCAGGTGTAGCTGACGCTTGGTCAGGTTTATTGCAGTGAAGCATAAACAAAAAGAAAAAAAAACACCAACAAAATAAATCCTTGCCTGTCCGGCACTAACTATACACGGTGTTATCCTAACTACCAACTGGAGGGCTTCTCCCTTCCAGCTAAACCATACAGACATAAAGCACTGCTCCTCACAAGTGTCTCCTACACAGACAGACTTACTGCGTTCCCAGATGGAGACCCTCCCCCAACTTCCCAGATTCCTTTTACCTCCGTCCTTCACCTCCCATTAATCCATTAGTAGCCAGGTGATCCTGGCCAGGCTAAGTCACATAGGACCGATACCGGGGTGAGATATACCTGCCCTCATCCACTAATCCCACATGAGTCTCACATATGTTGATGGTACCCCTCTCCCCCCATTGAACCATGTGGACCCTCTCATGCTAGATGACCCTTTTAGCGAACAAGAGGTCACTGAGGTTATTAAGAGTCTGGCCAATGGTAAGAGCCCCGGTCCGGATGGATTCCTGGCCAACTTCTATAAGCAATTTGCTTTGGAACTGACGCCCTCCCTGACGAAGACCTTTAACTCCATATCCTCAGCTTGCCCCTTCGCCGCGCAAACCCTTGCGGCTTCCATAATGGTGATTCCCAAGCCTGGGAAGGACCCGTCTTTATGCTCCAACTACCGCCCTATCTCTCTTATAGGAGTAGATGTCAAGATCTTCGCCAAATTAATAGCTAACCGGTTGTCCCCGCTGTTGCCTGCCTCAATCCATACTGACCAAACTGGATTTGTCCGAGGTAGAGAGACGCGCGATAATACTATTAAAACTCTACTTTTGACCTCACATATGTACAGACAAGGTACTCCAGCCTGCCTTCTATCGATCGATGCCGAGAAGGGATTTGATCGTCTCAACTGGACCTTTCTACGCTCCTCCCTGAGGCAGCTGGGAATCGGCCAAACTATGTTAGAGTGAATTTTTGCCCTGTATCATAAGCCCTCAGCACGAGTTCGAGCCAACAATACTCTATCTTCTCCCCTGCAAATATCTAATGGCACTAGACAGGGGTGCCCCCTTTCACCCCTTCTATATGTAATAGCCATGGAGCATTTGGCTATATCCCTTCGAAACTCCCCCGATATAAAGGGCTTTGATGTAGGTCAGAAAGATTATAAACTTGCCTTATACGCTGATGACCTCCTTCTATATCTAACAAATCCGGAAATCGCCTTTCCAATTCTCATCCAGGAATTCCAACGTTTTGGCATAGTTTCTAACTTCAAAGTAAACTACTCAAAGACAGAGGCCCTTAATATTACTCTCCCTACCACACAAGTCAATAGACTGAAATCCGCCTTCCCATTTAAGTGGGAGATCCAATCTATCAAGTATCTTGGGATATCTGTTTCGGCCAATCCAGATGAGTTGTTTATGGCTAATTACTCCCCATTGCTTACTAGAACTCTTGCTGATCTAAATAGATATAATCGGGGACGACTTTCCTGGTTTGGCTGGATCAATGCCCTCAAGATGGACATACTCCCGAGGTTCCTTTACTTATTCCAAACAGTCCCGATCAAAGTTACTAAACAATATTTCAGACAAGTCCAGAGGGCATGTAGCAGATTCGTCTGGGGGACGGGGAGACCTCGGATTCGATACGCCACACTGGTGAGACTCAAATCCAGGGGAGGCGCTGGTTTACCTGATTTTGAAAAGTATTATCAGAGTGTCCTCACGAGGGTCTTGGATTGGAGATTTAATGATCTCAATAAACAGTGGGTGGGCGTTGAGTCCCATCTCTCCCCGTTCCCTCTGGCACGGCTTCTATGGGCCCCCCTTCAACAGAGACCGGCGGTTTCGGGATTTCAACCTCTGACTCAGGCGCTCATGCTTTTTTTGGGACAGGCATCTGGAGACGTTAAACTTATCCCATAGACCGGGGAGTATGAGCTCACTCTTTAATAATCTCGACTTCCCCCCTGCGTCGGAGAGATCTACCTTCTTATGTTGGGACTCAGCAGACGGAGTTACCCTGGGACAGGTTGCTAGGAAGCTATCTGGAACGGCGTCTTTTGAAGCTTTGCAGGAGTCATGCCCGGGGAGGAGACTATACTCAACTGACCACATTTATAAAAAGGAAATTCCCGGGAAATGCACTATTATCCAAATCTACACACTTTGAGACCCTAATTTCATTAAATGCCGCGCCGCAACATGCCATCGCATTGATCTACAATCTCTTATGTACAGCCCAATATAAAGGTGCCCCAACGTATTTGGAGGCCTGGCAAAGAGAGCTCCAGATCACGTTGTCAGAACAAGATCATCTCAAAATCTTTACACTCTCTCATAAAATGTCCATTTCCTGTAGTGCACAGGAGAAAAATTTTAAAATTCTTACACGCTGGTACAGATGCCCTGATGTATTGCATATGATCTACCCCACAGTACCAGATACCTGCTGGAGATGCGGAGACGAAATTGGTACTATGAAAAATATATGGTTGGATTGCTCCTTGATAAGGTAATTCTGGGATTCCATTTTTGAAATATACTTTCAACTGTCGGGTATTCGGGTAATTCCTACTCCTCAAATAGCCTTACTGTCCCTAATCCCTGGATCTGTCTCTGTGACCAAAAGAGGTGTCCTACGCTTTCTTCTCATTGCTGCTCGTATGATTATTCCAAGACATTGGAAGACAACTTCAACCCCCTCTGTAAGGGAATTTTTGGAGGAGATGAATAGATTGGAGCGTATGGAGTCCCTGATGGCAGATGATGGGGACAAATGGGATAAACATGCTGGCACATGGTCTTCCTGGCTCCTTTTCCGGGAGACTCCGAGATTTAAGTCTTGGCTCAGATAAGGGGCTTTACACGGGTCTTTCCTTCCTTGGGTTCCTTTAGTTGATATTTGCAATCTCTAAGAAGATTCATTTACCTGACGCCGGAATTCTTTGGACACCCAACCTTCTCCTACCTATCTATCCATATCTCCCCCCCCTCCTCTCATACCCTCCTCTCTTTCCTATACCTATCTTTTTCCTCCTTCTTCTCTCTTTCTAACCTTCACTCAGTCTTTATAGTTAAAATAGTTTCCGTAATACTGCTTTGAGTTGACATACCATGATACGGTATAACCTGAATTGTCTTGTTTTAACTGCATTATCTGTTATGGTCTCTTATGTGACCATTCTTATCCTGATAAAAGTTCTCTTACAATACAGTGCTACATGCTTGTTCCACATGTTTGGATCAACCTTGACTTTTGTTTGAGTACATCTTATTCGTGTTATAAGCAATGCTTTGTTCACTTTTTCTTAAACCCAATAAAATTATTTACAGAGAAAAAGAAATTGCACTATGTAATAAGGGACGGTAATATACATAATGAGAGGAGACTATGTAATATATATACATATACACACAGTAAATAGTATATAATATTTAGTTAGGTCGTCATAAAGGAATGGGGGCCCAAACATTTCTTTCACTGAGGCCCCAAGTCAGTATCCACCCCTGGCTGCATGTATAGATGTGGAGATTGATTCACGGGATTCTGATCCATCAGTTAGGTGAGTAGTCTATTGCCATTGTACGGGAGGCTTGTGAATCTCTTATCTTCTAGGATTCCCATCACGACTTTTGATTACCTGGGCTGGTGTGATGTCATTACTAAATCATGCCACAATGATTATATCATGCTTGTCCTGGTAAGTAGAAAGAGAAAAAGAGAAAACCACAGCAATTCTGGCACATAGGTGCCCAAGTGGAATCCTATCCTGTAATGTACCGTGTTTCCCCGATAGTAAGACACCCCCGATAGTAAGACGTAGTGGGGGTTTTGGGGGGGTCGGCTAATGTAAGACGTACCCCGAAAGTAAGACGTAGTAAAAATTTATTTATTTTTTTTTTTTCCTCTTTACAGTACAGTTACAGCGGCCGAGCGCTCAGCTGAGCGCCCTGACATGCCGCCGGCAAAGCGCTCAGCTGAGCGCCCTAACATGCCGGCGGCCGAGCGCTCAGCTGAGCACCCTGACATGCCGCCGGCATGTGACAGCTCTCAGCTGAGAGCCCTGACATGCCGGCGGCAAAGCGCTCAGCTGAGCGCCCTAACATGCCGGCGGCCGAGCGCTCAGCTGAGCACCCTGACATGCCGCCGGCATGTGACAGCTCTCAGCTGAGAGCCCTGACATGCCGGCGGCAAAGCGCTCAGCTGAGCGCCCTAACATGCCGGCGGCCGAGCGCTCAGCTGAGCACCCTGACATGCCGCCGGCATGTGACAGCTCTCAGCTGAGAGCCCTGACATGCCAGCAGCAAAGCGCTCAGCTGAGAGCTGACACATGCCGGTGGTCGGGCGCTCAGCTGAACGCCCTGACATGCCGGCGGCTTAGCGCTCAGCTTTGAGCTGACACATGCCGGCGGTCGGGCACTCAGCTGAGCGCTTGGCTACCGAGAAATGTTGAAATGTTGCAGTAATGTTGTCCGTGGTCCATCAGGACCATGGACAATATACAAAATCACACAGCCTCAGTGCCCTCATGTGCAGCCGCTGGTGGTTAAGTTTCCTTAACTTGCGGTACACTTAGGGCGCAATCGCGGCAAGTCCCCATACGGTACATTGCATGGAGACTTGCTGCGATTGCTGTGGGATTTTTTCCAATATAAGACATACCCCGAAAGTAAGACATAGTGGCACTTTTGGGGGTAAAAAGAAAGTAAGACACTGTCTTACTTTCGGGGAAACACGGTAGCTGTTACTTTGGAATGAGGGTGGGCTGAGCTGTCAGCTTGGTGAGTGACACCTCAGTCGTCTAATCTGTTACTGGGGTGCACTGAGCTGTAATGTTGAGTGATAGTTCGGTCATCCAATCTGATTCTGGAAGGTGCTGGGTTGTTCACATGTTCCCTGTTCCTGATGAGTGCCCAGCTATGTAACTGAGCAGTTTCTCCCAGAACTCTGTAGAATTCGGTTCAGTGGTGCTTGTTGGCATGTACTCCTGTGTACTGTTTGATTGGTCAATTGCCCACTGACCTTTGACCATATTCTGACCATTCATTTGTTTAGGCCATTCACTACCTTACAGGTATTCTGACTCCATGTGACCCAACTACCCCTCTGTTTATCGCCTTAATCCTTGACGTGATCTGCAGGAATCTGACCTCGGAACGCTTAACTACTCTGCCTCATGGCTTGTCATTAGTGATGACTTAAAATCTACAGGGTATTGGAGAAGGAGACAGTAGTTAGGGTGGTTGCAGCAGCCCCGATGGTAGTGAGGTGGCAATTGCAGGCTGTTTGGTGTTCTAAAGAGATGAGTTTTCAATTGTGACTGGTTACAAGTGGAAAAGACAATCAGACGTATTCAGGCACTGAATTTCAGAGTATGGGGATTGCATATGAAAAATCTAGGAAGTGGGTGAGGAACAAAGGAGAGTTGAGTATTTTCTACTAGCTTGGTTAGGGCAGTTTCAGTGGAGTGGTGGGAATGGAAGCCAGATTGTAGGTTGTTGAAAAATGAGATTGATGAGAGGAGAGGAAAGTTCAATGTGGGCATGCTGTTTGAAGGCGTTTGGAGACGAATAGGAGTAGTGATATGTGATTTTTGTATTTTTGAAAGTAGAAGGTTAGATATCAGAGTTCAAGATGAAGAGATGAGCTAGGGCTGGGGTAAGCAAGTTGGTAAAGTTGGTTAGGAGATGGAATGGGATAGGGCCAAGCACAAAAGTGGTGAGGTGTGACTAGGAGAGGTAAGATTTTCTTTAGTGAAATTGTGAAAGAAGGTTAATATAATTCCATGAATCTATTCCCATGGCTACATCTTTTTGTGGTCCACATATACAGTCATATGAAAAAGTTTGGGCACCCCTATTAATGTTAACCTTTTTTCTTTATAACAATTAGGGTTTTTGCAACAGCTATTTCAGTTTCATATATCTAATAACTGATGGACTGAGTAATATTTCTGGATTGAAATGAGGTTTATTGTACTAACAGAAAATGTGCAATCTGCATTTAAACAAAATTTGACAAGTGCAAAAGTATAGGCACCCGTATCAATTTCTTGAATTGAACACTCCTAACTACTTTTTACTGACTTACTAAAGCACTAAATTGGTTTTGTAACCTCATTGAGCTTTGAACTTCATAGGCAGGTGTATCCAATCATTATTATTATTATTATTATTATTTATTTATAGAGCACCATTAATTCCATGGTGTTGTACATGAGAAGGGGGTTACATACAAAATACGTATACAAGTTACAGTAGACAGACTAGTACAGAGGGAAGAGGGCCCTACCCTTGCGGGCTTACATTCTATAGGATTATGGGGAGGAGACAATAGGTGGGGTGTAGGTCAGGCGGCAGCTCCGCACGGTGGTCGGGCGGCAGCTCCGCACGGTGGTCGGGCGGCAGCGAGTTCATTGTAGATTGTAGGTATTTCTGAACAGGTGCGTTTTCAGGTTCCGTTTGAAGTTTGCAAGGGTAGGGGATAGTCTGACGTGTTGAGGCAGCGAGTTCCAGGAGACTGGGGATGCTCGGGAGAAGTCTTGGAGTCGGTTGCGTGAGGAGCGAATGAGAGAGGAGGAGAGGAGGACCGGAGGTGACGTGTTGGAGTGTAGTGGGAGAGTAGTTCGGAGATGTACGGAGGGGAAAGATTATGCACAGCTTTGTAGGTCAGTGTTAGTAGTTTGAATAGGATACGGTGGAAGATTGGAAGCCAGTGGAGGGACATGCAGAGGGGAGAAGCGGGGTGGTATTGAGGAGAGAGGTGGATAAGTCGGGCAGCAATCATGAGAAAAGGTATTTAAGGTGGCCACTTGCAAGTTGTTCTCCTATTTGAATCTCCTATGAAGAGTGGCATCATGGGCTCCTCAAAACAACTCTCAAATGATCTGAAAACAAAGATTATTCAACATAGTTGTTCCGGGGAAGGATACAAAAAGTTGTCTCGGAGATTTAAACTGTCAGTTTCCACTGTGAGGAACATAGTAAGGAAATGGAAGAACACAGGTACAGTTCTTGTTAAGCCCAGAAGTGACAGGCCAAGAAAAATATCAGAAAGGCAGAGAAGAAGAATGGTGAGAACAGTCAAGGACAATCCACAGACCACCTCCAAAGACCTGCAGCTTCATCTTGCTGCAGATGGTGTCAATGTGCATCGGTCAACAATACAGCGCACGTTGCACAAGGAGAAGCTGTATGGGAGAGTGATGCGAAAGAAGCCGTTTCTGCAAGCACGCCACAAACAGTCGCCTGAGGTATGCAAAAGCACATTTGGACAAGCCAGTTACATTTTGGAAGAAGGTCCTGTGGACTGATGAAACAAAGATTGAGTTGTTTGGTCATACAAAAAGGCGTTATGCATGGAGGCAAAAAAACACGGCATTCCAAGAAAAGCACTTGCTAACCACAGTAAAATTTGGTGTTGGTTCCATCATGCTTTGGGGCTGTGTGGCCAATGTCGGCACCGGGAATCTTGTTAAAGTTGAGGGTCGCATGGATTCAACTCAGTATCACCAGATTCTTGACAATAATGTGCAAGAATCAGTGATAAAGTTGAAGTTATGCAGGAGATGGATATTTCAGCAAGACAAAGATCCAAAACACCGCTCCAAATCTACTCAGGCATTCATGCAGAGGAACAATTACAATGTTCTGGAATGGCCATCCCAGTCCCCAGACCTGAATATCATTGAAAATCTGTGGGATGATTTGAAGCGTGCTCTCCATGCTCGGCAAGCATCAAACTTAACTGAACTGGAATTGTTTTGTAAACAGGAATGGTCAAAGATACCTTCATCCAGGATCCAGGAACTCATTAAAAGCTACAGGAAGCGACTAGAGGCTGTTATTTTTGAAAAAGGAGGATCTACAAAATATTAATGTCACTTTTATGTTGAGGTGCCCATACTTTTGCACCGGTCAAATTTTGTTTAAATGCGGATTGCACATTTTTTGTTAGTACAATAAACCTTATTTCAATCCAGAAATATTACTCAGTCCATCAGTTATTAGATATATGAAACTGAAATAGCTGCTGCAAAAACCCAAATTGTTATAAAGAAAAAAGGTTAACATTAATAGGGGTGCCCAAACTTTTTCATATGACTGTATAAACAGAGACATGTCTTATTCTGGTGCTTTTTTAGGTCCATAATTGAATGGGATCACAAAAAGAATGAAAAGCACATGGATGACATCCATTTTCTTTGCGTTCGAGTGGAACAATTGCTATAAAAGGCTTGGTGAATGTCTTTCTGTGTTTTTTTGAAAAATGGATGGCACACAAAAGAAAAAAACAACTACAACATACAAACCAAAGACAAATAAACCATTTTTTGCAGATACCCTAGAAAGGTGAAACTTCAGAAATAGGTGAATAATGTGCACCAATTCTTTCACTTCATGTTTGAAGTGCTTCCCTCAAATATATTTTACTATCTATTCTAAACATTTGAGATATCATAGTTTATACTTTTTTTCTATTTTTTTTTTAAATGTCTCTCATATTTACATTTTATACTCGTATTACCTTTTTGTTATTTCAAGAAAATATAATATGCCCTAAAAATTGAATTTGTGCACTGAATCCATAATTCTTAGATAAAAAAAATCCACAAAACAATTTTAACCATTAATTGTACAATATTTTTTTTACAAGAAATTTTACTCACTGTTCCACTGAATAAAAATGATTAAACTTCAAATTCCACAAAACTTGTGAATTAATAAGAAGAAATAGCAATTCTTTTATTCTTTGCAATATACTACATACAGCGCAATACAGAATGATCTTGGTATAATGTATGTAATATATAAGATATATAACAATATATATACTGTATATATACAGTCGGGAAAAAAAGTATTTACTCAGCCACCCATTGTGCAAGTTCTCCCACTTATAAAAATGAGAGAGGCCTGTAATTGATATGATAGGTAGACCCCAACTATGAGAGACAAAATAAGAAACAAAATTCAGAAAATCACCTTGTTTGATTTGGCAAGATTTGTTTTGCAAATTATGGTGGAAAATAAGTATTTCATCACCTAAAAGCATGCAAGATTTTTGGCTCTCACTGACCTGTAACTTCTTCTTTAAGATGCTCCTCTGTCCTCCACTCATTATCTGTAGTAATGGCACCTGTTTGAACTTGTTATCAGTATAAAAGATACCTGTACACAAACTCAAACAGTCACATTCCAAACTTCACTATGGTGAAGACCAGAGAGTTGTCAAAACACCAGAAACAAAATTGTAGCCCTGCACCAGGCTGGGAAGACTGAATCTGAAATAGGCAAGCAGCTTGGTGTGATGAAATCAACTGTGAGAGCAATAATAAGAAAATGTCAATCTGGGGCTCCACACAAGATCTCAACATGTGGGGTCAAAATGATCACAAGAACGGTGAGCAAAAATACCAGAACCACACGGGGGGACCTAGTGAATGACCTGCATAGAGCTGGGACCACTGTAACAAAGGCTACCATCAGTAACACACTACTCTGCCAGGGACTCAGATCCTACAGTACCAGATGTGTTATCCTGCTTAAGTCAGTACATGTCCGGGCCCATCTGAAGGTTGAAAGAGAGCATTTAGATTATCCAGAAGAGTATTGGGAGAATGTCACATGGTCTGATTAAACCAAAGTACAACTGTTTGGTAGAAACACAACTCGTCAAGTTTGGAGATGACAGAATGCTGAGATGCACCCAAAGAACACCATACCTACTGTGAAGCATGGGGGTGGCAACATCATACTTTGGGCTGTTTCTCTGCACAGGGACCAGGACAACTGATCCGTGTACATGAAAGAATGAATGGGGTCATTTTCATGAGATTTTGAGTGCAAACCTCCTTCCATCAGCAAGGGCATTGAAGATGAAACGTGTCTGGGTGTTTCAGCATGATAATGATCACAAGCACACGGCTAGGGCAACAAAGGAGTGGGTTTATAAGAAGCATATGAAAGTCGTAGAGTCGACTACCCAGTCTCCAGATCTCAACCCCATAGAAAACCTTTGGTGGGAGTTGAAAGTCTGTGTTGCCCAGCGACAGGCCCAAAACATCACTGCTCTACAGGAGATCTGCATGGAGGAATGGACCAACATACCCCCAACAGTGTGTGCCAACCTTGTGAGGACTTACAGAAAACGTTTAACCTCTGTCATTGCCAACAAAGGATATATAGCAAAATATTGAGATGAACTTTTGATATTGACCAAATACTTATTTTCCACCATAATTTGCAAAAACATGTTGCCAAATCAGACAAGGTGAATTTCTGGATTTGTTTTCTCATTTTGTCTCTCATAGTTGGGGTCACCTATGATGTCAATTACAGGCTTGTCTCATCTTTTTAAGTGGGAGAACTTACACAATTAGGGGCTGACTAAATACTTTTTTCCCCACTGTATAGACAATAGTTTGCATTGTGCGGCACACAAGAAACAGTGATGAAAAGGTTCCAAAAAATAAAACCAATTATCACACCGGAATAAGTCTGCTAATTAACTCTGTGTACAAATATCCTCTTTTGGACAAGAACATGATGTTGTCAATTTTTTTCCCCACAAATTACAAGTACATGAAAATAGTAATTCTTCTATCAACAATAGGAAATAATAAAAAAAATAAGAATTAAAAAAATAAATATAAAGTTATAATTTACCGTAACACCTTTACTTAGCTTTGTGTTATAGTTATGAAAATGTATCGGTATAGGACCATGATATTGACTACCACAGCTAACAACGTAAATAAAAAAATTCCAAGAAAAAAACCTAAATATCCAGACCGTGTAGCGGTGGATTAGATGTTAGATATGATGGGGTAGAGTCAATGCAGGGAGGAGTTACAGATGGCCGATGGGTTGGTTAGAGAAACAGACCATGTGAGGGGCAGTTCTGCAGAGGGTTAGAGGAGGAAAGGTACAGCATGGAGTAAGGGCCGGTGAGGGAACTCTGAGGTAACCTTGTAAGGTCCTAAGCCTGCAGCTCAACCCGGCGGGCTTGGAGAAGTCATGATACTAGACAGCTGTTGGAGCCCAGAAACGGACAGCGGTGAGAAGAGTGGGGGATCGGAGACCCGGGTTCCCAGCAGCTTGTGGACGAGATCCAATATAGAGGGTGTCACAGGGTCCTTTTCCGATATCACACAATCAACAGTGCGAGAGATGATTGAACAATCCAAAGAGCATTTATTCCATACAATCCAGAATGTCCATCAAATAATCCATCACACAGAGGGTAAAATAGTCCAGTAATGGCATAAATGTATCGGGGATGAGTCACAATCCTCCAGCAGTCATTTTCCAGGGGAATTGGGGTTTCTCACAGTCTCTCTGGGGTGCAGGATTCAGCCTCAGCTTCTCCCTCAGAGGATCAATCCTCTCGTGTCGCTTGAAGTTCTCATACAGACTGAATAGTCTCCAGGTAAACAGAGAGTTTGGTTGGATTCCAGGCCCCCCTCCCCCAGACCTAGGGACAGAAACACTGTAAGGGGTGAGTCCCAATATTTGGGGAGATGGCAAACAATGGACAGTCAAGAAATGGGGGTTTAACAAAAAGAAAGCAAATGGTAACTGAGCTAAATTAATTAACTTGCAGACAAGATAAGAAATACACAGAATGAATTAAGCAAGGCTCCTAAAATACAAACCTACACAAAATCATACACAACCCACAATATCACACCATCACAGTGGGGACAGGCTGAGAGAGAGTACCCAAAGAAACAGTAACAGCAAAACCATGCCTGGAGTGAGGCCACGTCTGTCGTAACTGTAAAAAGAATAAACTGTTCAAGTTTGGTTTGCCAAAAGAACACCGTTGTCACGTGTTTCACTGCTTAGTCAACAACGATGACCGACAGCGGGGGTGATGCATGGCAACCTGAAGAAAACAAAAAGTGTTGCACACCCTGCCTGAAATCATTCACAAACAATGATTCTCTGTGGTGAATAAGTACGGAGCCCCTATGGCCCGGGGTCCGTACCTTACTTCAGCAGCATGGAGGACATTATACAGCAGCATGGTGTTATGGGTGTGTCACTGGTGACAGTCATGTGCTTTCTGCCAAAAGGTCACAATTAGAGTTGAGCGCGGTTCGCGGTTCGCGGTTCGAGGTTCTCCAGTTCTAGGCTCGAGTGATTTTGGGGCCTGTTCTAGATCGAACTAGAACTCGAGCTTTTTGCAAAAGCTCGATAGTTCTAGAAACGTTCGAGAACGGTTCTAGCAGCAAAAAAAACAGCTAATTCCTAGCTGGCTTTCCACTGTAATAGTGTAAGTCACTCTGTGACTCACACTATTATGACATTTCAGTGTATAGTGTGCGGGAACAGCGCCTTCAGATCACTGCTGTTGGTATTTCCTTGTCTTCCTTCCCTAAGCGCGCGCGTCTTGTGGGGCGGGCCAGCATGTCAGCCAATCCCAGACACACACACAGCTAAGTGGACTTTTAGCCAGAGAAGCAACGGCATGTGTGATAGGATGTCCATGTCACATGTCCCTGCATTATAAAAACGAGTATCTGCCCGTCCGGACGCCATTATCTCTTCTGCGTCCTTGGTGTCAGACATCACTGTCGCAGCTCCGTCCTTTGTCCTATCGCCGATACAGCTGTATGCGTTCCATACACAGCGCTAGACAGCTTAGGGAGAGCACTTTCTATCAGTCCTTTTAAGGGCTCAAACCGGCAGGGTCAGAGCCATAGGTGACAGGTCCTGAAAACAGAGACAGCGTCTGTGTAGCAAAGGTCAGGGATTTCGTCGCTGCATTTCCCCATTAGGAGGGAATAGAAAGGCAGGCTTCCATTCCTCTACCCAGAGCCCCACAATCCTGGCACTGTACCCTCCTGTCCTCTGCACACTCCAACTCTTTTTAACTAAGCCATTATACTAGCAAACAGTCAGTGTACCTAGTGGCATCCTAAACGTGGCTATTGGACTTTTGTGTAGTCACACTAGTGGAAAGATATTTGCAGCACGTCTGCCTGCATTGCACACTCAAACTCTTTTTAACTAAGCCATTATACTAGCAAACAGTCAGTGTACCTAGTGGCATCCTAAACGTGGCTATTGTACTTTTGTGTAGTCAAACTAGTGGAAAGATATTTGCAGCACGTCTGCCTGCATTGCACACTCAAACTCTTTTTAACTAAGCCATTATACTAGCAAACAGTCAGTGTACCTAGTGGCATCCTAAACGTGGCTATTGGACTTTTGTGTAGTCACACTAGTGCAAAGATATTTGCAGCACGTCTGCCTGCATTGCACACTCAAACTCTTTTTAACTAAGCCATTATACTAGCAAACAGTCAGTGTACCTAGTGGCATCCTAAACGTGGCTATTGTACTTTTGTGTAGTCAAACTAGTGCAAAGATATTTGCAGCACGTCTGCCTGCATTGCACACTCAAACTCTTTTTAACTAAGCCATTATACTAGCAAACAGTCAGTGTACCTAGTGGCATCCTAAACGTGACTATTGTACTTTTGTGTAGTCAAACTAGTGGAAAGATATTTGCAGCACCTCTGCCTGCATTGCACACTCCAACTCTTTTTAACTAAGCCATTATACTAGCAAACAGTCAGTGTACCTAGTGGCATCCTAAACGTGGCTATTGTACTTTTGTGTAGTCAAACTAGTGGAAAGATATTTGCAGCACGTCTGCCTGCATTGCATACTCCAACTCTTTTTAACTAAGCCATTATACTAGCAAACAGTCAGTGTACCTAGTGGCATCCTAAACGTGGCTATTGTACTTTTGTGTAGTCAAACTAGTGGAAAGATATTTGCAGCAAGTCTGCCTGCATTGCACACTCCAACTCTTTTTAACTAAGCCATTATACTAGCAAACAGTCAGTGTACCTAGAGGCATCCTAAAAGTGGCTATTGGACTTTTGTGTAGTCACACTAGTGCAAAGATATTTGCAGCACGTCTGCCTGCATTGCACACTCAAACTTTTTTTAACTAAGCCATTATACTAGCAAACAGTCAGTGTACCTAGTGGCATCCTAAACGTGGCTATTGTACTTTTGTGTAGTCAAACTAGTGGAAAGATATTTGCAGCATGTCTGCCTGCATTGCACACTCCAACTCTTTTTAACTAAGCCATTATACTAGCAAACACTCAGTGTACCTAGTGGCATCCTAAACGTGGCTATTGTACTTTTGTGTAGTCAAACTAGTGGAAAGATATTTGCAGCACGTCTGCCTGCATTGCACACTCAAACTTTTTTTTAACTAAGCCATTATACTAGCAAACAGTCAGTGTACCTAGTGGCATCCTAAACGTGGCTATTGTACTTTTGTGTAGTCAAACTAGTGGAAAGATATTTGCAGCATGTCTGCCTGCATTGCACACTCCAACTCTTTTTAACTAAGCCATTATACTAGCAAACAGTCAGTGAACCTAGTGGCATCCTAAACGTGGCTATTGGACTTTTGTCTAGTCACACTAGTGCAAATCTATGTGCAGCACCTGTGCATGACACCCTCCTGCTCTGTTTTTAATAAGCTATAATGATAGCAAAAAATACTGCCATTTAGTGGCATCATAGAACTGGCTGTTGTATTCCATTAGTGCCCCACTGGTGCCAAGCTATTTCTAGCACCTGTGCATGACTCCCTCCTGCTCTGTTTTTAATAAGCTATAATGATAGCAAAAAATACTGCCATTTAGTGGCATCATAGAACTGGCTGTTGTATTCCATTAGTGCCCCACTGGTGCCAAGCTATTTCTAGCACCTGTGCATGACACCCTCCTGCTCTGTTTTTAATAAGCTATAATGATAGCAAAAAATACTGCCATTTAGTGGCATCATAGAACTGGCTGTTGTATTCCATTAGTACCCCACTGGTGCCAAGCTATTTCTAGCACCTGTGCATGACACCCTCCTGCTCTGTTTTTAATAAGCTATAATGATAGCAAAAAATACTACCATTTAGTGGCATCATAGAACTGGCTGTTGTATTCCATTAGTGCCCCACTGGTGCCAAGCTATTTCTAGCACCTGTGCATGACACCCTCCTGCTCTGTTTTTAATAAGCTATAATGATAGCAAAAAATACTGCCATTTAGTGGCATCATAGAACTGGCTGTTGTATTCCATTAGTGCCCCACTGGTGCCAAGCTATTTCTAGCACCTCTACATGACACCCTCATGCACATTTTGCTACGCTAATGTTATAGCAAACTCAGGGAATTCATTGCTGCATTTGATAATTCGGAGGGATAGAAAGTGAGGCTTCCTTTAGCTTTTCCTTCTGTTCATAGACAGCATCTCCAAGTTCACACCCGAAGAGCAATTTCTCCTCCACGTCTAAGTGTGGAGAGGCAGCTAGTGCGCATGCGTGTGCCGATTTACCCCAGCTGCAGCCTAACTACAGTGTTTCGCCTAGTGAGTATGCTCAGCCTGACTGTGCCATTCCTGACGCTAAGTCTTCATTTCGGGATACAGCGCATGCTCCCACACTAAGTGTCAAAAGCCTCTTTGCACAGGTACTTGCATTCCGTGCCGGGTCTAAGTCCTGTTTTGTGCCTAGACACCATGCTAAAGCTGATAGTCTTTTTCAGAGACTGTATTTCATGCTACTGAGCATGCTCAGGCACTTACTGCATCAGAGACTAGGTCCGGTAATGAACTCTTTGGCCCTGCCCCTGATGTGGGGGTCCCATATAGACCACAGGGCATCAGGTGTCCTCCCAAATGACTTGCAGAGGCCCACCCCTATGACTTGTCACCGCATTATTGATGGTCAGACGATGACTGGTGAGGTGTTTGGGTCATGGCAGCCATGAGGTCATCATTGAAGTTGCGGTTCCAAATAGGACGCTAGTTATGCCACTCATGACGTGTCACTCTACTTTTGTCTCCAGGAGGTTCATTGTGGTTCACCCTGGTTTGGGGCGGACCCAGGTTATAAAAGGGGCTGGAGCCAACAAGGAGGAGCGCATTCTTCTATTATGCTCCGAAAGAGCACACCTCCATGTGTTGAACCCATTGCGGCTTTAGAGGTAGGTAGGGATAGGGTGTCGATGCAGGTCACCACAGTTGGTAACGCAGAACGGTTAAGACCAGCTCCTGTCCTACCAGTCCTGCTTGTGCAGCCCAGTGGCATTAACAGGCCTGCTGCTGCTGATGCGCCTGCTGTCCACAGGTGTGGCCCCTACGCACACGGTCAGCGTACTCAATGGCTCCTGTGTTGTTAACAGGGAGTTCCTGGGCTGGGTGGGCATGTGGACCCTGTGACGCTAACAGGGCTCCCAGTCTCCAGATCTGAATGGCGTCTAACTCGGTTCAGGCTACTATTAGTTTCATAGTCACACAGCTCTGTATCCTCCACCAAACCTTCCAGTTGCCAACCTTTCCTTTTCCAACTGGGAGCACGGTGGACACTGACTGCTGATGGGGATATATACCTTTCTCTTTCTTTTCTTATTAATTTTCGTTATATAGCGGTAACATAGTATATACCACCTTATCCAAATCTGCCAGTCCCACCGTAACAGATGGTGTTTCTTCAGCAAATGTTACAGTTGCTTAACCACCAAATCCACGGACCAAAACTTTTTTCCCCTTTCCAACACACCTGTTCCCCTTTCCACCAGCATCTGTCCTTTTTCAACTCATTTTGGTATATGACCAAAAGTGCAACTCTGCAGGGACACCGTACTCAACGCCATCTCAGCACAGCAGCCATCCCTCGGTCCCTCCGATGTGGACAAGGAAAAGACCATTTCCTCCTATCCATGACAAAGCGTTGAGATTCACTCTGTGCAGCACTGGTGTTTAGTGGAAAAGCAGATCTAAGATTGCGTACCACATTCTGCAG
This sequence comes from Anomaloglossus baeobatrachus, assembly GCF_048569485.1. Taxonomy (NCBI): domain Eukaryota; kingdom Metazoa; phylum Chordata; class Amphibia; order Anura; family Aromobatidae; genus Anomaloglossus; species Anomaloglossus baeobatrachus. The sequence goes on from NC_134355.1 coordinate 624,259,550, forward strand.
ATACTCCTGTATATGTGCGTCCATTTCTGTGGCAGGAATTATTTCGCCAAATTTTGTCTTGTACCGGGGATCTAACAGTGTGGCAACCCAGTATTCAGGATTACTTCGAATTCGTACAATCCGAGGGTTATGTAGGTAGTGCAGCAAGAAGGCGCTCATGTGTCTTGTGCATCCAGGAGGACCAAGTCCTTGGTGTGTTAGTGGCAGAGAGGTGAGAATTGTGCCTCCTTCCTCTGCCCTCTCCCCACAACCTCACACAACCGAAATGTGAGCAAGCTCTCACTCATCTGCTGAGTCTTCCATGCCCATCGCCAGTTCGTCCTCCATTTCTTCATGGGCTCCTGCACTTTCCTCAACACTTTTTGCTGATACTATGCGCCCTTGTTAATCCCTCTCCCTCACCATGACTGCCGCATAGGTGCCGCTGACCATCTGGACCTCGTAGATCTTGTTATCCCTTCCGCATATGACTCCTCCTGTACTTCCTCCCCTTCCTCTTGTCCCAACACCTGACTCCGAATAATAATTACAGTGTGCTCCATCATGTAGATGACCAGAATTGTCACGCTGAGAATGACATTGCCAGTGCTAAACATCTTCGTCGACATTTGTAAACTGTGTAGCAGGGTGCATAGGTCCTTGATCTGACACCACTCCAGCAGCGTGATCTGCACCACCTCTGGATCAAGTTATCCCAGGCTATATGTCATACCGTATTTCAGCAGGGCTCTGCGGTGCTGCCACACACGCTGCAACATGTGCAGATTCCAATTCCTGCGTGTCGGAACATCGCATTTCCGGCGTTTAACTGCCAGACCCTAAAACTTCCGGAGTGATGAAAGTTGTTGAGCTGCTGTGTGCGCATGATGGAAGTGAGCACATAGCGAGCGTGCCCGCTGCACAAGGCCATGTAGGCCGGGATGGTGTTTTAAAAATTGCTGGAGAATTAGGTTCAACACGTGAGCCATACAAGGCACGTGTGTCACATTGCCCTGACGATGGCCCGCAGCCAGGTTTGCATCATTGCCGCACACGGCTGTTAAGTCACCAACGGAGTACGCTCCGTCAATTTGTACTCCGGTCGCCAGGTGACAACGTGTTCCTTTCATGCATAGTGCTGATGATGGGAGAGGAGTCGATGCCAGCGGCGCAGGTGGACGCAGGTTATGCTCACCCACTGGGCTGCATTACCTTGACAGATGCAGAATCTCTGGCTGAATGTAGCTGGTGGGTATCTCACAGATGAAATACCATCATTCAGCTACAACCAATGGGAAGACACCACACCCTTTTTTATGCCCATCCTGTCTGCAGACCACTGCCAGACATAGCTATGAACCTCTGGTTAATTTTACCCCCAGTTCAGTTTTATGATTTTGTGTGCTTGTTACCTGACTACTTTTCCTGCTTGCTGTTTATGTACCTTGTTGGCCGATCCGCATTTCACCTCTGCTTGTTTTCTGATTAAGTCCTGGCCGTCCCATTCTGTTCCTGTTCCTCAATTAATGTTTTGACCCTGCCTGACTACTATTCTCTGGAACTGCAGCCTTCCACAGGTATTAATCACCTTGGGCCCTGTGTAATTCTTAATCCCTGTATAGGGGTTAAAGGGTTTCAGGGTTCTAGGGGTCCTGCTTGGTGAGTGGCTTCCCTCTAGCCTATCATTTACAGCCCATCTGAGTGTGTGGATCAAGGAAGGCATTACACCGTGCTCTCTGCAGAAGGCCATGTGGGCCAGGATAGTGCTTTAAAAATTGCTGGACAACCAGGTTCAACACGTGAACCACACAAGGCACGTGTGTCACATTGTCACAGCGAAGGGCCGCACCCATGTTTGCATCATTGTCGCACCCGGCCTTCCCTGGCTGCTGGTTGAGTGGAGACAACCATTGATGAAACTCGGTCTCCAGAGCTAACCGTCCACAACTTCTCAGCGGTGTGACTCACATTTCCCATACATTTCAAAGTAAACCTTTGACCGCCTGATGGCATTGAGCTCTGCTGCCAGCATAGTAAGGAGGTGTGTGGTAGTCCTTGTGCGCAGTTACAAGAAAGGGTGGCCTGACCACACAGGGTTTGCGCCAAGGTGGAGGACCCACACGAGGTTGAAGAGGCAGAAGCAGTGTATTAACTTCTACATACAGAAGAAGGATTGACACAACTTGTGGGGACGGCAAGACTTGTACAGCAGACCCTTCTCCATCTCTCCCCACAGTAACCCATTGCCCAGTCAGCGACATGTAACGCCCCTGTCCATGCTTACAGGGCCAATTATCTGTGGTGAAATGCACCCTGTCACACAGAGTTTCTCAAGGAATCAGTGATGTTTAGTGCGACATGCTGGTGTAGCGCGTGCACGCCTTTGTTGGAGAAGGAGTGGCGCCTGGGCATCGGCTCTTGGGGCACTGCGATGGGCATAAGGTCTCGAAAATCCTCGGTTAAAAAGGTGGGAAAGGCAGCATTTTGGTAGCCAACAGTTTCCAGATGCTGAAAGTCAACCTCTAAGCCATGTCATGCCCTTCTAAAAGCATGTAAAACACAGTAAGGGGACTCCAACCACAGTCTCCCTCGTTGCCACTAATTGGGCCACACACACCCCACTTGACTGGCATCAGTTGACCTTCCCTTTTGAAAAAGAAAAAGATGCTTGGCGTGAAGCACTCTCAAAAATACGCGTGCCTTTCCCGTCCCCTGGCTGACCCAGGGGAAGAAAAGTCCTCTGAGAGCCATGACTTGTTCATCTTGGTTCTTTTAGAAACACAGCGAGGGGACTCCAACCACAGTCTCCCTCGTTTCCACTAAATGGGCCACACACACCCCACTTGACTGGCATCAGTTGACCTTCCCTTTTGAAAAAGAAAAAGATGCTTGGCATGAAGCACTCTCAAAAATACGCGTGCCTTTCCCGTCCCCTGGCTGACCCAGGGGAAGAAAAGTCCTCTGAGAGCCATGACTTGTTCATCTTGGTTCTTTTAGAAACACAGCGAGGGGACTCCAACCACAGTCTCCCTCGTTGCCACTAACTGGGCCACACACACCCCACTTGACTGGCATCAGTTGACCTTCCCTTTTGAAAACGAAAAAGATGCTTTGCATGAAGCACTCTCAAAAATACGCGTGCCTTTCCCGTCCCCTGGCTGACCCAGGGGAAGAAAAGTCCTCTGAGAGCCATGACTTGTTCATCTTGGTTCTTTTAGAAACACAGCGAGGGGACTCCAACCACAGTCTCCCTCGTTGCCACTAACTGGGCCACACACACCCCACTTGACTGGCATCAGTTGACCCCCCCTTTTGAAAAAGAAAAAGATGCTTGGCATGAAGCACTCTCAAAAATACGCGTGCCTTTCCCGTCCCCTGGATGACCCAGGGGAAGAAAAGTCCTCTGAGAGCCATGACTTGTTCATCTTGGTTCTTTTAGAAACACAGCGAGGGGACTCCAACCACAGTCTCCCTCGTTTCCACTAACTGGGCCACACCCCCCACACTTGACTGGCATCAGTTGACCTTCCCTTTTGAAAAAGAAAAAGATGCTTGGCATGAAGCACTCTCAAAAATACGCGTGCCTTTCCCGTCCCCTGGCTGACCCAGGGGAAGAAAAGTCCTCTGAGAGCCATGACTTGTTCATCTTGGTTCTTTTAGAAACACAGCGAGGGGACTCCAACCACAGTCTCCCTCGTTGCCACTAACTGGGCCACACACACCCCACTTGACTGGCATCAGTTGACCTTCCCTTTTGAAAAAGAAAAAGATGCTTGGCATGAAGCACTCTCAAAAATACGCGTGCCTTTCCCGTCCCCTGGCTGACCCAGGGGAAGAAAAGTCCTCTGAGAGCCATGACTTGTTCATCTTGGTTCTTTTAGAAACACAGTGAGGGGACTCCAACCACAATCTCCCTCGTTGCCACTAACTGGGCCACACACACCCCACTTGACTGGCATCAGTTGACCTTCCCTTTTGAAAAAGAAAAAGATGCTTGGCATGAAGCACTCTCAAAAATACGCGTGCCTTTCCCGTCCCCTGGCTGACCCAGGGGAAGAAAAGTCCTCTGAGAGCCATGACTTGTTCATCTTGGTTCTTTTAGAAACACAGCGAGGGGACTCCAACCACAGTCTCCCTCGTTGCCACTAATTGGGCCACACACACCCCACTTGACTGGCATCAGTTGACCCCCCCTTTTGAAAAAGAAAAAGATGCTTGGCATGAAGCACTCTCAAAAATACGCGTGCCTTTCCCGTCCCCTGGATGACCCAGGGGAAGAAAAGTCCTCTGAGAGCCATGACTTGTTCATCTTGGTTCTTTTAGAAACACAGCGAGGGGACTCCAACCACAGTCTCCCTCGTTTCCACTAACTGGGCCACACACACCCCACTTGACTGGCATCAGTTGACCTTCCCTTTTGAAAAAGAAAAAGATGCTTGGCATGAAGCACTCTCAAAAATACGCGTGCCTTTCCCGTCCCCTGGCTGACCCAGGGGAAGAAAAGTCCTCTGAGAGCCATGACTTGTTCATCTTGGTTCTTTTAGAAACACAGCGAGGGGACTCCAACCACAGTCTCCCTCGTTGCCACTAACTGGGCCACACACACCCCACTTGACTGGCATCAGTTGACCTTCCCTTTTGAAAACGAAAAAGATGCTTTGCATGAAGCATTCTCAAAAATACGCGTGCCTTTCCCGTCCCCTGGCTGACCCAGGGGAAGAAAAGTCCTCTGAGAGCCATGACTTGTTCATCTTGGTTCTTTTAGAAACACAGCGAGGGGACTCCAACCACAGTCTCCCTCGTTGCCACTAACTGGGCCACACACACCCCACTTGACTGGCATCAGTTGACCTTCCCTTTTGAAAAAGAAAAAGATGCTTGGCATGAAGCACTCTCAAAAATACGCGTGCCTTTCCCGTCCCCTGGCTGACCCAGGGGAAGAAAAGTCCTCTGAGAGCCATGACTTGTTCATCTTGGTTCTTTTAGAAACACAGCGAGGGGACTCCAACCACAGTCTCCCTCGTTTCCACTAACTGGGCCACACACACCCCACTTGACTGGCATCAGTTGACCCCCCCTTTTGAAAAAGAAAAAGATGCTTGGCATGAAGCACTCTCAAAAATACGCGTGCCTTTCCCGTCCCCTGGATGACCCAGGGGAAGAAAAGTCCTCTGAGAGCCATGACTTGTTCATCTTGGTTCTTTTAGAAACACAGCGAGGGGACTCCAACCACAGTCTCCCTCGTTGCCACTAACTGGGCCACACACACCCCACTTGACTGGCATCAGTTGACCCCCCCTTTTGAAAAAGAAAAAGATGCTTGGCATGAAGCACTCTCAAAAATACGCGTGCCTTTCCCATCCCCTGGCTGACCCAGGGGAAGAAAAGTCCTCTGAGAGCCATGACTTGTTCATCTTGGTTCTTTTAGAAACACAGCGAGGGGACTCCAACCACAGTCTCCCTCGTTGCCACTAACTGGGCCACACACACCCCACTTGACTGGCATCAGTTGACCTTCCCTTTTGAAAAAGAAAAAGATGCTTGGCATGAAGCACTCTCAAAAATACGCGTGCCTTTCCCATCCCCTGGCTGACCCAGGGGAAGAAAAGTCCTCTGAGAGCCATGACTTGTTCATCTTGGTTCTTTTAGAAACACAGTGAGGGGACTCCAACCACAATCTCCCTCGTTGCCACTAACTGGGCCACACACACCCCACTTGACTGGCATCAGTTGACCTTCCCTTTTGAAAAAGAAAAAGATGCTTGGCATGAAGCACTCTCAAAAATACGCGTGCCTTTCCAGTCCCCTGGCTGACCCAGGGGAAGAAAAGTCCTCTGAGAGCCATGACTTGTTCATCTTGGTTCTTTTAGAAACACAGCGAGGGGACTCCAACCACAGTCTCCCTCGTTGCCACTAATTGGGCCACACACACCCCACTTGACTGGCATCAGTTGACCCCCCCTTTTGAAAAAGAAAAAGATGCTTGGCATGAAGCACTCTCAAAAATACGCGTGCCTTTCCCGTCCCCTGGATGACCCAGGGGAAGAAAAGTCCTCTGAGAGCCATGACTTGTTCATCTTGGTTCTTTTAGAAACACAGCGAGGGGACTCCAACCACAGTCTCCCTCGTTGCCACTAACTGGGCCACACACACCCCACTTGACTGGCATCAGTTGACCTTCCCTTTTGAAAAAGAAAAAGATGCTTGGCATGAAGCACTCTCAAAAATACGCGTGCCTTTTCCGTCCCCTGGCTGACCCAGGGGAAGAAAAGTCCTCTGAGAGCCATGACTTGTTCATCTTGGTTCTTTTAGAAACACAGCGAGGGGACTCCAACCACAGTCTCCCTCGTTGCCACTAATTGGGCCACACACACCCCACTTGACTGGCATCAGTTGACCCCCCTTTTTGAAAAAGAAAAAGATGCTTGGCATGAAGCACTCTAAAAAATACGCGTGCCTTTCCCGTCCCCTGGATGACCCAGGGGAAGAAAAGTCCTCTGAGAGCCATGACTTGTTCATCTTGGTTCTTTTAGAAACACAGCGAGGGGACTCCAACCACAGTCTCCCTCGTTTCCACTAACTGGGCCACACACACCCCACTTGACTGGCATCAGTTGACCTTCCCTTTTGAAAAAGAAAAAGATGCTTGGCATGAAGCACTCTCAAAAATACGCGTGCCTTTCCCGTCCCCTGGCTGACCCAGGGGAAGAAAAGTCCTCTGAGAGCCATGACTTGATCATCTTGGTTCTTTTAGAAACACAGCGAGGGGACTCCAACCACAGTCTCCCTCGTTGCCACTAACTGGGCCACACACACCCCACTTGACTGGCATCAGTTGACCTTCCCTTTTGAAAAAGAAAAAGATGCTTGGCATGAAGCACTCTCAAAAATACGCGTGCCTTTCCCGTCCCCTGGCTGACCCAGGGGAAGAAAAGTCCTCTGAGAGCCATGACTTGTTCATCTTGGTTCTTTTAGAAACACAGTGAGGGGACTCCAACCACAGTCTCCCTCGTTGCCACTAACTGGGCCACACACACCCCACTTGACTGGCATCAGTTGACCTTCCCTTTTGAAAAAGAAAAAGATGCTTGGCATGAAGCACTCTCAAAAATACGCGTGCCTTTCCCGTCCCCTGGCTGACCCAGGGGAAGAAAAGTCCTCTGAGAGCCATGACTTGTTCATCTTGGTTCTTTTAGAAACACAGCGAGGGGACTCCAACCACAGTCTCCCTCGTTGCCACTAACTGGGCCACACACACCCCACTTGACTGGCATCAGTTGACCTTCCCTTTTGAAAAAGAAAAAGATGCTTGGCATGAAGCACTCTCAAAAATACGCGTGCCTTTCCCGTCCCCTGGCTGACCCAGGGGAAGAAAAGTCCTCTGAGAGCCATGACTTGTTCATCTTGGTTCTTTTAGAAACACAGCGAGGGGACTCCAACCACAGTCTCCCTCGTTTCCACTAACTGGGCCACACACACCCCACTTGACTGGCATCAGTTGACCTTCCCTTTTGAAAAAGAAAAAGATGCTTGGCATGAAGCACTCTCAAAAATACGCGTGCCTTTCCCGTCCCCTGGCTGACCCAGGGGAAGAAAAGTCCTCTGAGAGCCATGACTTGTTCATCTTGGTTCTTTTAGAAACACAGCGAGGGGACTCCAACCACAGTCTCCCTCGTTGCCACTAATTGGGCCACACACACCCCACTTGACTGGCATCAGTTGACCCCCCCTTTTGAAAAAGAAAAAGATGCTTGGCATGAAGCACTCTAAAAAATACGCGTGCCTTTCCCGTCCCCTGGATGACCCAGGGGAAGAAAAGTCCTCTGAGAGCCATGACTTGTTCATCTTGGTTCTTTTAGAAACACAGCGAGGGGACTCCAACCACAGTCTCCCTCGTTTCCACTAACTGGGCCACACACACCCCACTTGACTGGCATCAGTTTACCTTCCCTTTTGAAAAAGAAAAAGATGCTTGGCATGAAGCACTCTCAAAAATACGCGTGCCTTTCCCGTCCCCTGGCTGACCCAGGGGAAGAAAAGTCCTCTGAGAGCCATGACTTGTTCATCTTGGTTCTTTTAGAAACACAGCGAGGGGACTCCAACCACAGTCTCCCTCGTTTCCACTAACTGGGCCACACACACCCCACTTGACTGGCATCAGTTGACCTTCCCTTTTGAAAAAGAAAAAGATGCTTGGCATGAAGCACTCTCAAAAATACGCGTGCCTTTCCCGTCCCCTGGCTGACCCAGGGGAAGAAAAGTCCTCTGAGAGCCATGACTTGTTCATCTTGGTTCTTTTAGAAACACAGCGAGGGGACTCCAACCACAGTCTCCCTCGTTGCCACTAACTGGGCCACACACACCCCACTTGACTGGCATCAGTTGACCTTCCCTTTTGAAAAAGAAAAAGATGCTTGGCATGAAGCACTCTCAAAAATAGGCGTGCCTTTCCCGTCCCCTGGCTGACCCAGGGGAAGAAAAGTCCTCTGAGAGCCATGACTTGTTCATCTTGGTTCTTTTAGAAACACAGTGAGGGGACTCCAACCACATTCTCCCTCGTTGCCACTAACTGGGCCACACACACCCCACTTGACTGGCATCAGTTGACCTTCCCTTTTGAAAAAGAAAAAGATGCTTGGCATGAAGCACTCTCAAAAATACGCGTGCCTTTCCCGTCCCCTGGCTGACCCAGGGGAAGAAAAGTCCTCTGAGAGCCATGACTTGTTCATCTTGGTTCTTTTAGAAACACAGCGAGGGGACTCCAACCACAGTCTCCCTCGTTGCCACTAATTGGGCCACACACACCCCACTTGACTGGCATCAGTTGACCCCCCCTTTTGAAAAAGAAAAAGATGCTTGGCATGAAGCACTCTCAAAAATACGCGTGCCTTTCCCGTCCCCTGGATGACCCAGGGGAAGAAAAGTCCTCTGAGAGCCATGACTTGTTCATCTTGGTTCTTTTAGAAACACATCGAGGGGACTCCAACCACAGTCTCCCTCGTTTCCACTAACTGGGCCACACACACCCCACTTGACTGGCATCAGTTGACCTTCCCTTTTGAAAAAGAAAAAGATGCTTGGCGTGAAGCACTCTCAAAAATACGCGTGCCTTTCCCGTCCCCTGGCTGACCCAGGGGAAGAAAAGTCCTCTGAGAGCCATGACTTGTTCATCTTGGTTCTTTTAGAAACACAGCGAGGGGACTCCAACCACAGTCTCCCTCGTTGCCACTAATTGGGCCACACACACCCCACTTGACTGGCATCAGTTGACCTTCCCTTTTGAAAAAGAAAAAGATGCTTGGCATAAAGCACTCGCAAAAATACGCGTGCCTTTCCCGTCCCCTGGCTGACCCAGGGGAAGAAAAGTCCTCTGAGAGCCATGACTTGTTCATCTTGGTTCTTTTAGAAACACAGCGAGGGGACTCCAACCACAGTCTCCCTCGTTTCCACTAACTGGGCCACACACACCCCACTTGACTGGCATCAGTTGACCTTCCCTTTTGAAAAAGAAAAAGATGCTTGGCATGAAGCACTCTCAAAAATACGCGTGCCTTTCCCGTCCCCTGGCTGACCCAGGGGAAGAAAAGTCCTCTGAGAGCCATGACTTGTTCATCTTGGTTCTTTTAGAAACACAGCGAGGGGACTCCAACCACAGTCTCCCTCGTTGCCACTAATTGGGCCACACACACCCCACTTGACTGGCACCAGTTGACCCCCCCTTTTAAAAAAGAAAAAGATGCTTGGCATGAAGCACTCTAAAAAATACGCGTGCCTTTCCCGTCCCCTGGATGACCCAGGGGAAGAAAAGTCCTCTGAGAGCCATGACTTGTTCATCTTGGTTCTTTTAGAAACACAGCGAGGGGACTCCAACCACAGTCTCCCTCGTTGCCACTAATTGGGCCACACACACCCCACTTGACTGGCATCAGTTGACCTTCCCTTTTGAAAAAGAAAAAGATGCTTGGCGTGAAGCACTCTCAAAAATACGCGTGCCTTTCCCGTCCCCTGGCTGACCCAGGGGAAGAAAAGTCCTCTGAGAGCCATGACTTGTTCATCTTGGTTCTTTTAGAAACACAGCGAGGGGACTCAAACCACAGTCTCCCTCGTTTCCACTAACTGGGCCACACACACCCCACTTGACTGGGATCAGTTGACCTTCCCTTTTGAAAAAGAAAAAGATGCTTGGCATGAAGCACTCTCAAAAATACGCGTGCCTTTCCCGTCCCCTGGCTGACCCAGGGGAAGAAAAGTCCTCTGAGAGCCATGACTTGTTCATCTTGGTTCTTTTAGAAACACAGCGAGGGGACTCCAACCACAGTCTCCCTCGTTGCCACTAATTGGGCCACACACACCCCACTTGACTGGCATCAGTTGACCCCCCCTTTTGAAAAAGAAAAAGATGCTTGGCATGAAGCACTCTCAAAAATACGCGTGCCTTTCCCGTCCCCTGGCTGACCCAGGGGAAGAAAAGTCCTCTGAGAGCCATGACTTGTTCATCTTGGTTCTTTTAGAAACACAGCGAGGGGAGTCCAACCACAGTCTCCCTCGTTGCCACTAATTGGGCCACACACACCCCACTTGACTGGCATCAGTTGACCCCCCCTTTTGAAAAAGAAAAAGATGCTTGGCATGAAGCACTCTCAAAAATACGCGTGCCTTTCCCGTCCCCTGGCTGACCCAGGGGAAGAAAAGTCCTCTGAGAGCCATGACTTGTTCATCTTGGTTCTTTTAGAAACACAGTGAGGGGACTCCAACCACAGTCTCCCTCGTTGCCACTAACTGGGCCACACACACCCCACTTGACTGGCATCAGTTGACCTTCCCTTTTGAAAAAGAAAAAGATGCTTGGCATGAAGCACTCTCAAAAATACGCGTGCCTTTCCCTTCCCCTGGCTGACCCAGGGGAAGAAAAGTCCTCTGAGAGCCATGACTTGTTCATCTTGGTTCTTTTAGAAACACAGCGAGGGGACTCCAACCACAGTCTCCCTCGTTGCCACTAATTGGGCCACACACACCCCACTTGACTGGCATCAGTTGACCCCCCCTTTTGAAAAAGAAAAAGATGCTTGGCATGAAGCACTCTCAAAAATACGCGTGCCTTTCCCGTCCCCTGGATGACCCAGGGGAAGAAAAGTCCTCTGAGAGCCATGACTTGTTCATCTTGGTTCTTTTAGAAACACAGCGAGGGGACTCCAACCACAGTCTCCCTCGTTTCCACTAACTGGGCCACACACACCCCACTTGACTGGCATCAGTTGACCTTCCCTTTTGAAAAAGAAAAAGATGCTTGGCATGAAGCACTCTCAAAAATACGCGTGCCTTTCCCGTCCCCTGGCTGACCCAGGGGAAGAAAAGTCCTCTGAGAGCCATGACTTGTTCATCTTGGTTCTTTTAGAAACACAGCGAGGGGACTCCAACCACAGTCTCCCTCGTTGCCACTAATTGGGCCACACACACCCCACTTGACTGGCATCAGTTGACCTTCCCTTTTGAAAAAGAAAAAGATGCTTGGCATGAAGCACTCTCAAAAATACGCGTGCCTTTCCCGTCCCCTGGCTGACCCAGGGGAAGAAAAGTCCTCTGAGAGCCATGACTTGTTCATCTTGGTTCTTTTAGAAACACAGCGAGGGGACTCCAACCACAGTCTCCCTCGTTTCCACTAACTGGGCCACACACACCCCACTTGACTGGCATCAGTTGACCTTCCCTTTTGAAAAAGAAAAAGATGCTTGGCATGAAGCACTCTCAAAAATACGCGTGCCTTTCCCGTCCCCTGGCTGACCCAGGGGAAGAAAAGTCCTCTGAGAGCCATGACTTGTTCATCTTGTTTCTTTTAGAAACACAGTGAGGGGACTCCAACCACAGTCTCCCTCGTTGCCACTAACTGGGCCACACACACCCCACTTGACTGGCATCAGTTGACCTTCCCTTTTGAAAAAGAAAAAGATGCTTGGCATGAAGCACTCTCAAAAATACGCGTGCCTTTCCCGTCCCCTGGCTGACCCAGGGGAAGAAAAGTCCTCTGAGAGCCATGACTTGTTCATCTTGGTTCTTTTAGAAACACAGCGAGGGGACTCCAACCACAGTCTCCCTCGTTGCCACTAATTGGGCCACACACACCCCACTTGACTGGCATCAGTTGACCCCCCCTTTTGAAAAAGAAAAAGATGCTTGGCATGAAGCACTCTCAAAAATACGCGTGCCTTTCCCGTCCCCTGGATGACCCAGGGGAAGAAAAGTCCTCTGAGAGCCATGACTTGTTCATCTTGGTTCTTTTAGAAACACAGCGAGGGGAGTCCAACCACAGTCTCCCTCGTTTCCACTAACTGGGCCACACACACCCCACTTGACTGGCATCAGTTGACCTTCCCTTTTGAAAAAGAAAAAGATGCTTGGCGTGAAGCACTCTCAAAAATACGCGTGCCTTTCCCGTCCCCTGGCTGACCCAGGGGAAGAAAAGTCCTCTGAGAGCCATGACTTGTTCATCTTGGTTCTTTTAGAAACACAGCGAGGGGACTCCAACCACAGTCTCCCTCGTTGCCACTAATTGGGCCACACACACCCCACTTGACTGGCATCAGTTGACCTTCCCTTTTGAAAAAGAAAAAGATGCTTGGCATGAAGCACTCTCAAAAATACGCGTGCCTTTCCCGTCCCCTGGCTGACCCAGGGGAAGAAAAGTCCTCTGAGAGCCATGACTTGTTCATCTTGGTTCTTTTAGAAACACAGCGAGGGGACTCCAACCACAGTCTCCCTCGTTTCCACTAACTGGGCCACACACACCCCACTTGACTGGCATCAGTTGACCTTCCCTTTTGAAAAAGAAAAAGATGCTTGGCATGAAGCACTCTCAAAAATACGCGTGCCTTTCCCGTCCCCTGGCTGACCCAGGGGAAGAAAAGTCCTCTGAGAGCCATGACTTGTTCATCTTGGTTCTTTTAGAAACACAGCGAGGGGACTCCAACCACAGTCTCCCTCGTTGCCACTAATTGGGCCACACACACCCCACTTGACTGGCACCAGTTGACCCCCCCTTTTGAAAAAGAAAAAGATGCTTGGCATGAAGCACTCTAAAAAATACGCGTGCCTTTCCCGTCCCCTGGATGACCCAGGGGAAGAAAAGTCCTCTGAGACCCATGACTTGTTCATCTTGGTTCTTTTAGAAACACAGCGAGGGGACTCCAACCACAGTCTCCCTCGTTGCCACTAATTGGGCCACACACACCCCACTTGACTGGCATCAGTTGACCTTCCCTTTTGAAAAAGAAAAAGATGCTTGGCGTGAAGCACTCTCAAAAATACGCGTGCCTTTCCCGTCCCCTGGCTGACCCAGGGGAAGAAAAGTCCTCTGAGAGCCATGACTTGTTCATCTTGGTTCTTTTAGAAACACAGCGAGGGGACTCCAACCACAGTCTCCCTCGTTGCCCCTAACTGGGCCACACACACCCCACTTGACTGGCATCAGTTAACCTTCCCTTTTGAAAAAGAAAAAGATGCTTGGCATGAAGCACTCTAAAAAATACGCGTGCCTTTCCCGTCCCCTGGCTGACCCAGGGGAAGAAAAGTCCTCTGAGAGCCATGACTTGTTCATCTTGGTTCTTTTAGAAACACAGCGAGGGGACTCCAACCACAGTCTCCCTCGTTTCCACTAACTGGGCCACACACACCCCACTTGACTGGCATCAGTTGACCTTCCCTTTTGAAAAAGAAAAAGATGCTTGGCATGAAGCACTCTCAAAAATACGCGTGCCTTTCCCGTCCCCTGGCTGACCCAGGGGAAGAAAAGTCCTCTGAGAGCCATGACTTGTTCATCTTGGTTCTTTTAGAAACACAGCGAGGGGACTCCAACCACAGTCTCCCTCGTTGCCACTAATTGGGCCACACACACCCCACTTGACTGGCATCAGTTGACCCCCCCTTTTGAAAAAGAAAAAGATGCTTGGCATGAAGCACTCTAAAAAATACGCGTGCCTTTCCCGTCCCCTGGATGACCCAGGGGAAGAAAAGTCCTCTGAGAGCCATGACTTGTTCATCTTGGTTCTTTTAGAAACACAGCGAGGGGAGTCCAACCACAGTCTCCCTCGTTTCCACTAACTGGGCCACACACACCCCACTTGACTGGCATCAGTTGACCTTCCCTTTTGAAAAAGAAAAAGATGCTTGGCATGAAGCACTCTCAAAAATACGCGTGCCTTTCCCGTCCCCTGGCTGACACAGGGGAAGGAAAGTCCTCTGAGAGCCATGACTTGTTCATCTTGGTTCTTTTAGAAACACAGCGAGGGGACTCCAACCACAGTCTCCTTCGTTGCCACTAACTGGGCCACACACACCCCACTTGACTGGCATCAGTTGACCTTCCCTTTTGAAAAAGAAAAAAATGCTTGGCATGAAGCACTCTCAAAAATACGCGTGCCTTTCCCGTCCCCTGGCTGACCCAGGGGAAGAAAAGTCCTCTGAGAGCCATGACTTGTTCATCTTGGTTCTTTTAGAAACACAGTGAGGGGACTCCAACCACAGTCTCCCTCGTTGCCACTAACTGGGCCACACACACCCCACTTGACTGGCATCAGTTGACCTTCCCTTTTGAAAAAGAAAAAGATGCTTGGCATGAAGCACTCTCAAAAATACGCGTGCCTTTCCCGTCCCCTGGCTGACCCAGGGGAAGAAAAGTCCTCTGAGAGCCATGACTTGTTCATCTTGGTTCTTTTAGAAACACAGCGAGGGGACTCCAACCACAGTCTCCCTCCTTGCCACTAATTGGGCCACACACACCCCACTTGACTGGCATCAGTTGACCCCCCCTTTTGAAAAAGAAAAAGATGCTTGGCATGAAGCACTCTCAAAAATACGCGTGCCTTTCCCGTCCCCTGGATGACCCAGGGGAAGAAAAGTCCTCTGAGAGCCATGACTTGTTCATCTTGGTTCTTTTAGAAACACAGCGAGGGGACTACAACCACAGTCTCCCTCGTTTCCACTAACTGGGCCACACACACCCCACTTGACTGGCATCAGTTGACCTTCCCTTTTGAAAAAGAAAAAGATGCTTGGCGTGAAGCACTCTCAAAAATACGCGTGCCTTTCCCGTCCCCTGGCTGACCCAGGGGAAGAAAAGTCCTCTGAGAGCCATGACTTGTTCATCTTGGTTCTTTTAGAAACACAGCGAGGGGACTCCAACCACAGTCTCCCTCGTTGCCACTAATTGGGCCACACACACCCCACTTGACTGGCATCAGTTGACCTTCCCTTTTGAAAAAGAAAAAGATGCTTGGCATGAAGCACTCTCAAAAATACGCGTGCCTTTTCCGTCCCCTGGCTGACCCAGGGGAAGAAAAGTCCTCTGAGAGCCATGACTTGTTCATCTTGGTTCTTTTAGAAACACAGCGAGGGGACTCCAACCACAGTCTCCCTCGTTTCCACTAACTGGGCCACACACACCCCACTTGACTGGCATCAGTTGACCTTCCCTTTTGAAAAAGAAAAAGATGCTTGGCATGAAGCACTCTCAAAAATACGCGTGCCTTTCCCGTCCCCTGGCTGACCCAGGGGAAGAAAAGTCCTCTGAGAGCCATGACTTGTTCATCTTGGTTCTTTTAGAAACACAGCGAGGGGACTCCAACCACAGTCTCCCTCGTTGCCACTAATTGGGCCACACACACCCCACTTGACTGGCATCAGTTGACCCCCCCTTTTGAAAAAGAAAAAGATGCTTGGCATGAAGCACTCTAAAAAATACGCGTGCCTTTCCCGTCCCCTGGATGACCCAGGGGAAGAAAAGTCCTCTGAGAGCCATGACTTGTTCATCTTGGTTCTTTTAGAAACACAGCGAGGGGACTCCAACCACAGTCTCCCTCGTTTCCACTAACTGGGCCACACACACCCCACTTGACTGGCATCAGTTGACCTTCCCTTTTGAAAAAGAAAAAGATGCTTGGCATGAAGCACTCTCAAAAATACGCGTGCCTTTCCCGTCCCCTGGCTGACCCAGGGGAAGAAAAGTCCTCTGAGAGCCATGACTTGTTCATCTTGGTTCTTTTAGAAACACAGCGAGGGGACTCCAACCACAGTCTCCCTCGTTGCCACTAACTGGGCCACACACACCCCACTTGACTGGCATCAGTTGACCTTCCCTTTTGAAAAAGAAAAAAATGCTTGGCATGAAGCACTCTCAAAAATAGGCGTGCCTTTCCCGTCCCCTGGCTGACCCAGGGGAAGAAAAGTCCTCTGAGAGCCATGACTTGTTCATCTTGGTTCTTTTAGAAACACAGTGAGGGGACTCCAACCACAGTCTCCCTCGTTGCCACTAACTGGGCCACACACACCCCACTTGACTGGCATCAGTTGACCTTCCCTTTTGAAAAAGAAAAAGATGCTTGGCATGAAGCACTCTCAAAAATACGCGTGCCTTTCCCTTCCCCTGGCTGACCCAGGGGAAGAAAAGTCCTCTGAGAGCCATGACTTGTTCATCTTGGTTCTTTTAGAAACACAGCGAGGGGACTCCAACCACAGTCTCCCTCGTTGCCACTAATTGGGCCACACACACCCCACTTGACTGGCATCAGTTGACCCCCCCTTTTGAAAAAGAAAAAGATGCTTGGCATGAAGCACTCTCAAAAATACGCGTGCCTTTCCCGTCCCCTGGATGACCCAGGGGAAGAAAAGTCCTCTGAGAGCCATGACTTGTTCATCTTGGTTCTTTTAGAAACACAGCGAGGGGACTCCAACCACAGTCTCCCTCGTTTCCACTAACTGGGCCACACACACCCCACTTGACTGGCATCAGTTGACCTTCCCTTTTGAAAAAGAAAAAGATGCTTGGCATGAAGCACTCTCAAAAATACGCGTGCCTTTCCCGTCCCCTGGCTGACCCAGGGGAAGAAAAGTCCTCTGAGAGCCATGACTTGTTCATCTTGGTTCTTTTAGAAACACAGCGAGGGGACTCCAACCACAGTCTCCCTCGTTGCCACTAATTGGGCCACACACACCCCACTTGACTGGCATCAGTTGACCTTCCCTTTTGAAAAAGAAAAAGATGCTTGGCATGAAGCACTCTCAAAAATACGCGTGCCTTTCCCGTCCCCTGGCTGACCCAGGGGAAGAAAAGTCCTCTGAGAGCCATGACTTGTTCATCTTGGTTCTTTTAGAAACACAGCGAGGGGACTCCAACCACAGTCTCCCTCGTTTCCACTAACTGGGCCACACACACCCCACTTGACTGGCATCAGTTGACCTTCCCTTTTGAAAAAGAAAAAGATGCTTGGCATGAAGCACTCTCAAAAATACGCGTGCCTTTCCCGTCCCCTGGCTGACCCAGGGGAAGAAAAGTCCTCTGAGAGCCATGACTTGTTCATCTTGTTTCTTTTAGAAACACAGTGAGGGGACTCCAACCACAGTCTCCCTCGTTGCCACTAACTGGGCCACACACACCCCACTTGACTGGCATCAGTTGACCTTCCCTTTTGAAAAAGAAAAAGATGCTTGGCATGAAGCACTCTCAAAAATACGCGTGCCTTTCCCGTCCCCTGGCTGACCCAGGGGAAGAAAAGTCCTCTGAGAGCCATGACTTGTTCATCTTGGTTCTTTTAGAAACACAGCGAGGGGACTCCAACCACAGTCTCCCTCGTTGCCACTAATTGGGCCACACACACCCCACTTGACTGGCATCAGTTGACCCCCCCTTTTGAAAAAGAAAAAGATGCTTGGCATGAAGCACTCTCAAAAATACGCGTGCCTTTCCCGTCCCCTGGATGACCCAGGGGAAGAAAAGTCCTCTGAGAGCCATGACTTGTTCATCTTGGTTCTTTTAGAAACACAGCGAGGGGAGTCCAACCACAGTCTCCCTCGTTTCCACTAACTGGGCCACACACACCCCACTTGACTGGCATCAGTTGACCTTCCCTTTTGAAAAAGAAAAAGATGCTTGGCGTGAAGCACTCTCAAAAATACGCGTGCCTTTCCCGTCCCCTGGCTGACCCAGGGGAAGAAAAGTCCTCTGAGAGCCATGACTTGTTCATCTTGGTTCTTTTAGAAACACAGCGAGGGGACTCCAACCACAGTCTCCCTCGTTGCCACTAATTGGGCCACACACACCCCACTTGACTGGCATCAGTTGACCTTCCCTTTTGAAAAAGAAAAAGATGCTTGGCATGAAGCACTCTCAAAAATACGCGTGCCTTTCCCGTCCCCTGGCTGACCCAGGGGAAGAAAAGTCCTCTGAGAGCCATGACTTGTTCATCTTGGTTCTTTTAGAAACACAGCGAGGGGACTCCAACCACAGTCTCCCTCGTTTCCACTAACTGGGCCACACACACCCCACTTGACTGGCATCAGTTGACCTTGCCTTTTGAAAAAGAAAAAGATGCTTGGCATGAAGCACTCTCAAAAATACGCGTGCCTTTCCCGTCCCCTGGCTGACCCAGGGGAAGAAAAGTCCTCTGAGAGCCATGACTTGTTCATCTTGGTTCTTTTAGAAACACAGCGAGGGGACTCCAACCACAGTCTCCCTCGTTGCCACTAATTGGGCCACACACACCCCACTTGACTGGCACCAGTTGACCCCCCCTTTTGAAAAAGAAAAAGATGCTTGGCATGAAGCACTCTAAAAAATACGCGTGCCTTTCCCGTCCCCTGGATGACCCAGGGGAAGAAAAGTCCTCTGAGAGCCATGACTTGTTCATCTTGGTTCTTTTAGAAACACAGCGAGGGGACTCCAACCACAGTCTCCCTCGTTGCCACTAATTGGGCCACACACACCCCACTTGACTGGCATCAGTTGACCTTCCCTTTTGAAAAAGAAAAAGATGCTTGGCGTGAAGCACTCTCAAAAATACGCGTGCCTTTCCCGTCCCCTGGCTGACCCAGGGGAAGAAAAGTCCTCTGAGAGCCATGACTTGTTCATCTTGGTTCTTTTAGAAACACAGCGAGGGGACTCCAACCACAGTCTCCCTCGTTGCCCCTAACTGGGCCACACACACCCCACTTGACTGGCATCAGTTAACCTTCCCTTTTGAAAAAGAAAAAGATGCTTGGCATGAAGCACTCTAAAAAATACGCGTGCCTTTCCCGTCCCCTGGCTGACCCAGGGGAAGAAAAGTCCTCTGAGAGCCATGACTTGTTCATCTTGGTTCTTTTAGAAACACAGCGAGGGGACTCCAACCACAGTCTCCCTCGTTTCCACTAACTGGGCCACACACACCCCACTTGACTGGCATCAGTTGACCTTCCCTTTTGAAAAAGATGCTTGGCATGAAGCACTCTCAAAAATACGCGTGCCTTTCCCGTCCCCTGGCTGACCCAGGGGAAGAAAAGTCCTCTGAGAGCCATGACTTGTTCATCTTGGTTCTTTTAGAAACACAGCGAGGGGACTCCAACCACAGTCTCCCTCGTTGCCACTAATTGGGCCACACACACCCCACTTGACTGGCATCAGTTGATCCCCCCTTTTGAAAAAGAAAAAGATGCTTGGCATGAAGCACTCTCAAAAATACGCGTGCCTTTCCCGTCCCCTGGATGACCCAGGGGAAGAAAAGTCCTCTGAGAGCCATGACTTGTTCATCTTGGTTCTTTTAGAAACACAGCGAGGGGACTCCAACCACAGTCTCCCTCGTTTCCACTAACTGGGCCACACACACCCCACTTGACTGGCATCAGTTGACCTTCCCTTTTGAAAAAGAAAAAGATGCTTGGCATGAAGCACTCTCAAAAATACGCGTGCCTTTCCCGTCCCCTGGCTGACCCAGGGGAAGAAAAGTCCTCTGAGAGCCATGACTTGTTCATCTTGGTTCTTTTAGAAACACAGCGAGGGGACTCCAACCACAGTCTCCCTCGTTGCCACTAATTGGGCCACACACACCCCACTTGACTGGCATCAGTTGACCCCCCCTTTTGAAAAAGAAAAAGATGCTTGGCATGAAGCACTCTCAAAAATACGCGTGCCTTTCCCGTCCCCTGGATGACCCAGGGGAAGAAAAGTCCTCTGAGAGCCATGACTTGTTCATCTTGGTTCTTTTAGAAACACAGCGAGGGGACTCCAACCACATTCTCCCTCGTTGCCACTAACTGGGCCACACACACCCCACTTGACTGGCATCAGTTGACCTTCCCTTTTGAAAAAGAAAAAGATGCTTGGCATGAAGCACTCTCAAAAATACGCGTGCCTTTCCCGTCCCCTGGCTGACCCAGGGGAAGAAAAGTCCTCTGAGAGCCATGTCCACATTGTCAGTGGACAGACACATGTACTTATCTGCCAGCAGACCCCCAGCAGCACTGAAGACAGGTTCCGAGAGAACGCTGGCTGCAGGACACGACAAGATCCCCAAGGCGTACGTGGCGAGCTCAGGCAATTTATCAAGATTGGAAGCCTAAAATGAGCAGGGCTCAAGTTGCACAATAATGGAATCGATGTTTCCTTGCATATACTCATATATCTGTGTGTCCTCCTCTTTTTCCTTGTCCAGCTGTTTTGTTTTCGCATGAGTATATGTCCTTGTCACTTTCCCATGTGTTTATGTTGTGTTGTGAGTTGTTTGTCACCTTTTGGACACCTTTGAGGGTGTTTTCTAGGTGTTTTTCTGTGTTTGTGATTGCCTGCCATTGTTTCCTATGCAGTTCGAGTTCGGTTCGTCGAACGTTCGACGAGCCGAACTCGAACGGGAGCTCCGTTCGGCGAACCGACCTCGAGCCGAACCGGGACCGGTTCGCTCATCTCTAGTCACAATGTTTTGCTGCTGAACATGCTCCCTGACTTTCTGTTGTTCCTGCTGTTAGTATTCATTGTACTAGGTAGCTTTCCTGCTGGGTTTTCATCTCTTCTCCTTTAGAACTCAGGGGAGGTAAACTTCTGTTCAGCTGATTATTATCAGTATGCCCCTTGTGTTTAAATACTCCCATCTTCCCTGAACTTTGTGCTGATGATATTATTCAGTTGATTCAAGCTCTGGTTGCAAGCAGGTGGCTTGTACTACTCTGTGGTATTATTGCTGAAGCTTTGCTGAATGTCTACCCGTGTCATCTGTGGATAAGTAGTTCTTGCTTTTCTCCCTGTATGGCCTCCTTGTGTCTTCATTTAGTGTTTAGTGGGGTTGATGAAGAGCTTATTCCACCCATTCCCTATTTAGGGTCCAGCACTAGGAATACCTAGGGTCAGGTATCTGGCTCGGCGCATAGGTGCGGAACCTATCTAGGGTGGTCAGGGTCCCCAGGGACCAGCAGTATGTTTGATCATAGACGCAGGGGCAGAATCGGACTGGCTACCGGAGGAACCTCCAGTAACACCAGGCCTGGCTGTGGTTACCTGCACTGAATTTTGGAGCTCTCACCAGAGCTCCTGAGTGCAGCCTGGACTGAACTTGGGGTTTGCATGACTGAACAGCGAGCGCTGACTTATTCCACGGCGATTGCGATTCAGTTCATGTCACAGCTGCGGACAGGCAGGGTTGAACTCCGGAGCTGAGGTGACAGCTTCAGAGTTCAGCCCGGCCTGTCCGCAGCTGCCATGAACTGAACCGCAATCACTGTGGAATCAGCCTTATTTGTGTGTGTCTCTTTGCCTTACTTCGTTACTCCCTCCTCCTCTTCTCTCCATAATCTATTGCAAGTTATCTAAAAAAAAATGTTTTTGTTTTTTTCTGACCATCTTCTGAAATCTATAACATTTTTATCTTTCTGTTGATGGCTCTGTGTTACGGTTTATTTGTTTTAAATGCTGTAGTCTTTACAGACTCCAATCATACTTTTTTTTTATTGCATTTTTTGAGCAAATGACTAAAAAAACCCACAATTGTAACATTTTGTAAGCTCTGTGTAAATACAAGATAATTTATGTAATGTTTTAATAGTTCAGACATTTTCTGAATGCAATTATATCAAATATTGTTTTTCCTTAAATAAATGGGGAAAGGTGCATGATTTAACACTAGAAGTCCCAGAAATTTTGAGCTCCCCCTGAAGTCCCGAAATAGGGTCAAATGACCCTATACAATAAACTGAATAGAACTAACTAGAAACTAAATGGCTAAACTCAATGGAAAACAACAACCTCCTGTGGTGCGACAGTAATGGCCTTAATTACAGAACAAAAGTCGGTGATTATAGGATATTAGCTAAAATCCTTCAGGTCATTCGACCCCTCTCTGGGACTTCTAGTGTTAAAGTATAATTTTTTTTGTGTTGTTTTTAACTGATGTTACATCCAATAAGGGTCATTCAGACGCCATTGATTTTCCTTGTATGAGAAAAATGGTCTGAGTTTCCTCAGTGATTTTGATCACAGTTTCATCAGAGTTTGGTCAGAGTTTCATCAGTTTTTATTGAGTGAAAAAAGAGAAAAAGATTTCTTAAATTTCTCCTACCAAACAGTCCGTGAAAATCGGAATCCGCATGGATGACACGCTGTTTGATTTTTTCACCGACCCATAGTCTTGCATTTGCCATTTTGATGGGAGAATCGGATGAATTTTGAACAAGTCTCCGTGCTTTGATGTGGATCACTGGGTCCAAGGAAATAATATCTAACATATACACTATCATAGCTACAAGGGCTACACATGAAAAGCACTCATACGAGAAAATACGAGGCCTGAATGAGTCTTTAGAGACATTAGCTATCGTCAATTAATATTTTGTACATTTGAAACAAACTCCCAGGAAGGATTGCAGGGCATAAATGCCAGTCAGTGATTGACAGAGTCATTTAAGGGGTTAACATCTAAGCTGGCCAATGCTAGCTGTATAACACATTCAGCATCTGCCCTGTGTGGACTGAGCTTAAAGGGTTATTCCCATCTCAAAGATCCTATCCCAATATGGAGTAAAAATAATAATATTAGCAAATACCTCCAATTAGAAATGTATTATAGTTCTCCCGATTCACTATGTCGCTTACCTCATGTGCAGGGCATTACAGGTCCTTAGGAGTACATAGTTATGACCACTAGCCCAACTAACTGTGACTAAATGCGTGGTCATAACCATGGATATCTAAGGTTCTATAATGCCCTTCACATGTGGAAAGCGACATAGTAAATCAGGGGAACTATACTACATTTCTAATTGGAGGTATATGCTAATATTGTTATTATTACACCTAGCAGATATTGGGATAGGATCTTGGAGATGGAAATACCATTTTCAAGGGGTATTCCTATCTCTAAAATCCTATCCCAATATATACAGTTAGGTCCAGAAATATTTGGACAGTGACACAATTTTCGCGAGTTGGGCTCTGCATGCCACCACATTGGATTTGAAATGAAACCTCTACAACAGAATTCAAGTGCAGATTGTAACGTTTAATTTGAAGGTTTGAACAAAAATATCTGATAGAAATTGTAGGAATTGTACACATTTCTTTACAAACACTCCACATTTTAGGAGGTCAAAAGTAATTGGACAAATAAACCAAACCCAAACAAAATATTTTTATTTTCAATATTTTGTTGCGAATCCTTTGGAGACAATCACTGCCTTAAGTCTGGAACCCATGGACATCACCAAACGCTGGGTTTCCTCCTTCTTAATGCTTTGCCAGGCCTTTACAGCCGCAGCCTTCAGGTCTTGCTTGTTTGTGGGTCTTTCCGTCTTAAGTCTGGATTTGAGCAAGTGAAATGCATGCTCAATTGGGTTAAGATCTGGTGATTGACTTGGCCATTGCAGAATGTTCCACTTTTTTGCACTCATGAACTCCTGGGTAGCTTTGGCTGTATGCTTGGGGTCATTGTCCATCTGTACTTTGAAGTGCCGTCCGATCAACTTTGCGGCATTTGGCTGAATCTGGGCTGAAAGTATATCCCGGTACACTTCAGAATTCATCCGGCTACTCTTGTCTGCTGTTATGTCATCAATAAACACAAGTGACCCAGTGCCATTGAAAGCCATGCATGCCCATGCCATCACGTTGCCTCCACCATGTTTTACAGAGGATGTGGTGTGCCTTGGATCATGTGCCGTTCCCTTTCTTCTCCAAACTTTTTTCTTCCCATCATTCTGGTACAGGTTGATCTTTGTCTCACTGTCCATAGAATACTTTTCCAGAACTGAGCTGGCTTCATGAGGTGTTTTTCAGCAAATTTAACTCTGGCCTGTCTATTTTTGGAATTGATGAATGGTTTGCATCTAGATGTGAACCCTTTGTATTTACTTTCATGGAGTCTTCTCTTTACTGTTGACTTAGAGACAGATACACCTACTTCACTGAGAGTGTTCTGGACTTCAGTTGATGTTGTGAACGGGTTCTTCTTCACCAAAGAAAGTATGCGGCGATCATCCACCACTGTTGTCATCTGTGGACGCCCAGGCCTTTTTGAGTTCCCAAGCTCACCAGTCAATTCCTTTTTTCTCAGAATGTACCCGACTGTTGATTTTGCTACTCCAAGCATGTCTGCTATCTCTCTGATGGATTTTTTTTTTTTTTTTCAGCCTCAGGATGTTCTGCTTCACCTCAATTGAGAGTTCCTTAGACCGCATGTTGTCTGGTCACAGCAACAGCTTCCAAATGCAAAACCACACACCTGTAATCAACCCCAGACCTTTTAACTACTTCATTGATTACAGGTTAACGAGGGAGACACCTTCAGAGTTAATTGCAGCCCTTAGAGTCCCTTGTCCAATTACTTTTGGTCCCTTGAAAAAGAGGAGGCTATGCATTACAGAGCTATGATTCCTAAACCCTTTCTCCGATTTGGATGTGAAAACTCTCATATTGCAGCTGGGAGTGTGCACTTTCAGCCCATATTATATATATATAATTGTATTTCTGAACATGTTTTTGTAAACAGCTAAAATAACAAAACTTGTGTCACTGTCCAAATATTTCTGGCCCTGACTGTAGCAGCAGTAATAATATTAGCCAACACCTTCAGTCAGAAATGTAGTACAGTTCTCCTGATATACTGTAGTCATGTCTCTTACCTTATGTGCAGGGCATGGCAGCTTAGGCATCCATGGTTATGACAACAAGCTGACTGACTGTCACTATATGAGTGGTCGTAACTGTCAAGAGCTTCATAGTGCGCATGACCACCGGGTGTACGAGTCCTGGCTTCTATTGAGCTGAAATCCAGGACTTGGATGCACTAGCAGCAGAGAGGTGAACGCGACCATCCACTGACACTTCTCATTCATTAGCATGTTAGTGTGCCGCCCCTGAGGCTTCAGCCGCCACAGAGTATTGCATCTGATTTGAGATGCAATGCTAATCCCAGGTAAGGAAGAGGTTAATCACTGGTTTTCACTCACACAATACACTTAGGTGGTTTCCAGCCAGCCAGAAGGTAGACAACACAGGTGGGCACCATTGCAACGGGTATTTCCCCAGCACTGGTGAGTCATCAAAAAGGTGGGGGCTGCCTGGGAAGTGAGCGAACACACTTAGTTTCACTTCAGAATGAGTTTTACCTGAGAAATGTTTGGACGCAGGAGAGAGAACAGCTTGAGGTAGAGAAGATCAAGGCCTCTGGGGGGATGCCAAACGGTTTCCCCCAGAGGGGCCGTCTGGGTACCGATCAGTCTGAGAGAGAAGCAGGAGACTACCGGGTGGCGCTGTGAGACAGAGGAGTTCATACAGTAGTCGGAGGGTGAGCCCCAACAGCCCTTTCGGGATCGGCGCCACACAGGGTGCAGAAGCCCTAGAACATACTACACATTGGACTACCAGAATCTGCAGGGAAGGGGTATTTGACATCCCATTGCCCACCACCAAAAGTCCTGGGGCACCAGCAGCATATAGAGACAGGAGCCACGGCCACAGTTGGGTCCATAACAAGTTTTGCGCTGCCTGCGTATGGGACAGCAACTAAAGCCATGGACACTGGGGTCTCCAAGTAGCTTCACGCCACGGGGATCCACACTACCAGGCGCATGGAGTAAGGTCTCACACACTTCACAACACCGGTGGTGACCTCTGATTCATCTGGGATCGGCTGAAGCCCATCACAGCGATGACCGGTACTCTGTGGGCGTAACACACGAACTGTGAGTAAAACACCTGGACTGAAGCCCCTGTGTGAGACTCTGATTTGCCGGGGTTGCCGCCCTGCGCTTCCCCTGTCGCCACCGTCCTCTCCAGGGCTCGCTCCACCTGTGAGGAGCTGGACTATCTGAGCTGCGGTAACATCAGCCCCGGAGGAGAGCAACATCTCACAGTGGGTGGCGCTGCAAAGCAAACTCCCATCCCCCTTGGACTCTTTTTGCTTGTAGCCGACGTGGCCACGGAGACGGATCAGGCTATTCACAGCAACCCTACAATACCACTGGCCCGGTGACGAGTACGCCCTGCAGGTCCCGTGGGGTGCTACATTAGGTCATCCACAGGGGCGTACTAACATACTAAGGGGGCCGACAAGCCAAGGGAAGTAACGCCGTTACGACCAGTCGCTGGCCTCATTAGCATATTATAAAACTAGATATAATACTTGTTCTAAAGATCTCTTTATCTATGCTAGTGTATACAGGGTTAGGCAGGGATTAGAAATATGCCCCCAGAATTGCTTGTGGTTCTGGGTGCATATTGCACTTGACAAGTTCCCTTTAACCTTTGAACCGGCTCCACACACTCTGACTGGCTCTATGGCAAATATATCCATGATGCTTTAAGGGTTAATGAGGGAACAAACTTGATGGTCTCTAAACTGATAGTAGCATAGAGCTGGTTGATTAATAGTATTGTAGAGATGATTTGAACAGTTAGGCTGGAGTCACACTTGCGAGTGACTCACGTGCAATACGCGCAAGTCTCGCATCACATCACCTGGCACGGCTGCGCACTCTCTGGAAAGGAGCATCTCGACTGCATAGAAATACATGCAGCTGTCCCACTCTTGTCAGGAGAGCACTTGGCTGTGCTGAGTGATGCGATGCGAGACTCGTGCGTATTACACGAGAGTCACTAGCAAGTGTGACTCCAGCCTTACAGAACAATACTGAGGCACATTGCTGTGCGGTTACATAATATTATCATGGCACTGACTTTAGGAGTTACACAACCATACTGTGACAGCAAGTTTGGTGGGAACACAAACATATTGAGTCACTGAGCTTGTTGGTTACACACCATTGAGATACTTGGCATGGTGGTTTCACAATACCTAGACAGTGAACTTAGTTGTGACACAACAATGCTGTGTCACTAGCATGGAGTTTACACAACAATACTGGACCACTAAGCTTGGTGGTTACATAATATTGAGGCACAGAGCTTGGTTTTTACACAACACTGCGGCACTGAACTTGGCTGTTACACAACAAAACTCAAGCACTGACCTTAGTGGGTACACAACATTACCGTGGCACTGAACTTGATTTTTACACAAGAATACTGGTTACACAACAATGTTGTGGCCCTTAGCTTGGTTGTTAGACAATATTGAGTCACTGAACTTGGTTGTTACACAACAATAATGTGGCACAAGTATGAAAGTTACACAACAATACTGAGATCTCGAGCTTGGTGGTTGCACAATACTGAAGTTGCGAGCTTGGTGGTTATACAACAACTAGAAGGTGGCCCGATTCTACGCATCGGGTATTCTAGAATTTACGTATTGTGTAGTTAATGTATAATTTTTGTTATATATATATATATATATATAGATGTTGTTGTGTGTAGTTACCAAGTGTTTGTGTAGGGCGCTGTACATGTTCTGGGTGTTGTCTGGGTGTGGCGGGGGGTGAGAGCGGTGTTGTATGTGTGTTGCGTGTGTTGCGTTGTTTGTGGAGCGCTGTGTGTCTGTAGCGTTGTGTGTGTGTGTGTGTTGCGCGGTTTGTGTGTGTGGTGTGTTTTGGGGGGAGGTATGTTTTGTGCAATGTGTCTGTTGTGCGGTATGTGCGTATATTTGTGTGTGCCGCGGTGTTTGTGTGTTGGGTGTTGTGTGTGTGCAGCGTTGTCTGTGTGTGTGGGTGTCTGTGTAGGGCAGTTGTTTGTGGTTCCCAGTGTGGTGTGTGGTGTGTTGTGCAGTGCGCGCGCGTGTGTGTGTGTGTTGGGGGGAGGTGCGCACTCCCAAACGTGCTCCATCCCCCATGCAGCGCACTCCCCATCGTGCTCCATCCCCTATGCTGCGCACCCCCCATCGTGCTCCATCTCCCATGCTGCGCACTCCCAAACGTGCTCCATCCGCCATGCTGCGCACTCCCAAATGTGCTCCATCCGCCATGCTGCGCACTCCCAAACGTGCTCCATCCGCCATACTCCGCACTTCCCATCGTGCTCCATCCCCCATGCAGCGCACTCCCCATCGTGCTCCATCCCCTATGCTGCGCACCCCCCATCGTGCTCCATCTCCCATGCTGCGCACTCCCAAACGTGCTCCATCCGCCATGCTGCGCACTCCCAAACGTGCTCCATCCGCCATGCTGCGCACTCCCAAACGTGGTCCATCCGCCATGCTGCGCACTCCCAAACGTGCTCCATCCGCCATGCTCCGCACTCCCCATCGTGCTGCATCCCCCATGCTGCGCACTCCCAAACGTGCTCCATCCGCCATGCTGCGCACTCCCAAACGTGCTCCATCCGCCATGCTGCGCACTCCCAAACGTGCTCCATCCGCCATGCTGCGCACTCCCAAACGTGCTCCATCCGCCATGCTGCGCACTCCCAAACGTGGTCCATCCGCCATGCTGCGCACTCCCAAACGTGGTCCATCCGCCATGCTGCGCACTCCCAAACGCGCTCCATCCGCCATGCTGCGCACTCCCAAATGTGCTCCATCCGCCATGCTGCACACTCCCAAACGTGGTCCATCCGCCATGCTGCGCACTCCCAAACGTGGTCCATCCGCCATGCTGCGCACTCCCAAACGTGCTCCATCCGCCATGCTGCGCACTCCCAAACGTGCTCCATCCACCATGCTGCGCACTCCCAAACGTGCTCCATCCGCCATGCTGCGCACTCCCAAACGTGCTCCATCCCCCATGCTGCACACCCCCCATCGTGCTCCATCCCCCATGCTGCACCAGCATCAGCCTCTCTACCCGCAGCATCAGCCTCTCTGCCCGCAGCATCAGCCTCTCTCCTCCCAGCATCAGCCTCTCTCATCCCAGCATCAGCCTCTCTCATCCCAGCATCAGCCTCTCTGTCCCCAGCATCAGCCTCTCTGTCCCCAGCATCAGCCTCTCTGTCCCCAGCATCAGCCTCTCTCCTCCCAGCATCAGCCTTTTCTGTGCATCAGCCTCTCTCCTCCCAGCATCAGCCTCTCTACTCCCAGCATCAGCCTCTCTCCTCCCAGCCTACCCCAGCCTCAGCCTCCCCCAGCATCAGCCTCTCTCCTCCCAGCATCAGCCTCTCTCCTCCCAGCATCAGCCTTTTCTGTCCCCAGCATCAGCCTCTCTCCTCCCAGCCTACCCCAGCCTCAGCCTCCCCCAGCATCAGCCTCCCCCAGCATCAGCATCTCTCCTCCCAGCATCAGCCTCTCTCTTCCCAGCATCAGCCTCTCTCCTCCCAGCCTACCCCAGCCTCAGCCTCCCCCAGCATCAGCCTCTCTCCTCCCAGCATCAGCCTCTCTCCTCCCAGCCTACCCCAGCCTCAGCCTCCCCCAGCATCAGCCTCTCTCCTCCCAGCATCAGCCTTTTCGGTCCCCAGCATCAGCCTCTCTCCTCCCAGCCTACCCCAGCCTCAGCCTCCCCCAGCATCAGCCTCTCTTCTCTCAGCCTCCCCATCCCAGCCTTCCCAGGATCAGCCTCTCTCCTCCCAGCCTCCTCCAGCACGCCATGCTCCTCTGCCGACACTCACAGATCCGATCGCATACACACACACACACACACACACACACACGATCGCATACACTCACACACACCCGATTGCATACACTCACACACACCCGATCGCATACACTCACACACACCCGATCGCATACACTCACACACACCCGATCGCATACACTCACACACACACACATTGAAGATATCGCACATACGCGGTCACACTCACAACATCCGGAGATACCACATGCTTCTGGCCATGTGATCCTCCGGCAGGTCCTGGAAGCTCACAGCACAGTATCGCCGCCGAGAAGCAAGCGATATCCCAGGATGTTGTGAGTATGTGGATGCGATGTGATGTGTGTGTGAGAGTGAGTGTGATCTGATGTGTGTGTGTGCTGTTATGTGTGTGTGTGTGTGTATGTTCCGCCGCTGCAGGACCTTGATTTGTGGATGCGATGTGATGTGTGTGTGATGTGTGTGTGAGAGTGAGTGTGATCTGATGTGTGTGTGTCTGTGTGTGTGTGTGCTGTTATGTGTGTGCGTGTGTGTATTTTCCGCCGCTGCAGGACCTTGATGCGCTGGTAACTATGCTACCATGGTTACTAGCGTATCTCGTCCCCCGCTCGCACGGGAGCCCACACCAGCATACGCCGGCCAGCCCCAGCAATGCGAGGGTATGTGTCGGCTGGTTTGGCGGCGTACGCTGATGTGGGCTCCCAGGGGTACAGTACTCACCTGGTAGTCGTGGCTCCGTGACCGTGTCAGTTCGGGGAATGCGTGGGGGGGGCGGGGCCAGAGCTAGCGTGCATTGCGTGAGGGGGGCGGGGCGTGGCCAAGTTGCCAATGCGTGCAGGGTGCCGGGGCGAGAGGCCAATCTGTGGGGGGGCGGAGCCTGGGCGAACGGCCGGCCAATCCGTGTGGGGGCGCAGCCTGGGCGAGTGGCCAATCCGTGCGGGGGGCGGGGCCATGGCGAGCCCAGCGGCCAATCAGCTTTGTGTCACCGGACACAATTTTGGAGCAAGACAGACAGGCAGACAGACAGACAGACAGACAGACAGACAGACAGACAGAATAAGGCAATTATATATATAGATACTGAGGTCAGGAAATTGGCTGCTACACAACAATACTGAGATCTCGAGCTTAGTGGTTACACAATACTGAGGTTACAAGCTTAGTGGTTACACGACAATACTGAGGTCACAAACTTAGTGGTTACACAATAATACTGAGATCTCGAGCTTGATAGTTACACAATACTGAGGTTGCGAGCTTGGTGGTTACACAACAATACTGTGGCACTGAGTTTGGTAGTTACACAAAAATACTGAGTCGATGAGCTTGATAGTTAAATATAATACTATGGTAATTTAGAAGACTCAACCTGCAATTTATTGAGCAGTAAAAAACTATTCCCCTCCCCCCATAAAATAAATCTAGCTGAAATCCATTACTTCATAACTTGGGACACACAATGCAAAGTACTTCTCTCCATTAATGTACAATATTCTATTAGAAAAATGAAGATATCCAATATCACT
The DNA here is from genome assembly GCF_048569485.1 of Anomaloglossus baeobatrachus. NCBI lineage: Eukaryota > Metazoa > Chordata > Amphibia > Anura > Aromobatidae > Anomaloglossus > Anomaloglossus baeobatrachus. The sequence continues at coordinate 624,290,758 of NC_134355.1, forward strand.
ACACCTTCATACTGTGCAATCCTATCTGACATTATTCTGCTCATTGGACACTTGCTGAGATCTAAGTTATTATAATGTATGGGTGAAAGTACAGAAGTCTAATTTCCATAATGGTATTTTTAGCACAGATAATCTAGGTTTCTTTATGGTCTATATTTATATTACCATAGTTTAAATGTCTATTGTAATGGTGATTGAATATGAAAGTGAGCCTTTCTTCTCTCTCTGACTCTCCTAACCCATAAGATACATTTCATACAAAGAGTCTTGTTTTACTTCTCCCTTTTTTATGCATGGAATGGAAATATTCTTATTGGGGAAGAATTTATAATATATAAAAAGAACAATAGTGTTTTCATTGGCTACCAATGCATTTCCAAATTAAAGTTTTTAAAGTGAAATTAAGGTCTTATTCATTTTTGTGCAAGAAAATTGGTTTCATTAGTGTTTTTTTCATTAGAATTTGATTAGTGACAGTTTTAACTATCATAGTTTGTCCCATTTCATTAGTTTCTCGGATGACACACACACACACAGATGACACACACAATCACACACACACACACACACACACAGATGACACACACAATCACAGACACACACACACACACAAAATCACACACACACACACACACACACAGATGACACACACAATCACACACACACACACACACACACACACACACACAATCACACACACACACACACACACACATGACACACACAATCACAGACACACACACACACACACAATCACACACACACACACACACACACACACATGACACACACAATCACACACACACACGCGCACACACACACACAATCACACACACACACACACACACACGCACACACACACAAAGTTTCTCTATCTTTTCTTATCCAGCAGTCCATGAAAAAGAGACTGCACTGGGAAGGCAAGCACTGTTTATCAAAAAAGAAAAAATCCTGAGGTCTATCTTTCAAAAAAATGTGTGTCTTTATTGGTTCATATTAAAAAAAAATGTCATGTACATATTCCGGACAACCGTCCTGCTGACGCGTTTCTGACTACATCCTTTCTCAAAGGAATCAAAACAAATGATAGGGTCAGGATGTGACCATTGTGGCTAAAAAATGTCCTAAAAAAAGGTAGAGTCTAAAAAATCTCTAGTGACCAGTAGCAAAATTCCTTTTTTCATTTTTAAAACAAACTGTGATATGAAAAAAAATTCAAATTTTTTTTTTAAAACATTAAATTGACAACCCTCCCCTGCCCCCTGATTTAAAGTGAACCTGTCAGGTGCAGTATGCATCCAGAACCACAAGCAGTTCTGGGTGCATATTTCTAATGCCTAACTGGCCCAGTCTATAGTAGCATAGATAAAGGGATTTTTAGAAAAAGTATTTCTAAAGATCCAATATGACATGCAAATGAGCGCAGGGACTAGTTGCAAGTGCGTTAGTTTCCGCCCTTTTAGCCCACTGCTAGCATCATTACCAGCGGTGACGCGCGTACGTGTCCATTGCTTCAGTCTCAGACGCCGGGCAGTGCGCATGATCAAAAGTCCCTGGTCTCTGGTCATGCGCACTAGACCTCTCTGAAGCCGGGACGTATACACCCAGCAACATAGTGTGCATGACTGGAAGTGCGGTGGCCTGATCATGTGCAGTGGCTGGCAATATCAACCAGTGAGTTGGCTTGGTCCATAAGGAACGTCTGACCTGCTATGTTTTGGAGGATCTGCTCAATCCCATTGTCCTGGGATTTTCTTGGTTGAGGAGGTATAACCCTGTGATGGACTGGCTGTCTGGGGAAGTAGTCAGTTGGGGCAGACTTCGATTAGTCTGTCCATAACTCTTTTTTCCAATCTTCCTCTGTCCAATGTCTGTGTTCTTTTGCCCATATTAATCTTTTCCTTTTATTAGCCAGTCTCAGATATGTCTTTTTCTTTACCACTCTGCCCTGAAGGCCAGCATGAAGTTGCCTCTTCACTGTAGACGTTGACACGGGCGTTTTGCGGGTACTATTTAGTGAAGCTGCCAGTTGAAGACCTGTGAGGTGTCGATTTCTCAAACTAGAGACTCTAATGTACTTGTCTTGTTGCTTAGTTGTGCAGCGTGGCCTCCCACTTCTCTTTCTACTCTGGTTAGAGCCTGTTTGTGCTCTCCTCTGAAGGGAGTAGTATAAACCGTTGTAGGAAATCTTCAGTTTCTTGGCATTTTCTCACATGGAATATCGTTCATTTTAAGAACAAGAATAGACTCTCGAGTTTGACATGAAAGTTCTCTTTTTCTGACCATTTTGAGAGTTTAATGGAACCAACAAATGTAATGCTCCAGATTCTGAACTAGCTCAAAGGAAGGTCAGTTTTATAGCTTCTCTAATCTGCAAAACTGTTTTCAGCTGTGCTACCATACTTGCACAAGGGTTTTCAAGGGATTTTTAAACATTCATTAGCCTTCTAACACAGTTAGCAATCACAATGTATTATTAGAACACTGGAGTGGTGCTTGTTGGAAATGGGCCTCTATACACCTATGTAGATATTACATTAAAAACCAAACGTTTGCAGCTAGAATAGTCATTTACCACATTAACAATGTATAGAGTGTGTATTTCTGTTTAATTTAATGTTAGCGTCATTGAAAAAAAAAAATGCTTTTTTTTCTTTTTCAAAAATAAGGAAATAGCTAGGTGACCCTAAACTTTTGACCGGTAGTGTATATTTGCCCAAAATAAAAAGGAAATGTGTAATCTTTAACATTATGCCTTTTAGAATTCATTTTAATCTTTAACTTGCTTAACTGTTCACATTAAGGCTATGTGCGCACGTTGCGTAATTGCATGCAGTTATGCTGCGATCTGCACCGCAGCATAACTGCATGCGTCCTGCGTCCCCAGCATAATCTATGAAGACTATGCAGGAGCCGTGCGCACGTGGCGTATTAGAGCGCAGCGCTTCGGCTGCTGCCCAAAGCGCCGAAACGCGCTTTCTAAGAAGTGACATGTCACTTATTCCGTGCACTCTGCCTGCAGCTCCCGCTCTGTCTATGGCAGGGGCTGCAGTCAGAGCGCATGAAATCGGCTTTTTTTTTTTTCCACTACGGACTGTTTCTGCGGCGATTTGAAGCGCACGTCTGCTGTTCAAATCGCTGCAGAAATTTCTACAGGGACAGTAGTCAACGTGCGCACATAGCCTAAAGGTGATTTTTACCAAGGGTGCCGCAACGTTTGCATGTCATTGTGACTGCCAATTGATACTCTGGAATGCCTAATGAACTTTAGAGATAAGTAAATAGTTTCAAAGCAAATCCAACAATTTGCAATTCAAATACCCCCAAAAAATGCCTGGTGCCAGTCTCCACATTTACAAAAATTCCATCAGCAGAGAGGGCTTACATGGCCTCAGCCATGGCCACATGGGCTTTCACGAAAGAACTTGCACCCATCATATTATCTGGTATAATGCAACCAACGAGGAGGGGCTATCACAGCTACTATAAAAACAGCGGCAGCAAAAGAGGCAGCACTTCTGAATAATTACGTGCTGGCACTTTAAGAGGAAATGAGGGGTACAGGGGTAATAAACAGTGATGTCACAGTACAGGGATTATACACTCAGTGATGTCACAGGACAGGGATAACACATACAGTAATGTCACAGTACAGGGATAATACACACAGTGATGTCACAGTACAGGGATAATACACACAGTGATGTCACAGTACAGGGATAATACACACAGTGATGTCACAGTACAGGGATAATACACACAGTGATGTCACAGTACAGGGATAATACACACAGTGATGTCACAGTACAGGGATAATACACACAGTGATGTCACAGGACAGGCATAATATACACAGTGAGGTCACAGGACAGGGATAATGCACACAATGATGTAGCCTTAGGCGGGCTTTGCACATTGCGACATCGCAAGCCGATGCTGCGATGTCGCACGCGATAGTCCCTGCCCCTGAGTGAGTACTACCGTGCCGTCCGGCACCACGCTGCGCAGTCCAAGCGCCCCCTGCACCTTGCCCAGCCCTGCTTCCCCGTCACCTCACCGGGCCCCGGGACCACCAACCCCCTACCCACGGAGGGGCAAACAACATCCCAGCTGCTCCCTGCCATCGCTCCCGGGATCCCCGTCAACAGCAGCGGTGGTGTCCAACCTCACCACAACCCGTGGGTGGCGTCACGGACCAAATCCCCAAACCAAACCACACCTTTCACTCACGGGCGAAGAGCGCCGCTTGAGTCCCCGGATCCGGCCCACCGCTCGAGCCACCGAGCAGCAGCAGCAGCAGCGCCAGACCCGAGTGCCAGCGAGAGCACAGCAGCGACGGCTCTCTCCCCGCCTGAGACACAAACACAGCGGGCAGCCACCGCGGGCCCCCTCAGCTCATAGCAGTGGCGTTGCCTTCGTCTATTGACAGTACGCCACTTGCTGGGACCTTGTCTTGCTGTCTCTGAGTTTTACATTTTTGATTAAGTCTTCAAGCACTGGAAAGCAGCGAGCCAGTTAAAGGCCATTAGCACTATCTTTCCACTGAAATTCCCCCCCCCCAAAAAAAACCCCTGAAATCAGTGTTAATCAGAGAGAGTGCTGTTCTGAATTTTTGCATTTTTTTGTGCGATACAATCCTTATTTTGGAAGGGGGTAAATAATGTTTTTTATTTATTTATTTATTTTTTAAAGACAAAAGAAAATTGCCAACAGTTAAAGAAGTGGTCCACCCATATTCATTACTGGCCACAACAATATTATGTGGAGAAACAAGGTTTCTCTCAAATACCTTGTATTGCCAATAGCGCCTGTGAGCGGCACTGTGATGTCACGTCAACTTCCTATTCACCTGACATCACCGTGGCCGGCCCTACTCTCCCTGAGTTTCACCGCTCATCACAGCGCAGCATCTCCCTGCTCCCTCCTCCTTCATTGCAGAGCACGAAAGCAGGAGAAATGCTGGGCTTTGACAAGCGGTGACATGCCGCCCACAGCCCAGTGACTCACGTAGACTGGGGCGGTGATGTGAGCTGAGCAGGAAGTTGACGTGACATCACCGGATCCCCGAGGTCATGGAGCCCCGGGGTCAGGCGATGGGGAAGGGCGGTCTGCAAAAGCGCCGCTCACAGGCACTATTGGCAACACAAGGTATTTGAGAGAAACCTTGTTTCTCAACATATCTATGTGGCCAATAATGAATGTGGGTGAAACACCCCATTAAATGTGACTATTCACTTCACAAATTTACATTTTTCCACACTTATTTTCCAAATTTTATATCTTGGGTTACAATAGGAACTGAGAACATTAGTGCCTATTGTATTGCTATTTTTGTCACTAACTGGATGGAGAGAATGATCAAACAAAGAATCCAACTCTGACAATGTTTCCCATGGTATGGACAGCGTTTTAGGCACACAAAAAAACCCACATAAAGTTCATAGGACACATAGTGTCAGTGACACAATTGCATGCACCGTCTTTAAAATGCATGGTCAACCATAGATCACATACATAAGCAGATGAATTCTAAGTAGATTTCTGTGCTGGAAATTTCAGTCATGGTCTTAAGTCCCTGTCACACACAGAGATAAATCTTTGTCAGATCTGTGGTTGCAGTGAAATTGTGGACAATCAGTGCCAAGTTTGTGGCTGTGTACAAATGGAACAATATGTCCATGATTTCACTGCAACCACAGATCTGCCAAAGATTTATCTCTGTGTGTGACAGGGTCTTTAGGAGTACTTTGCACATTGCGACATCGCTACTGCGATATCATCGGGGTCAAATCGAAAGTGACGCACATCCGGCGCTGGTAACGACGTCGCAACGTGTAAAGCCTAGATGTGCCGATAAACGATCTCAAAAGCGGTGATCTGTGTAGCATCGGATATTTTCATAATGTCGCACCAATAGGAGATACGATGTTGTTCCTCGTTCCTGCGGCAGCACATATCGCTGTGTGTGAAGCCGCAGGAGCGAAGAACATCTCCTTATCTGCCTCCACCGGCTATGCGGAAGGAAGGAAGTGGGCGGGATTTTTACGTCCCGCTCATCTCCGCCCCTCCGCTTCTAATGGCCGCCTGCCGTGTGACGTCGCTGTGACACCGTACGACCCGCCCCCTTAGGAAGGAGGCGGGTCGCTGGCCAGAGCGACGTCGCAGGGCAGGTAAGTGCGTGTGAAGCTGCCGTAGCGACAATGTTCGCTACGGCAGCTATCACAAGATATCGCATGTGTGACGGGGACGGGTACTATAGCACCTGGCATCGCTAGCATCGGCTAGCGATGCCGCAGCGTGCAAAGTACCCCTTATACTTGCAAAATGGTCTGTCTGCTCATAAAAGAACAAGATGGATTATTTTTGGTCAGCTTAATTTTAAAAATAATGAAAGGTCTGTGCAGTGTACTATTAAACAGACAATTGGTTACCACCGGTCAAGAGCCATTGATTTGGCAAATTCACGCTTACATTAATAAGGTTTTTTTGTGTTAAAGAGCTCAAAATGGGTTCAGTACAGTCACATTGACATTTACTAACTACTGCAGTCTGACAATTTTTTATCCTCTTGATAACAAGCATCTTTATTAGTGATGAGCGAGTACTAAAAAGCTCGGGTGCTCGAGGCTCGGGCCGAGCCTCCCAAGATACTCGTGTACTCGGCCCGAGCAACGAGCCCAATGTTATCCTATGGGAGACCCGAGTATTTTTGTGAAATGACCCCCCGGCAGCATGTAGAAACCCTAAAAATGTCACAAAAGTCTCAGAAGAGTGCTCAAATGACATGGCAACAGCATGGGGAAGACCCCTTGAAGCATTTATCACTCAAAAATCACAGCTGTGAACAATTTTGTCCGCGTTTCACGCCATTTTTACGGACTCACCAGAAAACCTTCCAAAATGACCCCAAAATGATTTTTCATGGCAGAAATGTTAAGGGCACATACCCAATAGTGAGATAGAGCTGGTGTTTGTTACTTTTTGAGATTAATACATGAAAGATTTTACGTGAAAACATTGTGTGGCACTCCGATGTCCCTGAGAAGAGACGTACATGAAGGCCTCTTGAGTCTAATGTGCCCATTTTGAGGAAGTGAGTCTTTGTAGTATTTTCCTTTGCCAGGGCAGTCCAAAATTGTGAGGTTCACCAATGCCCCTGCATACAGACGTGCATGAGGGCCTGTAAACCTGAAGTGCCCATTGTAAGGAAGTGGGTCTATTGTAGTATAGCCCTTAGGCAGGGCAGCCAAAAATTGGGAGGCTCCACATTGTCCCTGGATAGAGACGTGCATGATGGCCTGTAAACCTGAAGTGCCCATTGTCAGTAAGTGGGTGTATTATAGTATAGCCCTTAGGCAGGGCAGCCAAAAATTGGGAGGCTCCACATTGTCCCTGGATAGAGACGTGCATGATGGCCTGTAAACCTGAAGTGCCCATTGGAAGGAAGTGGGTCTATTGTAGTATAGCCCTTAGGCAGGGCAGCCAAAAATTGGGAGGCTCCACGTTGTCCCTGGATAGAGACGTGCATGAGGGCCTGTAAACCTGAAGTGCCCATTGGAAGGAAGTGGGTCTATTGTAGTATAGCCCTTAGGCAGGGCAGCCAAAAATTGGGAGGCTCCACGTTGTCCCTGGATAGAGACGTGCATGAGGGCCTGTAAACCTGAAGTGCCCATTGTCAGGAAGTGGGTGTATTATAGTATAGCCCTTAGGCAGGGCAGCCAAAAATTGGGAGGCTCCACATTGTCCCTGGATAGAGACGTGCATGATGGCCTGTAAACCTGAAGTGCCCATTGTAAGGAAGTGGGTCTATTGTAGTATAGCCCTTAGGCAGGGCAGCCAAAAATTGGGAGGCTCCACGTTGTCCCTGGATAGAGACGTGCATGAGGGCCTGTAAACCTGAAGTGCCCATTGGAAGGAAGTGGGTCTATTGTAGTATAGCCCTTAGGCAGGGCAGCCAAAAATTGGGAGGCTCCACGTTGTTCCTGGATAGAGACCTGTTAGGTTCTTAGTGCCTCCGTGCTTGCATTTAAAAACCGCACGTGTGTGCCTGTTGGTGGCAGCTTTCCGCTGCATTTGTGTGAGTTTTGCAAAAACTTGGATATAACGCACAAGTCTAGTGAATACACATCAGCACAGCATTGCAAAATGCGCAAGGGCGTTGTCAACGAACAAGGAAGTGGACGTGATGGTGGTGCAAGCAGAGACCGAGGTTGTGTGCAAGCTCTAATTTCGCCACAACAAAGGGCCACATCTAGTCGCTCGCACGTCCTGTCCCAAATTCTTGGGGACCGCAGCAGTACACCGCTCTTGAACCAAGACCAGTGTCAACAGGTTGTTAGTTGGATAGCGGATAATGCTTCCAGTCAGATTGGCACCACCACAAACACTCTGTCTTCCACACGGTCAAGTGTCAGTAGCCGTGATACTGCACCGCACATTTCAGAACCTGATCCTCCTTCCTACCACCAGGCCGAGTACACGTCCACGGACATTACTGATCCCACACTTGGACACTCGGAAGAGCTGTTCGTTCACGTTTCCATTCACAAATTCTGGCCTCTCGCCAGCTCCTGTTGAAGTGGGCCATGACGAGATTGTATGTACAGATGCCCAAGTATTTGAGCAGCCACGTTCTCACGAAGTTGGCAACGTGTCTCAACAAGGGGTGGACGATGATGAGACACAATTGTCAGGAAGTCAGGAGGAGGAGCAGGGTGCGGAAGAGGAAGACGACGTGGTGGATGATCCAGTAACTGACCCAACCTGGCAGGAGGATATGCAGAGCGAGGACAGCAGTGCACAGGGGGAGGGAGGCGTAGCATCCCAACAGGCAGTAAGAAGCAGAGTGGTGGCCACAGGCAGACGTCAGGCAACTGTTCCCCGGAACAACACGACACAAGGTGCCTGTACAAATGTTAGGTCTTCCCGAGTCTGGCTGTAATACTATTGTATGTATTGAGGATTTCGATTGCGTTAGGGCAATGACAACCAGAGACGAGTTCTTGGTGCAAGACGTTTATAATATGCAACCAGCAAATATGTACATAAACGGAACAAAAACACAGTAGAACATAAATACAGGAAATACCTTCCAGGGACGGAGCGAAAGGGAATTCCCGGGACCGCGCACCGGACTCCCCCAGGGAGACCACCAAGAGCGAACCCCTATACAGGGACTGTCTGGCAATCACCCCAGAAGCCCTAAATGCGCAGCAGCCGGGACACAAAAGGGCAATAGGTAAGTCCAAAAATGTCCGTACGTGATGTGAGTCCAGAGTGGTATTAAACGGAAGGAACCGGGCAGAAGTGCCGACCAAAGACGGCAAACGGAGTCCGGGCACAGCTAGATGATACCAGATGAAGTCCAGAGTCGGTGTCGGTTGTTTTCCAAGAGGATCCGAATAACAATCAGGAACCAAAAGCAGCAGGGCAGGAGCACACAGGAAGCAGTATACTCAGGCACTGGACTAAGCTTTAGGGGCGGCTTTTAAACAGATGGACAGGAAGTAGGGCAACAGAACAGAAAACTCCATGTTAACAAAGGGCAAGCTCTTTCAAAAGAAAACTGGAAAACCCGGAACTCTGACACTGGCAGTTTTTTAAGTTGGCTCCAGATGATTCTAAAAAGGCCATTTGCAACACCTGCCATGCCAGCATCAGCAGGGGTACCAAAACTAGCAGCCTGACCACCACCAGCATGATCAGGCACATGTCAGCCAAGCACCCGACTTTGTGGGAAGTACAACAGAGTCGAGGAGCAGTGCTTGCTGAAGTCACTGCTACGTCTTCGCTGGTTGTGCATGCGAGCCAATCCCCTGTCCATGCTGCCTGCGAACAAGCCTCCTCCACTCCTGCACCTGCAGTTGCCTACGCAGAAAGAACACCATCATCAAGCACGTCCTTGTCCCAGCGCAGCGTTCAGTTATCCATTCAGCAAACCTTTGAACGCAGGCGCAAATACACTGCCAACACCCCACATGCCACAGTTCTAAATGCTAACATTTCGCGACTGCTTGCGCTGGAAATGTTGCCTTTTAGGCTGGTTGAGACAGAAGCATTCCGCGACCTGATGGTGGCAGCTGTCCCACGTTACTCGGTCCACAGCCGCCACTATTTCTCCCGGTGTGCCGTCCCCGCATTGCATAACCACGTGTCACAAAACATCACACGTGCCCTGAACAACGCTGTTTCAGCCAAAGTCCACCTAACCACAGACACGTGGACAAGTGCATGTGGGCAAGGCCGCTACATCTCGTTGACGTCACACTGGGTTAATATTGTGCAAGCTGGGACCCAGTCTGAGCGAGGGACGGAACACGTCCTTCACACACCAAGTTTTGCAGGCCCTACCTCAGTCAGGGTTTCACACACACTCTACAGCTCCGGAATGTCATGCTCCTCAGCCTCCTCCTCCTCCTGCGCATCCTGATCCACTTTACCCTCCACACCAGTCCCAAGCTGGAAGTGTCGCGGGCGGAGGAGGGGACGGTGCGCTCTCCCACTGCTCGGGTCCAGCTGACGCTGCTCTACGGCTGCTGCTGCTCGTTGGCTCGAGCGATGGCCGGATCCCGGGGACTCGAGCGGCGCTACTCGCCCGTGAGTGAAAAGGGGTGGTTTGGGTTTTGGGGATATTGTCCGTGACGCCACCCACGGTTGTGGTGATTGTGTGGACACCACCGCTGCTCTGGACGGGGATCCCGGGAGCCTGTGACAGGGAGCAGCTTTGTTGTTATTTCTCCCCTCCGTGGGTAGGGGGGTTGGTTGTCCCGGGGCCTGGTGATGGGGTAGAGATGGATGACAGGCGGGTTGCGGGGCCTGATGAGGTGCAGGGTCGCAGGGGCAGCGCTGTGCCGCACGGCACGGAGGTACTCACTCAGCCCAATGACGATGACACAGTTCACGGTAAAACAAGTGGCTGGATGGACGGGTCACTCGGACGGCTGCGGTTGTTCCTCCCTGCAGGTTAGTGATGACTGTCTCTCCCTGCACCTAAGTTAAGTGTTGGTAGTGATGGTTTCCCAACGGTAACCCGCTCCCCGACCTGGATATGGGCCGGAGGAGCCCCTTTTGCCCACAGGCGCTGGCCCTGGGAGACGGTTGCCCTTGGCGGTGGCGGTGTCTCCCCTTCACGGTTGTACAGTTGCCTTCTATCTGGACTTGGCTGTTTGGAAACCCTGAGGTTCCCTTCACTAACGGATTTGGCAAATTCACGGCGACACCAAGCCTTGCCGGGATCCGAAAGTCCTCTGCCAATGGTGCTGGCTTCTCTTTGTATACCGGTCCGGTACGGCCGGGTCACCACCCGTCCACGGTCCTTACGGCAGACTCCAATCGGCCTCCACTGCAGACGGTCACCACATCCTGCCAACCTTGCTGTCCTGTCCGGGCCACACACCCGGACCAACTTCAGGCTCTTTGCTGTCACTTTTCTCCTCTCTACTACTTTCCTCCTTCCACTTCCTTAGCTTAACTCTCACTGCCTGTGTTTTCCCTCCTCCTCGGTGGGTGGAGACCAACCGCCTGGCTCCACACCCTGGTGTGGACAACAGCCCCTGGGGAAGGCAACAAGGATTTTGTGTTTTGACTATGATATGCCTGCAGGGAGTGTGGGGTGTTTAAGTGTTGTGCTCTGTGGCCCCTGGCTTGTCCAGGGCGACACAGAAGCACTGCAGCACTGCCTCGGCGAAGCGGCAACAGGCAGTGCTGAAGCTAATCTGCATAGGTGACAAACCCCACAATGCAGAAGAGGTGTGGACAGCTCTGAAACAGCAGGCAGATCACTGGCTCACAACTCTGAACCTAAAGCCAGGAAAGGTCGTGTGTGACAATGGCCGGAACCTGGTGGCGGCTTTGAGGCGAGGCCAGCTGACACATGTTCCATGCGTGGCCCATGTGCTCAACCTCGTGGTTCAGCGGTTTCTAAAGTCATACTCAGAGCTGTCTGATCTGCTGGTAAAAGTTCGCCGCCTGTCTGCACATTTTCGAAAGTCACCTACTGCTTCAGCCGGCCTTGCCGGCTTAAGACGCCGTTTGCATCTTCCGGCACACAGACTGGTGTGTGATGTCCCCACGCGTTGGAATTCAACTCTGCACAAGTTGGTCAGGATATGTGAGCAGAAGAGGGCAGTTGTTGAGTACCTGCATCACCTAAGCCGTCGGGAAATGGGTCAAACTCCACACATAACACCTGAGGAGTGGAGATGGATGTCCGACCTATGCACCATCCGCCAAAACTTTGAGGACTCCACCAAGATGGTGAGCGGCGATGACGACATTATTAGCGTCACCATACCGCTTCTCTGCCTTCTAAAATGGTCTCTGCTCAAAAAACAACCATGATGCATTGCAGGCGGAGCGCGATGAGTTTGAGCAAGAAACAGTAGTGGGTGTGGGTGATGATAACACACAGCCCAGCCTCGTCTCATCACAACGTGCAGTGGAGGACTATGACGAGGAGGAGGATGAAGACATGGAGCAACTCTCTGGCCAAATTGAGGATATGACATGCAGTCATATCCTCGGTTCAGCGTGGCTGGCCAGAGGACAGGGTAGATGATGAGGAGGAGGAGGAGGACAGCATGTTCAGTCATCGTGTTGGTCAGGATACTGAAGTGATGGCTGTTAAGAGTCTGGCACACATGGCTGACTTTATGGTAAGCTGCCTGTCTCGTGACCCTCGCGTTAAGAACATCTTGGCCGACAATCATTACTGGTTGGTAACACTGTTAGACCCACGCTAAAAGGAGAACTTTATGTCTCTTATTCCCGAGGCGGAGAGGTCAGGCAAAATGCAGCAGTTCCAGAAGGCCATAGTCACGGAAGTAGGCAAAGCATTCCCCTCACAAAACGCTAGCGGCATAGGTCAGGAATCAGTGGACAACCAAGGCGTACAGCCGAGAGGGGCACAAGTCCAATCCGCCAGAGGTAGGGGAACAGTCTTTAAGATGTGGGACAGTTTTCTCAGCCCCTCACATACCACAGCCCCTGAGGTGAGGGGTAGTGCCACAAGAAATCCTAAGTTTGGCCAGATGCTCAAGGAGTACCTTGCAGATCAAACAACTGTACTCCGACATTCCTCTGTGCCTACAATTAATGTGTATCCAAGCTGGACACGTGGCATGAATTGGCTCTCTACGCCTTGGAAGTCCTGGCCTGCCCTGCCGCTAGCGTTTTGTCAGAGCGTGTTTTTAGTGCCGCAGGTGGAATCATTACAGATAAACGCACCCGCCTGTCAACTGTAAATGCTGACAGGCTGACTCTGATCAAGATGAACAAGGGTTGGATTTGGCCAGACTTCACCACACACACCAACAGCAAATTACAGCGGAATTTAAAGTTTGTAACGGGAATTTGCCATGTACCTCCACTCACCCATGGTAACACACTTCTGGACTTTGGCTAATCGCTGGACTGCTCCTCCTTCTCCTCATGCGCCATCATGGTGACCGTTACAATAGTTAAGCCGTTGTTTCAGGTATACCCCCAGTGGTAAATTTTTTCGCCCATTCTTTCTGAATGGGCATTACAACGACAGGAGACCCGCTCCTTTGCAATGGGAACAATGTTTTGAGGCCCTCATGCACATCTCTATCCAGGGACAATGTGGAGCCTCCAAATTTTTGGCTGCCCTGCCTAAGGGCTATACTACAATAGACCCACTTCCTTACAATGGGCACTTCATGTTTACAGGCCATCATGCACGTCTCTATCCAGGGACAATATGGAGCCTGACGCTGCCACCGACTGCCACACACATGCTGTTTTTAAATGCAAGCACGGACGCAATAAGAACCTAACTGGTTTTTAGGAGCGACAATTACTGAGAAGTCTGACACTATCAGACACTGCTGACTGACGTGTATTATACACTAGACTTGTGCGTTATATAATAGTTTGTGCAAAACGCGCACCTGTACGCTGCCACCGACAGACACACACGTGCTGTTTTTAAATGCAAGCACGGACGCAATAAGAACCTAACTGGTTTTTAGGAGCGACAATTACTGAGAAGTCTGACACTATCAGACACTGCTGACTGACGTGTATTATACACTAGACTTGTGCGTTATATAATAGTTTGTGCAAAACGCGCACCTGTACGCTGCCACCGACAGACACACACGTGCTGTTTTTAAATGCAAGCACGGACGCAATAAGAACCTAACTGGTTTTTAGGAGCGACAATTACTGAGAAGTCTGACACTATCAGACACTGCTGACTGACGTGTATTATACACTAGACTTGTGCGTTATATAATAGTTTGTGCAAAACGCGCACCTGTACGCTGCCACCGACTGCCACACACGTGCTGTTTTTAAATGCAAGCACGGACGCAATAAGAACCTAACTGGTTTTTAGGAGCGACAATTACTGAGAAGTCTGACACTATCAGACACTGCTGACTGACGTGTATTATACACTAGACTTGTGCGTTATATAATAGTTTGTGCAAAACGCGCACCTGTACGCTGCCACCGACAGACACACACGTGCTGTTTTTAAATGCAAGCACGGACGCAATAAGAACCTAACTGGTTTTTAGGAGCGACAATTACTGAGAAGTCTGACACTATCAGACACTGCTGACTGACGTGTATTATACACTAGACTTGTGCGTTATATAATAGTTTGTGCAAAACGCGCACCTGTACGCTGCCACCGACTGCCACACACGTGCTGTTTTTAAATGCAAGCACGGACGCAATAAGAACCTAACTGGTTTTTAGGAGCGACAATTACTGAGAAGTCTGACACTATCAGACACTGCTGACTGACGTGTATTATACACTAGACTTGTGCGTTATATAATAGTTTGTGCAAAACGCGCACCTGTACGCTGCCACCGACAGACACACACGTGCTGTTTTTAAATGCAAGCACGGACGCAATAAGAACCTAACTGGTTTTTAGGAGCGACAATTACTGAGAAGTCTGACACTATCAGACACTGCTGACTGACGTGTATTATACACTAGACTTGTGCGTTATATAATAGTTTGTGCAAAACGCGCACCTGTACCCTGCCACCGACTGCCACACACGTGCTGTTTTTAAATGCAAGCACGGACGCAATAAGAACCTAACTGGTTTTTAGGAGCGACAATTACTGAGACGTCTGACACTATCTGGACTGTTTTAGACTGTGTACACCAGCCCCAGATATGATGAAGGCTGGTATACGGTCACCACTAGGAATGGCTATATACCCTGCCTGCCTGCCTGCCTGTATACTGCTATAATAGTCCTGACAAGGACTCTTCTGGTCACTAGCCTGTATTCCGACCTGGCTATACCCTGCCTGTATATAGCAACAATAGTCCTGAGAAGGACTCTGCTACTGTACTCCGACCTGGCTATACCCTGCCTGCCTGTATACAACTAGAATAGTCCTGAGAAGGACTTTTGGTCACACTGTTTGCAGCCCTGCAACTGAAAAAGCTATAAAGGGCCGCAAAGCTTTCCCTGAATCAGCGACACTCTCCCTGCACTGACTGTCTGGATAGCTGTGAGCAGAGCACAGCGCGCCGGCCGGTATAAAGGCTCGGTCACGCTGTGCAGGCCGGCCAATCACTGCAATTCCACAACTAACAGGGCTGTGGCATTGCAGTGGTCTGCCAGCCAATCCCTGCATGAGGGCTGGCTCTCAAAAGAGCGCCAACATACAGAAATGAAGACCACGATTACAGCACGAGTATCGCGAGATTACTCGGTCCCCGCCGAGCAGCCCGAGTACAGTGATACTCGTGCGAGTACCGAGTAGTTACAAGCATGCTCGCTCATCACTAATCTTTATTCTTTAGTACTTAGAAGCACCTTTTTCCTCTTATGACTTTCTGTAAACAACATGCATAGCCAGACACCAGTTTCTGGCATGATTCCTGAAGAATCTTATTCCATTCCTCATGGACAACAGGTCTCTAATATTCTAATATTATATTAATATTAGGTTTGTGAGCTGCAACTGTGGCGCCCCTGAATATATAAGGGTGCCACAGGGAACTGCATCCTGTCACCCAGGGTGCAGGACTTAACCCCCATGGTTCCAGGTTCCTAAGAAACCGCTGTCACTACCATCAGCACCACAAATCCCAATCAACACCTCACATCATGACCTGTCAGACACACGAGTGGGTTGGTCTAGCTGGAAAAGGGCCACCCACCTAGGGGTCAGACAGACTGGTGGGAGGGAAATAGAGGAGTCTAGAGAGAACCCTCAAAGAGTGAGGAGCTGGGGAGTGTTAGTTCCCAGGGGAGCTAGAACGACTGTTGTTGGGTCGCAGACAGTAGTCCAGGACCAGAGGAGTCGGGGACCGATGGCAGTGACATTGGAAAAGGGTGCAATGGACATAGTCTGGGAGGATTGTCGGCACCAGCAAGCCCAAAAGAGCTGACCGGTACCGATCACAGTGGGGTACAGGACCCTAGGTCAGGAGACGATTCAACGTCCTGGCAATTAACCTGCATAGGAAGGGGACCATCAGGGACCTTCCCAGAGAGCTCAGAGACTGATGGCATCTGTACACTACGGGGGACAGGGTTTTCCAGCGAAAGTAACCCACTAAAGTTCCAAGTGCCAGCCCTTGGGAGCACATCTTCACCTAAAAACTGAAGAGCAGGACCTTATAGTTTCAAGCTAGAGTGACCCATACGGACACGAAACTGTGCACGGAGGCAGGCTCCGGATTACTATGTGAAACCGGTGGGACCGGGTACTTGGACGTGCTTCCCGCAGCGGCACACAGAGAATTTGGTTTACTTGCAGCGTGTGTGTCTCCTTTATAATCCTTATCCAGCACCACGACTACCCACAGTGAGTACCCTAGTCCCCTGCACCCTGCTCTCTCAAATAACCACCAACACCCCTGAGCCCGGGGCCATCCCTACCTGTGGAGGGACTAACATCAGGCTGCTTAACTCCATCTGCCCCGGTACTCCTTACAGCAGCGGCGGTACTCCCATTACCGCAACCGACAGGTGGCATCACAAACTTCTCCCCTGTAAATAACCCCTCTTATGGATCAAAGTGTCTGCCAAGCCGCATCCGGATGACCCCCTCGAGCCACGATCCCGGATCTGAGCAGCCTGACTAACACCGGGGTGGTACACAATCACCTTCTTCAAATCCCACCAATGGACTTCTTTTGCAATCAAGGCTTCGTCGATGTGTGAGGTTTGCTTGCAATAATTGTCCTATTGGAAAGTCCAATGGCACCTAAACTTTACCTTCCTTACATTAGGCATGATGGTTTCTCATATAATTTTCTCCTAAGATTTCCAGACACTTGATTAAATCCATCCTAGCCTCCACACTCTGAAGGTTTCCAGTGCCAGAAGAAACAAGGCAGCCACAGAGCATCACTCAGCCACCGCCATGCTTCACTGTAGATATCACCAAGCCACCATCGTACTTCAGTGTAGACATTACTGAGCCACCACCATGCTTCCACCACCACCATGTTTGAAAAGTTCCAGTTTTGTTTCATTGCTACACACATGAGAATCCCAAACTTCTTGTGGCTTATTTATATGTTTTTGAGCATATTCAAACTCACTTTTCAGTGCTTTTGGGTTGGTAAAAGTCTACATTTTGGAGTTTGAGCATGGATGTCATGTACTGTTCAGCTCTATACAAACTTCCTGGCACAGTGTTGTCAGACAAGCAACCTGAGGCTTCTCTAGTCTTCAGCTTTGCAGGAGTCAATTCCTGCAGACTTGTGAGCAGGATCTAAGAGCTCAGGTTGCTAATTGTCATGTGCAACTGTCTCCTCCCTATTTAAGCATGGCTTCCTTCCAGTAGCTGATGATAAGCTCCAGCGATCTCAGTCTTGGTGGTTATCCTGTTTTTGGTGATTCGTCTTGCACTTATGTGAGCGTTCCCCTGTTGTGCATTACTTCCTTCCCTTTTTTGTTGCTCCCCGATAAGCATATTGTCTCTCCTGTGTGTTTTGAGTGCTGTGTGTACAAGTTTATGTTCTCCCTTGTCCGTGTCTTTTTGTGGAGTTTTGTTATTGTGTTTTCCAGCCCACCCCAAGGGTGTGGAAGAGGGGGAGTACAATCAGGGTTCGGACAGGATTTAGGGTCATGCTGTGGGCTCTGACCTGGCTACCATCAAGCCCACCTCTGAGATAAGGGTCAGTGCAGAGTTTCAAATTTGAGGGCCAGGCTAGGGGCCCGTGTCCTGTCATTACATTCCCCATGACAATGGAGACCTTCAACATTTAATATGTGTTCCACTGTACAAATTGAAACTTTAGAACTTGAAGGGTTTTTTAATTAATTGCCTCCTCAAAAATATGATGGCAGCTGGTGACAGCTTAGTCTTTCTGCCATCTTCAGGTAGTATAGTCAGTACTCCTATAACTTTGAACTTTTGAACTCTGTTTCCAACTGTATCTTTGGGAACATTCAAAGTCCTGGTATATTTTGTATCCTACCATTTGTTTGTGCAAGACAATTATATTTTCTCTTACATTTTTGGACAACCCAAAAAGATTAAAGAACCAAATGCAATTGCACATGAGGAATTAGCTAGTCTTCTTCAGGAGCACTGCCCAAAGATAGTGTTTCACTGAGTATCCCATTTCCTATACTATGATAAGTATAAAAGATGCTGCTGATGAAAGGGGTGAATAATTTGGATGCTGAAGTAGTCAGTAAAATTGACTTTTTGTGTTGAACCTGGACAAACTACTTGCTGTGATATTAGTCTCTACTTACAGATAATATAGATAGAAAGGTAGTCAGACAAACCGGGATCAGGAAACAGGAGGACATGACAGGACAGAGGGAGTAAGCAGAAACACAGTCAAGTCACAAGCTGAGGGTCAGAATTCGAGGAGAGTAAATACTAGATTCAGGGAGCAGACAGAGACATGGTCAGGTAATGGTCCGAGGTCAGAAGCCAGGAGTAAACATCAAGAACGGGGACCGGGCAGAGAGGAGTTAATCAACAATCTGAGGTCAAGAAACTTAGATCAGAACACAAGCACAAACACAAGCCAAGAGCACAACTACAGAACCAGAGAGTGAGACTTGCAAAGTTTTGGGAGAGCATTCTCAGTAATGAAGCAGAGCAATTACCAAGATGGTGAAACACCTGAGTAATCAGCACCTCTCAGAACCTGCATGGAATCCTGTGCTGTCAAACAACCTGTCAACTAGTGCTCAGAGAAACACAGCAGAGCCTCTCCAAATGCAAGATGCTCTGGACAAAAGAAGTCACTACTGGCTTTGAAGTTCAGTAAGGTGCAGCAGAACATCACCTGTATGCAAGATGCTCTGCACAGAGCGATCGTGACACTTGCTATATTAGTTATGTTGAGCTATATAAATTGTTCTTGTTTCATTGGTTAATTGCAAACAGCAGAAAGTTTGTAAGATTTAATTATAAACCTAATTGCAAAGGGGGTTGAATAATTTGATGGCAACTTTATATCAATGTATTCCGCTCCCCCTTCTCCTAAACATGCTGCTTGCAGATTAGAAATCTTGCCTTTTTTGTCTTGCTTCTTTACTGGTTCTCTGTTCTGCTGGCAGCTTTAGTATATAAAACATTAATAAAGAGAAAATTTAAATAAAAAAACAAGTGTAAAATAATGATGGCGCACTTGTGCCTCCACCAAAATAGTTGAAAGATATGTTACGCCTGATTTTTTTTGATAACTGACTATTTATCTTGTACGGAGAACGGAACAGTACTTGGTTGCTGTAACTTTGTGATTTATTCTATTTGATTTCTTTTTATTTCTCAACCCACAAAACATCATCAATCAACTGAGAATTCAATATCTGAAATCAAAGTGACTGCTTGGTGTCCTTGTGATGGCCTTGAGTACCGACATTTTCGTTCTGCTGTCAGAGCATCTTATTTACCTGTGATAATGGATTTAGAATTGATATTGAGAAACTCTTTCAGAT
The DNA here is from genome assembly GCF_048569485.1 of Anomaloglossus baeobatrachus. NCBI lineage: Eukaryota > Metazoa > Chordata > Amphibia > Anura > Aromobatidae > Anomaloglossus > Anomaloglossus baeobatrachus. The sequence continues at coordinate 624,310,676 of NC_134355.1, forward strand.
TTCATCAGTTTGAAGTTAGATTTAACCAGCTTTTTTATATATAGACTTGCGTCACTATATTATGCACATTGATTGCAGAAGTATTTGGACAATGTAATACACAATAACTATGTCAATACAAGGAACTAAATACAGGTTCTAATTTTACCTCCATACAGGTTTCATATAATGGCTCCATTCAATGCTCGACAATACCTCAATACAATACTAAAGTCATAGCAACAGACCCAAGTAACCACCCTATATACTAAATATCACATTAAAAATTCTATTTTATAATAACTTTATACAGTGCTCAAATAATAATGCCAAACATTGCTCAAGTAATAGGATTATACAATACATTACTCAATTTATACGTGAAGATCCAAAGTAGTACCTCCATAAACAATTCAAGAAATACCACCATATGAAGTGATAGGTGAGGTTCCCATAACTAGGTCCTCCATTTATTGGGGAGATCTACAGTCTGTGGACATTGGTCGACCAAGTTAATGAGCTGTGGGCCACATCATCTTGCGCCTTTCAAGTTTGTGAAACTTATAGTATAGTGGAAAAAGCTTTTTGTAGCCTGATCAATAATAGAATAAACCTGGCTACTAAATTTACAATTCAGAGAAAGCCACAACTGACTAAAGAATCCATAGTTCTTCAGCAGGACAAATAATTTGCCCCCCAACTTACAAGGATGGAAGTGGCCACAACTGGAACAATGATCATAAAGCTACCCATGCACATGAGATAACTGCCAGACTCCAGTGGCGGCATTTCTCAGTGAAAATACAAAGATTGGGAGTCAAAAATTGGACATACAGGATCCTCATCTCCCTTGACATCATAATTATTAGGCTGTCGGGCCAACCAGTCAATATTGGTGAGTTGGGCCAACAGTAGTCTAATGTGTATGGTGAGCTGTAATGTTTGACCTACACAGTAGCAGATGGACTGCGAAACTAAGCCACTAAGCATGGCCACCAGCAATTGCCATACTAAATCAGTGATCCTTAGCGAGCAGACCACTAACTGCTCAAATCCTGCAATTCTTTTAGATGCAATGTAGAATGGTACCACCAATGCAGCTATGATGCCTGTCATCAGGAGGGAAACTGTTGTTTGGATCTGACACACAAGGTCCTGATGGGTGAGCTTCAAGATGTTGTGTGTAATGTCCGCTGGAAGTCAAGAAGACCCAGGAGCGGTAAAATGTAGATATGATCCAGGGTATGAATTCTCTTAGAGATTTTTGCTGGTGTCTGAAGGATTTTAATGTTCTGTTTTAGGGTCCTGCATAATTTTGGAGGTCAGGTCTGGTCTGAATAATTATAGAGGTCTGATGTGGGGTCTGGGTGATTTTCGAAGTCTAATATAGGGTTCAACTTCTTTTAGATGTATGGTCTACAGGCTGAATGAGTTTAGGAGTCTGATTTGGAATGTTAATTGATTTAAGGGTCTGGATTACTGACTAGCAAAAAAAAATAATTTAAATCATTCTACAAATTTAGGTAAAAGGAAAGAAATTCTAAAAGAAAAAAAATGTTTTTACATTTGCTACTTGAAACTTGTGATGCGTGAACACTAAAATGTTTGAGTATGATACACGAATTGAGCAGGTTGGATGCTTTCACGGGCTCGACTCGAGTAGCAAGTATAATGGAAGTCAATTGGAAACTTGAGCATTTTTCCAGAAGACCCAACAGGAGGGTTGAATTTGAGAAGGCAGGAAAATCACTGAATTGGATGAAAAGAGCACTCAAATTCAATGTGAAAACTATGGGGAAGTTGCTTCTATGCATCTCTGACTCCCAAGTCGCTGCTGGGAACAATGGTATCATAGTATTACTCCACTTTTACGTACTTACAATAAAACATAAAAAAACAAAGATAAAATGAATTTAAAATGAAATAAATTTAGGAAACATTTTTTTCTGTAAACAAAGAAAAATTAGAAAGAAAAAAATTAAAGCCTCCTCCACCCCTTAATAGCCGGGCCATCATTCCCTGAATTTCCCAGTCTCCTATGACTACTGTAGATGACGTAGTAGAGGGAAAACTAAAACTACACCTACCGTTAGTCACCGGTAAATGTAATTTTAAACTTTTACTACCTTATCTGGTCATGTAGTGTGTGATAATTCAGACACAACTTGTTTAATTTATAAAGGAGGAACTCCAACACTCCCAAAGTCTATGCGGACAATGCAAGAACTGACAAAAATTACAAAGAAGAGAAACTCTGATATACCCTGTATTACATATAACGGTGGGCCTCCTTCACACTCCGTTAAAATTGTTAGGTAGTGGGACTAAACTTCTTTCTCCATTTTTAAGGAGTGTGACTTCTAGACTACTAAAGCATATGAACTAAGTGCAAGGGCTGCCAACAATTAGAAAGAGAAAATACAATACACCCTGGAAGACATGCATATGAACTAAGTGCAAGGGCTGCCAACAATTAGAAAGAGAAAATACAATACACCCTGGAAGACATGTAGAGGAGGGCCTCATAAACTTTTTTTTCCCATTTTTAAAGAGTGGGATTCCTAGACTGGTAAAGCCTGTGAACTAAGTGCAAGGACTGAAAAACATTTACTCCTTGGAGATATATATATATATATGAGAATTGTAGAAATGGGCCTCATACATATCCTGACAATACTATGAAGGAGGGTATCATACATACCCTGGAAAAATTAAGGGCTAGGGCATGGTGACAGTCTACAAATTTTGAGTGAAGGCCGCATGATGACCCGGTTGAGATGGTGGAGGAGGAGGACAAGAAAAAGTAGAAATCATGAACTGTATACCCTTTTTTGGGGAGGCAAGGGGTGCAGAACAAAGAGGAACATTTCAATTGGCATTAGGTTCTGCTACTGTCATCCGGTGAGGTTGAGAGATCTGGGCTAATTCAGGCCTTGTTCATTTTGATAAGTCAGCCTGTCAGCAATACTAAAACGCTCTGACAAAACGCTAGCAACAGGGCAGGCCAGCACCTCCAAGGTGTAAAGGGACAGTTCATGCCATGTGTCCAGTTTGGGTTCCCAATATTTGTCCGACACAGAGGAATCACGGAGGATGTTGGTACAGTTGGCTAGATACTCTTTCAACATCTTCGACAAATTTTCCCTCCTTGTCAGACTAACCTGCACATATGCGTCTTTGCATTGGGAGGGTCTAATGACCTAGACCTTTGATAGTGTATGGTTTTAGGATCAGTGGAAAGCGCCACATATCTGTCTGGTTTGTTATAGCTTTCAACAACTCTGTGGCAGTGTGCAGTTTATCACCTGAACACATTAGTTTCAGCAGAGTCTGTTGTTGCTTCACCAAGGCAGTGCTTCCAGCTTACAACTGATATGGACGACATGCTTCAAGTGTTTTTTAAAATAAAATATTTTGGTGGGTTTTTTGCTCCTTTTACTTACTGGCTTAGTAATGAGGGTGTCTGATAGACACCTCTCCATCACTATCCCCTGGGCATGATGCCAGCTGACAATACACAGCTGACATGAACCGCAAGTACAATTACCCCGATCGCCACCGCACCAATGCAATCAGGAAGAGCCAAGGTGAAGTGCCAAAATTGGTGAATCTAATGTGACGCCTCATTTCTCTGGTAGCTGTGAGCTGGTATTTTAGGCTGAGAAGGTGCATGGTTATTGGGATAATAGTAGCCCACAGCTGTGTGCTTTACCTTGCCTCATTAACACAAATAGGGGGTCCCTATGTTGTTTTTTTTAAATGATTTATTAGGTTAAACAAGGCTAAAAACAACTTCTAGTGCTACACTAAAAGGTGCAAGTGTACAATATGTAGGGTGATGGGACATCACTTTGCTTTGGTCAACTTCCCGTTCCTTCTACTTTCTGTATTTCAATCAACTTTAACAAATATGCATGTGTCAAAAACGAGTCAAAAAGGCATGCAAAAATGCATAAAAAAACTTATCAAAAATCACAAGTGAGCAGAGGTCCGAGATTCATGCGGAAACTCAGCCACGTGAAAGCCTGAACAAACACTGATTGTATGCACACATCCTTAGGCACTAAACCCTGCCTGTATGCCTCTAATCCAAAACTATCCCTCTTCCACCTGATATCCCTACACTGAATGCAGGTAGCAGCAGTTGTACTAGAAAAAGGATGGTATGTAGCCCTCTAAAGGACTTTTGTTTTAATGGTGCAGCAACAGTATACAATTACTGCAATAGTAATTAAACCCTGCCTATACGCCTGCTCTAATCTAAGCTCTCTCCCCTTGATCAACTCTCTTTGAACTGCTTAGAGAGTAGAGTGTACCGAGCATTGCGTCCCCCGGTCTCATATAAGACCCGATGACAGTCGGCCAATTACAGTAATGCCAGTAGCCAACATTGCAGGCAATCCCCACATGTTGAATGGTTGTCGATCAGCCGCAAAACACTGCGGGGTGGGGGGACTCGAGTAACAAATATACCCATGCATCCCAATGCTCGATTGAGTATAAAGCAGTGGCATGCAAGCTTGCTCATCACTACTTGAAACATGGGTAATCATATCTCATTCATTCATTCATGCATTTATTCATACCCTTTGAATTAAACCACTGTGCCTTCTCACTCAGATGTGGCCTCTATTCATACTGAATAGAATAGAATCATTATAGGAATAATAAACATGATGTTATATACAATTTACTCTATCAGCGTTATATTAAGCTATAAATGAATTTATTTGCACATATATTGACTGCAATTACATTAAAAGGACTCTGGAATAATATCTATTGTACACCTGGAGGGGGCTACCGGGGAAGATCAACAAGTCACTCCACCCTGATCAGGGGTTATGAAATATCGACTTAAATCAGGGAATTAATTATTTTTACTTGGGTCGAAAGAAATCTTATTTATTGCCATTCTCATTTGTAATTAATCAGCAGCTTATTCAAAGCTTAACTTGGCGTCAATCATACGCATGGTTTAATTAGTGTCACATTCCTTTGTACAATCATCATTATTCCTCCAGCTATTCCTCCTTAGTATACTTTTTGTGATGTGTCAGTTCAGGATGTACAGCGACCACTTTAATAGATGTCACCTTTCCCCAAATTTAAGGGGGCTACATGCACAGGGTGGTCCCAGTTGAGTGGACACAATGGTGCAGACACGAGGAAGGTTGAATTTGTATGCTGAGATGGTAAGGGATCCATAACTGAGCTCTTGAATTATTAGATACTTAGCCGTAGTCCAAGTTTTCAGGTATCCTGCATTTTAAAGGGTCAGCGCAAATAGACAAGCTATTTTCAGATTAAGGATACCCTAAGCTAATTATCAGGCTTCCACCAGGGTCCGCAGAAGCTGAATAGAGATGGAACTCCAAAGTGCAGTTAGACAAAAGCCCACAAGAGGGCGAAAGCACCAGAAAGAGCAGTCATCAAGCCTAAAGCGGGCTTTACACGCTGCGACATCGCTACGGCAGCGTCACACGCAATTACCTGTTCACTGACATTGCTGTGGCCGCCGAACAATCTCTCCTTTAAGGGGGAGGTTCGTTCAGCGTCACAGCGGCGTCACTAAGCAGCCGCCCAATAGAAGCGGAGGGGCGGAGATGAGCGGCTAGAACATCCCACCCACCTCCTTCATTCCTCTTTGCCGGCGGCCACAGGTACGATGTTGTTCCTCGTTCCTGCGGTGTCACACATAGCGATGTGTGCTGCCGCAGGAATGACAAACAACCTGTGTTCCAAACGAGGAACGATTTTTTAAAAATGAACAACGTGTACACGACGAATGATTTGACACCTTTTTGCTATCGTTACTGATCGCAAAAAGGTGTCACACACAACGACATCACTAACGAGGCCGGTGTGCGTCACCAACACCGTGATCCCGACGATATCTCGTTACCGATATCGTTGTATGTAAATGGGCCTTTAGTCTAAACTGGGTTGTTACGTCAATACAGGGAGGAACGAGGAAGCCGTAAACATGTGGAAGCAAAAAGGGTCAGGAGCCAAGAAGTCACGTCAAAATCCAAACAGGGCTAACTCGCAAGATCCAGTTGCGCACGCTGCAGAGCAGGAAATATTACTGGCGGTGTTCCAGAGGAATCCACACCATGATAAAGCGGTGTGAGCCCTGGAACGAGGCACAACCAAGCAGACCCATCCCACCCGATTTAACCCTGTCAGCATCCAGCTATAGTCCTGACACTAATCTTCTCTGCGCAGACTTCATTTGCCATATAGCGGCCACCAGAGGAAAAATTAAGTATTTAATGGTTCACAATCAGATGAATAGGCAAATACTGTATACAGTACAAGTTTAGTCTTTAAATGCTAAAAGGATCTCCCCTATGTAACAGCCAACAGGCACCACCTCCACCTATAGAGGAAAATAGCATTCTGGTTAGAAGGGTAGGTTTTCCAAAGACTTTGTTCAACTACCAGCCATCCACTTCTTTCATATAGAAGTGTTTCTAAAGCCAGCTTTACACCTTACAATTAGGTGTGCGATCTCGTATGCGATGTGACACGCCCAGGTCGCATATGCGATTGAATGAGATTGCACATAGGTCGTTCATTTGCTGTCACACGTGCGTTAGTAGTCTATGTTAAATTGATCAATTTTATGTGCGATCCTTTAGATCATGTGTTCCGTGACGTATGCATTGGGCACCTTTTTTTTTTTTTTATTTATTGACTTGCCAAGCGTGTGTGTAATGTGTAGAGATGCGTTTTTACTATGTCATCTGCCATTCAGCTCTGCTACATGGCCGCTGACAGCAGACACAGACAGCCATGTAGCAGCGGTGAATGGTAGTTCACAGCAGACACAGACAGAGCCGCACTGTCAGAATGAACTCGGGTGAACCTCACCCGACTTCATTGTCATGCTGCGGCTCTGTCTGTGTCGCGTCCCGATTAGCGGTCACCAGTGAAGGACTCACCAGTGACCGCTAATCTCCTGAGGAACTGAATTGAGCAGCCCTCTCTCATACTCACCGATCCCCGATCCCCGGCGCTGCACGGCATTCACACTGCTGCGGCGGCTTTTACTATTTTGAAAAAGCCGGCCGCCCATTAAACAATCTCGTATTCCCTGCTTTCCCCGCCCACCGGCGCCTATTATTGGTTACAGTGAGACACGCCCCCACGCTGAGTGACAGGTGTCACACTGCACCCAATCACAGCAGCCGGTGGGCGTGTCTATACTGTGTAGTGAAATAAATAATTAAATAATTAAAAAAAACGGCGTGCGGTCCCCCCCAATTTTAAAACCAGCCAGATAAAGCCATACGGCTGAAGGCTGGTATTCTCAGGATGAGGAGCTCCACGTTATGGGGAGCCCCCCAGCCTAACAATATCAGCCAACAGCCGCCCAGAATTGCCGCATATGTGACGCCCTGGGCAAGCCAGGGGTCACGGGTCACAACACCACCACACCCCACACTCCAGGTAGGCACATCACAGCTAAACTACAAATCCTTGTTGCCTTCCTCCAGAGGCTGATGATCCACACCATGGGGTGGGCCAGGCGGTTGGCTCCGCCCACCGAGGAGGTCACAGCTCTGGAGGCGGGAGAAACCAGGCAGTCCAGTGAGGGACATGAAAGAGTGAACAACGGAGATTAGCCCAGGCAGGGCAAGAGTGAAGTTGAGTTAAGTAGAGGAGTTAAGAAAGTGAAAGTGAAAGTAGAGAAGTGGAAAAAGGAGGAAAGCAAGTGAAGTGACAGAAGAGAAAGAAAGCCTGAAGGGTCCAGCTTTGTGTAGGGCCAGATCAGCAAGGTCAGCGACGGCGGTGACTGTCTGGAGGGGGACCGTTTGGAAGTTCCTGGAAGGACCCCGTTGGCTGTGTGCCCGGTGGTCTGGAGCAGTGTTCCGAAGGACAGTCAGCACCAGGGCAGGGGCCTCTCGGACCCCGGCAAGGCTAGGAGTCGCCAAATTTGCCGAATCCGTCAGTGACGGGGACGCAGATCCCCCAACAACCAAGTCCCGATTGAAGGCAACAGCCCAACCTGAAGCAGAGAGACACCACCACGGCACCAGTTTCTCAGGGCCAACGCCTGCGGGCAAAGTGTAGAGCTCCTCCGGCCCAGATTGCAGTCGGGGAGCGGGTAACCGGAGGGAATCCACCGCTACCACAAGTCAAACATAGGTGCAAGGAAGAGGGACATCACCGTCACCTACCGGGAGTGCAGGTGCAGCCGTCTGTGGGACCGTCCTACCAGCCGTTTGGTTTACCGTACAAACTGTGTCCACGTCTCAGGCTGAGTGAGTACCACAGTGCCGCAAGGCACAGCGCTGCCCCCCGCGTCCCTGCGCCCACCAAGCCCTGCATCACACATCTCATCACCGGGCCCCGGGATAACCAACCCCTACCCATGGAGGGGCAACACAACACCTGGCTGCTCCGCATCACCATCCCCGGGAGCCCCGTATAGAGCAGCGGTGGTGAAATCACCACAACCGTGGGTGGCGTCACGGACAATAATCGGCCCCACACCCAACAAACCCCTTTCACTCACGGGCGAGGAGTGCCGCTCGAGAAACCCCCGGGATCCGGCCTACGGCTCGAGCCACCACTGAGCAGCGGCCGCCGGACCCGAGCAGAAGGGGGTGAGCGCGGTGTGCTGACACCCTCCTCTCCGCCCGCGACAACTTGGCGTCACGAACAGGATCTTACCGCTCTGCCGTCTGGTAGAGGTGCGCCTTGTTACCGCCGGAGGTATCCGGCAGGAAAATTTCAGAAGCCGCCATCTTTGGCGCGAAAAGTTCCCGCTCGAGCGTCTTCTCGAGCAGTAGAGGCGCGAAGGCCAAAACCCCGCCCCGAGAGAGGAGGGGCCGGAAAGAGCTAAGGGGGACGCGATGGCGGCTGGACGCATGTAGCTGCGGCTATAAAAGCAGGGACGCCAGGACCCTGCGAATATACCGTTCCTGGAAGAAAGAGAGAAAGACACCATGTGGATGCCATCCCGAAACACCGTGGCCCCCGCACCGGGAACCGCAGCGTGGGTGGAAATCCGGACCGCGCAGCTCCATCTAAGGCTGCAGGTCAAAATGCAACTCCTCTTGGAGGAGTGGGAGACCGACATGGCGGACGTTATAGCCACCATTCGGAGACGCGAGGAGGAAGCGGAGGAAGGGAGGGTGAGTGACCCACGCCCCTATGTCCCGGAGGGACCGGTCGCTGCGGCTGAGGGACCCGGTCCAAGCCCTCTCCCCCCGTTGCCTCCCTCGCCACCCGTCTCGGGGGCTGTGACCCCGCCACTAGGCCCGCTACCACCGCAACCGGTAGCGATACCCAGCCCGTCCGCCCCAGCGGACCGACCTGTAGCCGGAGCCCGTAGCAAACCGGGGGTGTTGCCATGGAAGGCCCCGAAGATTGTGCCAGAGACAGTCCCCGAGCAGTTTCCCGAGCCGGAGCTGATGGCCCGCTCCGAGCCGAAGGCCCAGCAGCGGAAAGCCCCTATGCCCATCCCCCACACCTCGGCTGAGGTGGCGCCGGGTTGTTGCTGCATGGCAGCGCCCAAGGCCACGACACCGCGGGATACGCCGCCCACCTTCCTGACAGTGGGTAACGTTCTGGATGTCCCGCGGGGCCCGACCCGTGCGCCGGCGCCGGCAGCGGCGCCATATTGGGATAGGGAGCCGACCAAGCTGGGCCTGGAGATCGCGGAGAGGGAGAGAAGGACGGCCGAGCTGGTGGCCCGAGCCATTCGGGAGAAAGAAAATCTGCGGCAAGCGACCTTCCGTGTCCGGGGCCCGTTGTATGAAGGGCAGGTGAGGCGGTTTGATGTCCGCCGGGGCTACGGGTTTATATATGAACCGGGCCTGGAGGCCGAAGTGTTTGTGGCCCGGCGGGATGTGAATGCCCACCTGCCCGAGGAGCACCCTGGCCGTAACCTCATGCCGGGAGACATGGTGCGGTATACCCGACACTGCGGAGAGAGGGGGTGGTTTGCCCTGGATGTGAAGCTCAGGGGCAGCAATGAGAGCAGGGTGAGCTCTGCACCCCCTCCCTCGGATGAAGCAGCAGAAGGACCAGAGTAGGGCAGCAGAGCACCGTTGTCCAGTCCCCGTTGGGACCACCAGTTTGTTTGTTTAAAAGTGAAAATGATAAGAAAAATGATACCGAAGTTTAACCTGATTTGCCTTTGTGATTGAACCGGCTGGAGCCGGCACCGTTGTCCCCGTGGGGACCGTTTAAATTTTATTTGCATGGGAACTATCCATGGACAAGCCCGTGAACTTGCAGGGCACCACAAACGTTAAGTGGCTTGTAAATATGTTGGTTACCGTTACCGTTTCCGCAATGCCGCCTCCGGAGAGGCAGGTTGGAGGGAGGGCCCTGAGCAGAGCAGGCTAGGGCCCAGCCACCAAAGGAACCGGTGGCTACCCTCTGGAGGGAAGGACAGATCCCGCTCGGGTAACTTGTGCTGGACTGTGGGTCAAGGGGTGCTGCCTGGGCTTTAGGGGCAGCATCAGGGCCAGGTTGCTTGGGTGGGAGAGAGCGGAAACCGTGACCGTAAACCGTTGCAACGTTTAAGTAAATGTGCCTCCCGTCTTGGGAAGAGTTATTAAAAATGTTATTCATGTTTTCTTAACCTTGTTACCCCCTTTTACGGAAAAATAAAACCGGTGTAGGACGGCAGCCCGCGGACGGTCTGCATTTTGCTAAGGGGGAATGTGACGCCCTGGGCAAGCCAGGGGTCACGGGTCACAACACCACCACACCCCACACTCCAGGTAGGCACATCACAGCTAAACTACAAATCCTTGTTGCCTTCCTCCAGAGGCTGATGATCCACACCATGGGGTGGGCCAGGCGGTTGGCTCCGCCCACCGAGGAGGTCACAGCTCTGGAGGCGGGAGAAACCAGGCAGTCCAGTGAGGGACATGAAAGAGTGAACAACGGAGATTAGCCCAGGCAGGGCAAGAGTGAAGTTGAGTTAAGTAGAGGAGTTAAGAAAGTGAAAGTGAAAGTAGAGAAGTGGAAAAAGGAGGAAAGCAAGTGAAGTGACAGAAGAGAAAGAAAGCCTGAAGGGTCCAGCTTTGTGTAGGGCCAGATCAGCAAGGTCAGCGACGGCGGTGACTGTCTGGAGGGGGACCGTTTGGAAGTTCCAGAAAGGACCCCGTTGGCTGTGTGCCCGGTGGTCTGGAGCAGTGTTCCGAAGGACAGTCAGCACCAGGGCAGGGGCCTCTCGGACCCCGGCAAGGCTAGGAGTCGCCAAATTTGCCGAATCCGTCAGTGACGGGGACGCAGATCCCCCAACAACCAAGTCCCGATTGAAGGCAACAGCCCAACCTGAAGCAGAGAGACACCGCCACCGCCACGGCACCAGTTTCTCAGGGCCAGCGCCTGCGGGCAAAGTGTAGAGCTCCTCCGGCCCAGATTGCAGTCGGGGAGCGGGTAACCGGAGGGAATCCACCGCTACCACAAGTCAAACATAGGTGCAAGGAAGAGGGACATCACCGTCACCTACCGGGAGTGCAGGTGAAGCCGTCTGTGGGACCGTCCTACCAGCCGTTTGGTTTACCGTACAAACTGTGTCCACGTCTCAGGCTGAGTGAGTACCACAGTGCCGCAAGGCACAGCGCTGCCCCCCGCGTCCCTGCGCCCACCAAGCCCTGCATCACACATCTCATCACCGGGCCCCGGGATAACCAACCCCTACCCATGGAGGGGCAACACAACACCTGGCTGCTCCGCATCACCATCCCCGGGAGCCCCGTATAGAGCAGCAGTGGTGAAATCACCACAACCGTGGGTGGCGTCACGGACAATAATCATCCCCACACCCAACAAACCCCTTTCACTCACGGGCGAGGAGTGCAGCTCGAGAAACCCCCGGGATCCGGCCTACGGCTCGAGCCACCACTGAGCAGCGGCCACCGGACCCGAGCAGAAGGGGGTGAGCGCGGTGTGCTGACACCCCCCTCCCCGCCCGCGACACATACATTAGATGCGACAGTTCTGGGACTGTACCCGGCTCTTCCCGATTTGCCCTGGTGCGTTGGCAAATCGGGGTAATAAGGAGTTATTGGCAGCCCATAGCTGCCAATAAGTCCTAGATTAATCATGTCAGGCGTCTATGAGATACCTTCCATGATTAATCTGTAAATTACAGTAAATAAACACACACACCCGAAAAAATCCTTTATTAGAAATAAAAAACACAAACACATTCCCTGGTTCACCACTTTAATCAGCCCCAAAAAGCCCTCCATGTCCGGCGTACTCCAGGATGGTCCAGCGTCGCTTCCAGCGCTGCTGCATGGAGGTGACCGGAGCGGCTGCAGACACCGCCGCTCCGGTCACCTCCACACAGCAAATGAAGACAGCCGTGCGATCAGCTGAGCTGTCAGTGAGGTTACCCGCTGTCACTGGATCCAGCGGTGGATGCAGCGGTGGCCGCGGGTAACCTCAGTGACAGCTCAGCTGATCGCGCTACTCACCGCTGCTCCTCTTACCTCCACGCAGCAACTGAGGTGAGTAGCGCGATCAGCTGAGCTGTCACTGTGGTTACCCGTGGCCACCGCTGCATCCACCGCTGGATCCAGTGACAGCGGGTAACCTCACTGACAGCTCAGCTGATCGTGCGGCTGTCTTAATTTGCTGTGTGGAGGTGACCGGAGCGGCGGTGTCTGCTGCAGCTCCGGTCACCTCCATGCAGCAGCGCTGGAAGCGACGCTGGACCATCCTGGATTCCGCCGGACATGGAGGGCTTTTTGGGGCTGATTAAAGTTGTGAACCAGGGAATGTGTTTGTGTTTTTTATTTCTAATAAAGGATTTTTTCGGGTGTGTGTGTTTATTTACTGTAATTTACAGATTAATCATGGAAGGAATCTCGGGGAGACGCCTGACATGATTAATCTAGGACTTATTGGCAGCTATGGGCTGCCAATAACTCCTTATTACCCCGATTTGCCAACGCACCAGGGCAAATCGGGAAGAGCCGGGTACAGTCCCAGAACTGTCGCACCTAATGTATGCGGCAATTCTGGGCGGCTGCTGACTGATATTGTTAGACTGGGGGGCTCCCCATAACGTGGAGCTCCCCTTCCTGAGAATACCAGCCTGCAGCCGTATGGCTTTATCTGGCTGGTTTTAAAATTGGGGGGGACCGCACGCCGTTTTTTTTAATTATTTAATTATTTATTTCACTGCACAGTATAGACACGCCCACCGGCTGCTGTGATTGGGTGCAGTGTGACACCTGTCACTCAGCGTGGGGGCGTGTCTCACTGTAACCAATCATAGGTGCCTGTGGGCGGGTAAAGCAGGGAATACGAGATTGTTTAATGGGCGGCCGGCTTTTTCAAAACAGTAAAAGCCGCCGGAGCAGTGTGAATGCCGTGCAGAGCCGGGCCGGGGATCGGAGATCGGTGAGTATGAGAGAGGGGGTAAGAAGGATAGACTGACATGGACAGAGAGTGAGGGACAGAGATAGTGACGGACTGACAGAGATTAGTGAATGACAGACATTGTGAGGCGCTTCAGAACGCAGCTTTTCAGCTGCGCTCTGAAGCAGACCTTTTTTAAGCTGCGGTGCAGAGCGCACACCTGCGCACATAGCCTCAGACATCAAAATCGTATGAGGGATGTCACACGTTACAATTGACTAGGTTCATACAACAAAACGTCCAATGTATGAGGAATAAACGACGTGTATGCGATCACCGTATTTTCGTTCAATCTTGATCGCACGTAGGTTTCACACGCAAATACGTCACGAACGATGCAGGATGTGCGTCACTTACAACTTGACCCCGACGACGGATTGAAAGATTTATTGAAGCGTGTAAAGCAGGCATTACGTGAATTTTTAGGAGCTCAAAACTCTACTGCCTCTTAGCTTCCCGCTTCCCTGGATGAAGTGGTGTGATCCAGAAGAATTGACAGTTGAGGCCAACAGTACTGTTAAGTTGCCAGCCCAAAATGTATGCTTGAGTCTCAAATTCTTACAGCAGAGATTTAACTCTGCAGCATTGGAGGAGCTCAGGTGCTGGGTCCGGACAACCTCAGAGTATCACATCAATTCCTTAGCATTATTAGGGATCGACAAACCAGAACGGTAATGCTTGAGGTTCATACCGGACACGTAGTATCCAGTGCCAAACCCTAAACAACGATTTTTAACTATACGTCTGTCTTAAGGCCGCTTTACATGCTGCGACATCGCTAGCGATTGCATGTACTCCACGGTACATACACAGCCGGGGAGCGGACTCCCGTTGCTAAGGCACAGGCAGTCTACACAAACATAAAGAGGTGAAGGAGAAAGGCCAGGACCACCAACCCCGGTGGGGGACAAGACGCAGCTGGCTGCGGGCACCGACCACCATCAACTTTATTCATCAGAGACTTGAGTGTGTCAGTAATCATGAGTACAACAGTGCCATCCGGCTGTGTACCGCCCTGCACCGCCCAACCACTACACTCCCCTAGCGGGTCCCGGGGCCAACATCCCTGCCCACGGAGGGGTTAACATCCTGCTGCACTACCATCTCCCCCGGGTGCCCCGTAACTGCAGCGGTGGTGCCTACAATTTCACCACGTCCCGTGGGTGGCTTCACGAACTCAAACATGGCTCCGGCCATACACACCTACCTAACCACCCCCATCGAGATCGCCAGCAACCCCTTGCAGAGCGACGTGACCCCCGGGTCCGGAGGCACTCGAGCCACCCACCAAACAAGCCCGGATCCGAGCGGCTCGGCTGCAGCCGAGCACGGGGCGGTACACATCGACTCTTCTGCCGTCACAAACAGGATAGAATCCATTCACTTACCCAGTGAAGTGCGCCTTGAAGTAAAAGTCAGTGGTGATCCGTTGCGAAAGTCAGAGAATCCGCCATCTTTTGGCGCGAAGGTTCCCGCCAGAGTCTTCTGTCGAAAACGTAAGGGCCCCCCCCCAGAAAACGCGGCCTTGCAGAGAAAGCGAGCGGTCACGAAGTGAAGTTGTCCAGCTGAAAAAGGGAAGGCCGCGAAAAGACCAAGGGGGAGAAGTGGGAAGAGCTGATGTAACCTCGGCTGATAAGTGCAGGGACGACAGGACTCTGCAGCCGAGCGCGGGGCGGTACATGATCGTCGCTCATTGGTGTCACACGCTGCGATGTCGTTACCGGCGCCGGATGTGCGTCACTAACGACATGACCCCTACGATATATCGGTAGCGAAATCGCAGCGTTTTTAAGTACCCTTTACTGTTCGAGTTTGAATAGAAGTCTGCAGCTTTCTGCTTTATCTGCCCTGGTTGAACACACTGAGGGCAGAGAGGGAGCCGCTGGCTGTGAGAAGCAGTGATGTCAGTAAGGTCACTGGCGTTCACAGCTGACAGGTCTCACGGTAACTTCTGTGTGAGCTGCTAATTTTGACTGCAGGTGAACTCACTGCTGGACTGCTCTGCCGCCATGTCAAGCAGTCTGCCAGTCCGGCAATCCACGTGACTCAGCGGAATAGCTTTAGTATATCTGTCGGACTGCTGAATTGCCACACTGTGTGATATGGAGGCAGAGCAGTCCATCAGTGAGTTCACCTGCATTAACAGTTGGCGGCTCACACAGGGTACTGTGAGAACCACCAGCTGTGAACACTGGTGACCTCACTGATGTCATGACCTCTTAGAGTCAGCAGCTCCCACGTTGCTCCCAGTGTGTTTGGGAGGTCGCAGTGTGATGCCCTGGCCTATCAGGTCATCACAGGACATTGTGCAATCTGCCCTTCTGCATGGTGTCCATCTCCTCCTTGTTACGGGTCCCTGGCCTTTGGTGTTGCTAAGAACAAGCCGATCAAAAATCCTAGAAACACTCTGCACCACACCCACCAGACACACCAATGGGTAGCCTGAAGGGAATAGGGCCGCCCACTTGAGGGGGTTGGTTTGGGAGGGTCAGGAGTGTCAGGAGTAGTGAGTTGTGTGGTGACTCTCGAGAAGAGAGGTCACAAGTGAGTTGGAGGAGGTTAGGAGCTGGGATCCTCAGTTACTAGGTGGCAGACGTTGGTCTGGTCCTGGTAGGAGCTGGAACCCCGGTCGCAGGGGATCGTGTCAAGGGGCACGGAACTGCCAAGCAGGGCAGCCGGCGGCCTTGAGCAATCTCTGGGCAGGGGCCAAGGCAAGGTGGGGTACATGGACCCTAGGCCGGGAAGTAGCTTCAAGCGTCCTGGTAATTTACCCGACGAGGGCAAAGACTTCATGATTCGTCCTACACCCGCTCCAAAATCGGGGTACTAGCGCAATGAGGGGGATAGGACTTTCCCAATACACAGTCCAGAGAATCCCAAACGTGAACCCTGAGAGCAAGCTCACTCCGTTAGCTATACGGGTTAGCGGGACCTGACTAGTTCTATACTACAGGGGCCAACCAGTAAAGAAAGTGACAAGGAAAAGGTCACAGGCTAACAAGCAACACCATCGGGCACGTGATCCCAGCGTGCTCCCTCCCTGCTACAGCGATGCTAAGAATTCCGGTTTACAAGTTGTCGGTGTCAGCCTTATTGGACTGAGTAAGTACGCAGTGACCCTTTCCTCCCCAGCGGTGCTCCCCTCACACCATCACCGAGCCCCGGGGAACTTCCCCCTACCCACAGAGGGGTTAAACACCTGGCTGCCATTCCATTGCCACCAGGCGCTCCCAACAGCAGCGGTGGTATTCTACCTTACCACACACCGTGGGTGGCGTCACGAACTCTAACCACAAAATCCCCTGTAAATACCCCCTTTTATTTCGAGTGTCCACGCGATCCCTCCGGAGACCCCTCGAGCCACCGCGGATCCGAGCAGCAGCCCGGCTACTGGCGCTGGGGCGGTACAGCAGTGAGCGGTCATATTTTCTAATGTCACTGTTCACTGCAAGCTCTGGATGTAGCAGAAACGAGGATTGTCATGGGAGATCGTTGTGAATTAAGCTGAACCTAAGGGGGTGTTTTTCGGTTAATAAATGGATGAAAGAGGGTGTCTGTGGTTTTTTTTTTCAAATAAAGGATCTTTCTGTATTTATGTTTATTTCTTTTGACTTACAAGGTTAGTAATGGAGTGCCTCATAGACACCTCTTCATTTCTAACCAAGGGCTTGATGGCAGCTATGATTTTTAACATTCGGATTTGGGTTAGGCTGCCTAAGCACTTTTCTCAAAAATCGTCAAAGTTCGGTTACTGTTTGCAGTTGCACCAATGCTTGTCTTCTACCTTATTATGACTTTGCCAGCATAGTGGTGCTGTATGATGAGCGGGGGAAGGTGTTTGATGAGAGGAGGGGGTGGGGAGAGGTCAGAGGAACAGCGGACTGTTTTTTTTTTTTTTTTACTTAATGTGTGGGTGTTCCGGCAGCCAATCAGGGTGCAGAAACCATTCACAGCGTTCAGACACAAGGGCTTGTGTCATTGGCTGCCTAAGTCACATGTCCCTTTGCATATAAGAAGCAGACATGCAATGTTGGTGCCATTTTGAGACTGCTACAGATAGGGGACAGTGCTGCTGATGTATATAAATGTAGATAAATACAAATTCATAATAACTTTGTGCTACTAGCACCAATCGACATTTCAGCATCTAAATCCTGATTGCTAATTCTGTGGTCCTGCCAGTGACTTAAATTTCAGCATCTAAATGCTGATAGCTAAATCTGTGGTCCTGCATCCTGTCCCAAATCGACATTTCAGGATCTAAATCCTGATTGCCAATTATGTGGCCCTGCTACAAATAGACATTCCAGCATACTGTAGGTGGAGGAGGAGGAAGACAAGGAGGTTACTTTGCATTTCTACCTTAAACATTGATCAGTAAAGCCCCCGTTACACGCTACGATTTATCTGACGATATGTCTTCGGGGTCACGGTTTTCGTGACACACTTCTGTCGTCGTTAGCGACGTCGTTGCGTGGGACACCTACGAGCGACTCAGAATGATCTTAAAAATAGCGAAAATCGTTGATCGTTGACACGTCGTCCATTTTCAAAATATTGTTTGTCGTTTCGAACGTAGCAGACATATTGCTACGTTTAACAAACTACCAACGATGAACAACATCGTCAGTGCGTCCGTCTTCAGCTACGCGGGCGTGTCGTTACGAGCAATGCTCTTCGCCACCTCCGCTCTGATTGGTGGTACCAACTGCATTCTGATTTGGCAGGCATGGTTGATAAGGCGGACACAAATCGTAGGAGATTCTGACAGTATGGAAGTTGGGGCATGTAGAGGGCAAGGCAATCACACGCTAGCGATATCGTTGTGTGTAAAGTGGCCTTAAGAGGTGCATGAGTGAGAGATATAGGCATGGTGCTCTAAGAGCCCTGCCAAATTCAGGCAACACACAACAAGGAGACCCAGCTTGGAGTCTCCCCATTTCAAAAAATTAGACACACTATGTAGGATAGTAAAAGCTGACCTTGATGGTAAAATATTACAAAAGAATCTGGGTAAGATGTCAGAATGGGTAGATACTTGGCAAATGAGATTTAATGTTGATAAATGTAAAGTGATGCACCTAGGATGGAGTAACCCTATAGCTGCGTATACATTTAATGGCAGAAAACTCGAGACTACAGAACAAGAGAAGGGCTTGTGGGTTCTGGTTACAAATAAGCTGAGGAGTAGCACTCAAGGTCAGGCAGCAGCTGCTAAAGCAAACAAGATTTTAGGGTGTATAAAAAGAGAGATTAGATCCCGTGATACCAACGGATTGTTACCCTTCTATAAATCACTTGTAAGGCCACATCTGGAATATGGGATCCAGTTTTGGGCTCCAGATTTTAAAAATTATATTCAGAAGTAAAGGCCCCGTTACACGCAACGACGTATCTAACGATATATCGCCGGGGTCACGGATTCCGTGACGCACATCCAGCATCGTTAGCGACGTCGTTGCGTGTGACAACAAGGAACGACCGTTAACGATGGAAAATACTCACCTTATCGTCCGTCGTTGACACGTCGTTCCTTTTCAAAAAATCGTTGATTGTTGAGCATGCAGGTTGTTCGACGTTCCCGAGGCAGCACACATCGCTACGTGTGACATCTCAGGAACGACGAACTGCAGGTTACCTGCGGCCGCCGGCAATACGGAGGGAAAGAGGTGGGCGGGATGTTACGTCCCGCTCATCTCTGCCCCTCCGCTTCTATTGGGCTTAGTGACGCCGCGGTGACGCCGCACGAACAGCCCCATTAGAAATGAGGCAGTTTGCCGGCATCAGCGACGTCGCTAGGCAGGTAAGTCCGTGTGACGGCTCCTAACGATATTGTGCGCCACGGGCAGCGATTTGCCCGTGACACACAAACGACGGGGGCGGGTGCTTTCACCAGCAATATCGCTAGCGATATCGCTGAATGTAACACCCCCTTTAGAGTCAGTTCAAAGGCAGCAACTAGACTACTACAAGAAATGGAAGGCCTCCCATATGATGAGAGGTTGAAAAAGTTAGATATGTTTAGCTAAAAATGGCGATTCCGGCAACTAGATAGGAAATGGTTCTTTACAGTTAGAGCAGTCAGACTGTGGAATGCCCTACCACAAGAGGTAGTAATGGCAGATACTATAACAGCATTTTAAAAAAAGGCTGGATCATTTCCACAGTACACACAACATTGTCGGTTTAAATTACTTAATGACAAAATGTATAATTGGTGGAGGAAGGTTGAACTAGATGGACCGAGGGCTTTTTTCAACCTATGTAACTATGTAACTATGTACACCTGTCACTCATTCAGCTTTTACTTTTACCTTAATTTGAAAGCTGTAAATGCTGGCACAGATCCTGTCTCATGCATGGCCCATGCCTGACTGCTGTGGGTACTCTGGGGCAATTGATACTACTGTCCTGGTGTCTGGCCCTAATTTTGGGAAATGGGGATGGAAACTTAGTTGGGTTTCCTTGTTATGTGTTGCCTGTAGCTGTAGGGCTCCCAAACTGGCAGGCATGTGTCGAGGGCGGGGGCCGGCTTTCTCCGTCGCGGGGGCTGCTCGGGGAGATCGCGCTCAGATCCGGTGCCTTCTCCTCGGTGGCTCGAGCAGGCCGGACCCAGGGCTCGACCAGCGCTCCTCACCCACGAGTGAAAAGGGAGGGTAGTTGGATTTTTGGGGATGGATGGTGTGTTCGTGAAGCCACCCACGGGTTGTGGTGAAAGGTGGGCACTACCGCTGCTGGTGACGGGGTTCCCGGGAGCGATGGCAGGGAACAGCTAGGTGTTGGCCCCTCCGTGGGTAGGGGCTGTTGGTCCCGGGGCCCGGTAGGAGGTTGGTGTCCTCAGGATGGATTTTGGCAGGGTGCAGGGTTGCGGTGCAGCGCGGCGCGGTGCCGGATGGCACTGGTGTACTCACTCAGACACAAACGGACAGAGTCTCTGGTAAACCAAACGGCTGGATGGACGGGGCCCGCAGCCGGCTGCGGTGTTCTCCCTGGACGGGTTGATGGTGGCTGTCGTTCCCTGCACCTGTGTTTTGACTCCAATGCCTGGGCACCGAGAGTCCGCTCCCCGACGTATATGTGCCGGAGGAGCCCGTTTGTCCGCAGACGCTGGCCCTTTGGATCTCTGGCCCTTGGCGGTGGCACTTATCCGGAATGGTTGGGCTGTTGCCTTCAATCAGGACTTGGGTGGGAATGAACCCCTGAGGTCCAGACCGCAATCAGAGAATTTGACTAGAGATTGGCTTTAAGCCTAGTCGGGGTCTGAGTACTCTGCCTGGTGCTTGGCTACAATCTGCTCCCCGGTTCGGTACCGGCGGGCCACCGCCCGACCCCGGTCCTACGGTTCCGCTGACCTTCGCCAACTCCTGCAGACGGCCACCACCGTCTGCCGAACCTTGCTGGATGTGCTCGGGTTTCGACCCAGACACTAACAGTTTTCACTCCTCACTCACTACAGACCACAACTGGACTGACTATTTTGTTTCTCCCGCCTCCAGGCTGTGAACTGCTTGGTGGGCAGGGCCAACCGCCTGGCTCCGCCCCACCTGGTGTGGACATAAACCCTGGAGGGTGGCAACAAGGGTTTAATGTTTGACTGGTGTGCCCTGTCCAGGGAAGGGGGTGTCTGATGTTGTGTAGTGACCTGTGACCCCTGGGGACCGGGGTATCACACATGCACCTACCTTTCACTCATCTACCTCTACTAGTTACATACTGTAGTTGCATAGGTAGCAAAAAGACCTAGGTCCATGTAGTTCAATCTCTTACTATCCTTAAATGTGTCTACACAATAACAGCCTACAAAGCTAATATTGGCATCACCTGAATTTGGCTGAGCAGAAAAGCAGTTTGAGCTGTTGTATGAAGTATGAGGGCTCCCAGCCCATCAGGCCTATACCTGTCCCTCAACCACCTCAATATTTCTTATGTTAATATTCTTATGTTAATATTCTATGAAACTAATTGCTGTGCTACAACAGTATGGCTCTACTGTAAAACGGTTTGAGCTGTTTTGGCAGCTTTTGGCCCCCCCCTAAAGTTATTGACTATGCCATTGTTTTTGCCTTCAATTGAATTCAATGGGGGTATGGATATATTTGGTGAACTGTTTAGCGAACACAAATAAATTTGGCCAACACGGACTGAACCAAACCTTGGAAGGCTCGCTTATCGCTATTTATCAGTATCCGTAGCTATTACTATGCTAACACACCCTATTCATCTATTATAAATTTGCTTCCATCGCTATTATTTGCCGGACTCGCTGGACATACTGTGTGATCAGTTGGGAATTGTTAGTTTTGAGCCTATTTGGAGCTCAAGCAGTAATTAGAGATGTCCATCACCTCCTCCTGTAAAAAAGACCACCAGCTGCTGTGCAAGAGGGACAACCATAGAAGGACAGACTTTTTGGGCCGGCTTTATGACTGTGTTAAGTCACTGTCTGTTCATGAAATCACAGAGACAATGCCGGTATCTACGTACCTATGATCGGACGTTTCCTCTGTTGGAAGCAAAGTCTGTAATATTACATTGAGAATTGTCTTGGATTTAGAAGAAAAACTCTTCTACCCTAAAGATTGTCTCAGCATCTAAACATGAACCATCTGAGAAACCTAGAATTTTTTTTACCCAGCTTTTAAAAACTAGTATTATATGGCTTGTTTTAGGTTCTCAATGATAATATCCTTTAACAAATGAAGACAATGACACTTGTTGAATCCATTATAGATCTTCTATATCGCATATAACTAGGACGCATAAGGATATACAAATCATCTAATATATAAAGCTAAATGTATGTATGTGTGTATGTATGTGTGTATGTGTGTGTGTGTGTGTGTGTGTGTGTATGTCCGCTAAAGGAATCCGCACCGTCACATTTACAATCACGAAATTCTGCACAGATACCTCATCTGACTCAGGGAACGTCATAAACTATGTTTTGAGGGGAAAATTTAACCTCGCGCTATACAGTTATTAAACCTGTTTACTTTAAAGTCAATGGAGCTGGGAGTTACAGGTCATTAATAGGAGCTCAAATTGGTTGCTATAGGAAAGAAAGACATTCTTAGTATAAGAAGCTTATGTGTGAGGTAATATGATAGCGGTAGAGACAGACACACACAGAGACAGACACACACACACAGACACACAGAGACAGACACCACAGAGACAGAGAGACACACAGAGACAGACACACACAAAGAGACAGACACACACAAAGAGACAGAGATACAAACAGAGACACACACACAGACACACAGAGACCGACACACAGAGACCGACACACACAGAGACAGACACAGAGACTGACACACAGAGACAGACACACAGAGAGACAGAGACACACAGAGACACAGAGACACAGTCATAGACACACAGAGACAGACACACACAGAGACAAACACAGATAGAGACACACAGACAGATACAGAGAGAGAGAGAGATACAGAGACGGAGACGCAGACACACAGAGACACACAAACAGAGACACAAACACAGACACACACAAAGAGAGAGAGAGAGAGTCAAACATAGAGGGAGACAGACAGAATAGGAGACAGGGAGAGTGAGAGAGAGATAGAGAAAGACTTAGTTACTATTCCGGCCAATGCCAGGTACTACAGCTGGTATAAACATATAATTTAATTAATATTAAGAAAAAAAATCACATGTTCTAGAATTATTTATGATTTGGTTCTTGGACAAAAGATTAGCTGCAAGCAAAAGAAATTCAGCATGCACATTTTCACATTCCCCAAGATGATAATTTATACATCAATAATATGTACAATTTATGCATTAACCTAACAAGAGAAATGAGCGATTTCCTTAACTGAGCATGTAAATGCTGTGCTGTAGAGCCTGGATGCGGTTGAGCTCACTGGACACAGTCAGGTTCTTCTTCCCACTTGTTCCTCCAACGCTGATCTTTGTTAGACCGGTGGAGCAGACAGACCTATGGTACTCTTGTACGTCTTTAAAAGCTCTGTTACTCTTGCAAGAAGAGTGCAACATCAAAGATGAGTGGGAACGTAACGTTTCAAGCTGATTCACAGTTATGCAGTTCAGTCCACCAATCAAGGTCACAGGAAGGACGAATGACACAAATGCATTGACCTGAAAGGGAAAAAAAAGTTTGTAAAAGAAGAACTGCCACAATACAACTAAATAAAGCTGATGAGTAACTGGACAGGGCTGATATTATCTCGGCTTTTAAAAAGTCCTCATCATTTAAAATGTCAAAATTTAATTACAGAAACAGCTCTGTGAAATTTCATAAATGAGGGATATGGCTATGAGAATATTATGACTTTGGAGAGAAGATTTACCACATTTTGTGGGCTATAAGATGCAGAGGACCATAAGATGCATCAAGGTTTTATAGAAGGACAATATGAAAAAAAATTAAATAAAAAAACGGGGTCATAACGCATTGTTTTGGGGGGATCTGCTGTTGACACTGTTATAGGGGTAATGTCCACCAATTTTGTACTACTGTCCTACATGCTGGCCCCTTATAGGTAAATGTGTCCCCCATCCTTGTGTATATGTCCTCCTTCCTGGTGTATATGTCCTCCATCAAGGTATATATGTTCGCCCTCCTTGTCCCATACTGGTATATTTGATCCCCATCCTGAGGGCATCCTGATTTATATGATCCCCATCCTGAACCCACTCTGGTATACATGTTCCCATCCTCGTATCCTGGTATATATGGCCCTTACCCTGGGCCCATCCCAGTATATATAATTATATGATCACTATTCTGGTATACATGTCCGTCATCCTGATATATATGATTCCCATCTTGGTATATATATCCCTCATCCTGATATATATGATTTCCATGCTGGTATATATGTTCCTCATATAATAAACAATTTTATACTCACTATCCCTTTGCTCCCCCGGTGCTCAGGGTCCTCTTCTGATGCCGGTAAATGATCTCAGCGTGTAAACAGCATAGTGAATGATGTCACTTCCATGCACCACCAATTACACGCAAAAGTCAGCTGCTGAAATATTCACTGCTCCCCACTCCCAGAATTATGGGAGTGGGGAGCAGTAAATATTAATTCTCTTTATTAGTGGACACACATGATCGACCAGCTGCTGCAGAAGCCGGTGCTGGGACAAATGCTTATGGCCACTATTAAAGAGAATGAATGTACTCCGCTCCCCATGCCCATAATCCTGCACACCTCTTAGGGTTGGCTTCAGTGCTGAGAGGAGAGCGTGATTATGGGCATGGGGAGCAGTGAATATTAATTCCTTTTATTAGCTGAACACACGTGTTAACCTCAGCAATGACTCCTGACCTCCTTCACCCCCCACTCCCAACAGCCATAACTAGGTACTTGCAGACTATAAAATGCACCCCTAACTTTCCTCCAAATTTTTTTGGGGAAAAAGTGTGTCTTATCTTATAGTCCGCAAAATACGGAAATATGTTTTACCAACCAAAACCCTGGTTTATCCTTGACCGACCATTCCAAATAATCTCCAAATCAAATTGACCTCCCAGGGCCCGCCACCTACCAGACTATCTTAATAGGATAAGACATTACTACAACTATACTTCATAAAAAAAAACGATCACAGTAATGTCTGGCTTGTTCTTATCTTATTGATAATACGATAAATAGAAAATCTGTGAATTGTGTTAAACTGATGAGCAAAAGGGTAACAATGTTTTGAACTTTTGACTTTCAGGCTCCATTTCTCACCATCCACTACTTTTTTGAGCGTGAGGCTATCTTCATTTTAAATACAATCATCTTGACTATCTCGTACATAAATTTGACTTGCAACGATTTAGCATATGATTAGTTATGCAAATTCTTGAAAAGAGAAACAGCATCATCCAGCTCATCGTTAGTGGTCTCTTGGCCAAGAAAATTGCTAAACTGAATCATGTGAGTGCCATGACCATGGGAAGAACACAAATTGCAGTCCATCCATTCATTCAAAAGATCATGAAGTAAAATATCAGATTCAACAGGTTGGTGTTACGGTTGCTGTGGCTCTGGAGACTATGTCCGGATTTCTTGCTACTGCACATGTGTAAGCGCTGGAGACTAAGTCCTATCTTGGAGCCATTGCACATGTGCGGGTGACATCATAGCTGACACGAGGTCACATGTCTCTGACACCTTCTAAGCTGATTGGCCACTGGTCATGTGCTTGTGACACGAGGTCACATGTCTCTGACACCTTCTATGCCGATTGGTCGCTGGTCATGTGCTTGTGACGCTTTGCTCGGTGATAGGCCAGCGTGACGTCATTGCTGTCATTCTGGCAGCGAATTGGCTCTGGTGTCCTCCATCTTGGATGAGGCACAGAGTCTATATAAGACCCTGACGCACGCCGCCCGGCGCTCAGTCCTCTTGGTTCATGCATGAGGGTAGACGCCCTGTGCACGTCCCTCTAGGCATCTCTCTGTCTATGTTAGGTGAGCGCTACCGGCAGGGTAGCGTTCTTATACCTTACAGCTTCGGCTGCAGTCCGTATCCTTACCCCTTAGTGGAGCGGACATAGGCAGGTGCCTGAGGCACATGGTCCGGCTGGGCCTTGTGATTCTACTCGTAGGTGGACGTTGCCGCTAGGGTAACAATCCTTATACTGCGTCTGGCAGTTGTTCGTATCCTCGCACACTAGGGGAGCGAACAGAGGTAGGAGCTTTGTGCGGCTTATGCTGCTGTCCGTCTCTTTTGCACCAGTAGAAGAGCGGACCTAGGCAGGTGCCATATCTAGTGGTTTGTGTCCTCTCACACTAGTGGAGCGAACGCAGGTAGGAGCTTTGTGCGGCTTACACTGCTGTCCGTCTCTTTTGCACCACTAGAAGAGCGGACCTAGGCAGGTGCCATATCTAGTGGTTCGTGTCCTCGCACACTAGTGGAGCGAACGCAGGTAGGAGCTTTGTGCGGCTTACGCTGCTGTCCGTCTCCTGGCACCACTAGAGGAACGGACCTAGGTAGGTGCCATTTCCCACTCACTGCTTTTGTCTCTGTGATCTTTAACAGAGACCATTCCACACACCCTCCAAGTAAGGGAGGAATTGCTTTATTTTCTAATTATATTCCTCTGTGAGTTTAACAGAGGTATTGCACTCTGCACTTGTGCTATTATTTTTTACAGTGGCACACTTATATACCCCTTATCCTCTGCCATAGTCTGCAGCAGAGTCTTTGCACGGTGGACCCTGACTGTCTGACATTCCTTTAGGTTTTATTATCAGACAGCCCTCCGTAACAGTTGGCTCATCACAAGATCTATCAGTTCTGGTGCAACAAATATGGCAGTGGAGGCAACTCGTATAACTTTGTAATAGTGAGATCACAGACATCCATGCAAGCACCGGGTGACACACAAGTCTGGAATAGTGGTTTGAAAAAAAGTTGAATAAGACTCAACCTCAATATCATCGTAAGAAGCGTCGGCTCAAGTTTGCAAAGAAGTACAAAAAATGGACAGTAGGAGATTGGAAACTGGGGATTGGAGCGATGAGATGAAAGTGAATCGATTAGGCTCTGATGGGTGGAAATGAGTCTGGAAGAAACAAGGAAAAAAGGGACTAATGGATCGAGAAATTGCATGTACTGTCAAGTTCGGTGGAGGAAGCCTGATGATTTGGGGTTGTTTGTCAGTCAAATGTATTGGATACTTGACCAAAATTGATGGTGGTCTCAATGCTGAGCTATATATGAGTATCCTACAAGATGAGCTCCTTCATACACTTGAGTACTATGGGTAAGAAAAGGACGACATAGTGTTCCAGCAGGAGAATGACCAGAAGCATACGTCGAGAATAGCAAAAATGGTTCAATGACACTGAAGTAGAGGTGCTGGACTGAACCCCCCAGACTTCAGCTCAATCAAACACTTGTGAGTAGAGTTGAAGAAAAAGTTGTATACATACCCAAGTGAGTGACCAGAATGTACTAACATTTGAAGCATATAGACGAGACCTCGGGTCAGATTTCAATCAAGATATGTTTGATTCTGATATAGAGCCCAGAAGGATTCATGCAGTTTTCAAAACCAAATCGTAAAAATGAAAATTTTGGTTATTATGAACAAAACAGTAACAATAAAGTGACATTACAATAATCTGCATAACTAATTCTATGGTAAATAGTTGCAAGTCAAATTTATGTATTAGATAGCCAAGATCAGTGCTTTTTTTGCGACAGTACATGCCAGTATGGCATACAGGAAAATCTGAAGAGCGCTGAGGGCCAGCAACTCTGGCTCTGTCCACATGGCTAATTTGTAAACTATACAAATTAACCATGTGTGAAGCGGAGGCACAAGCAGAGCAGCTACTGGAGCTGCAGGACCTGCGATGATGTCATGTACATGTGACTCGGGTGGGCGGAGCCATGCAGTTTTGCCCAGCGGGAAAGAAGCTGGAGAAGATGGAGGAGTGCAGGGTATGTGAGAGAGGGGTGCAGAGGGCAGCAGGCTGTGCAGGGGGAAGAAGGATGCAGGGGGGATAGAGTGAGATCAGGAGTATGGAGAATTGAGAGACGAGGGGATTGGAGGATGGAGAGATCAGGGGGATCGAGGATGGAAGAAGCAGGGGGATGGAGGATGTAGAGACCAGGGGGATGGAGAATGGAGGGCCGCACCGTCCATTGGACAAGTTGAGCAGTTTGCTCAGGTGCACTATATTCAGGGGGGCGGCAATGCGTCCGGGGGGACAGAGCTGTATGGGGACTGCTGTTTTCCGCCGCCCAGTCCTCAACAGGTAAACCGTGCACAGGATCTCCCGGCTGCCCGACAGCACGACAGCACCCTTCCCGCTCCTCAATCTCGGCCGCCGGCTAACAGATAGCACCCCCCCGCTCCTCGCCTCAGAGATGTGTACTGGCAAATATTTTTTTACAAAAATAGTGCTGGCCAAGATGATTGCATGTTCGAAACTGTAGTGGATGGTGAGATATGGAGCCTGAAAGTCAAATGTTCAAAACATTATTACCATTTTGCTGATCAGTTTATTGATAAACTATGTGGTCTCACCTAAAAAATCACTCTATAGTGCCTGTCACGCATAGCCTCCTTTCGGTCTAATTTGCTGTCCACTGCCTGTTGTCAAGTATAATCCATCTGCCGCCGAGAAGCCATGGTAGATTATGGAAGTGTATGTGTGCGTGTATGTGTGTGCAGGGCCGTATTTGCCATTAGGCACTTGAGGGCACGTGCCTGGGGCGGCGCCTTCCAGGGGGGCGGCACCCAAACCAAAATTTAAAAAAAAAAAAAAAAAATTTTTAAATCTTCCTCTCTCCTCCAAACTCTTTATTAAATCCGGCGCCTTTTTGGAGGAGGGAGGAAGCGCACAGTCATTTATAGTCGCGTCTATAACACGCGAATATAAATGACACTGTGAGCGTGCCGGCACTTACTTCCGGGGTCAGAGGAGCTGTAATCAGCTCCCCGCCCCGACGTGCTGCCGTGCGCTCACTGTGCAGAGGTCACAGGAGCGTGAGGCAGCGCCGCGCAGAGGAGGACGGGACATGGAGCCGCCGCCAAGGAAGATGTGAGATGATGATCCTGCCACCGCCACCACCACCGCGGAGAACGGGAGGTGCAGCCGCCGGAGATGCCGCCTGGAGCAGGTAAGCGCTTTACAGCCGAAGACAGCGCCGAACAAGCAACCCGGGGGGGCGCGCAACATGGAGGATGGGGGGATGGAACATGATATGGGGGCGCAACATGGAGGATGGGGGGATGGAACATGATATGGAGGCGCAACATGGAGGATGGGGGGATGGAACATGATATGGGGGCGCAACATGGAGGATGGGGGGATGGAACATGATATGGGGGCGCAACATGGAGGATGGGGGGATGGAACATGATATGGGGGCGCAACATGGAGGATGGAACATGATATGGGGGTGCAACATGGAGGATGGGGGGGGGATGCAGCATGATGTGGGGGTGCAACATGGAGGATGGGGGGGGAATGCAGCATGATGTGGGGGCGCAACATGGAGGATGTGGGGATGGAACATGATGTGGGGGCACAACATGGAGGATGTGGGGATGGAACATGATATGGGGGCGCAACATGGAGGATGGGGGGATGGAACATGATATGGGGGCGCAACATGGAGGATGGGGGGATGGAACATGATATGGGGGCGCAACATGGAGGATGGGGGGATGGAACATGATATGGGGGCGCAACATGGAGGATGGGGGGATGGAACATGATATGGGGGCGCAACATGGAGGATGGGGGGATGGAACATGATATGGGGGCGCAACATGGAGGATGGGGGGATGGAACATGATATGGGGGCGCAACATGGAGGATGGGGGGATGGAACATGATGTGGGGGCGCAACATGGAGGATGGGGGGATGCAGCATGATGTGGGGGTGCAACATAGAGGATGGGGGGATGCAGCATGATGTGGGGGCGCAACATGGAGGCTGGGGGGGATGCCGCATGATGTGGGGGCGCAACATGGAGGATGTGGGGATGGAACATATGGGGGCGCAACATGGAGGATGGGGGATGGAACATGATATGGGGGCGCAACATGGAGGATGGGGGGGATGCAGCATGATGTGGGGGCGCAGCATGGAGGATGGGGGGGATGCCGCATGATGTGGGGGCGCAACATGGAGGATGGGGGGATGGAACATGATATGGGGGCGCAACATGGGGGATGGAACATGATGTGGGGGCGCAACATGGAGGATGGGGGGGATGCAGCATGATGTGGGGGCGCAGCATGGAGGATGGGGGGGATGAAGCATGATGTGGGGATGCAACATGGAGGATGGGGGGGATGAAGCATGATGTGGGGGCGCAACATGGAGGATGGGGGGGATGAAGCATGATGTGGGGGCGCAGCATGGAGGATGGGGGGATGAAGCATGATGTGGGGGCGCAGCATAGAGGATGGGGGGGATGAAGCATGATGTGGGGGCGCAACATGGAGGATGTGGGGGCGCAACATGGGGATGGAGCATGATGTGGGGGCGCAGCATGGGGGATGGAGCAGAATGGGAAAATGGGGGGGGAGGGAAAATGAGGGAGGGTGGTGGACAGTATAGCAAATGGGAGTTACAGTATGGAGAATGAGAGGCATGGTATGGAGAATGAGAGGCATGGTATGGAGAATGGGGTAGCACGGGGGGGGCATGGTATGGAAAATGAGAGGCATGGTATGGAGAATGGGGTAGCACGGGGGGGGGCATGGTATGGAAAATGAGAGGCATGGTATGGAGAATGGGGTAGCATGGGGGGGGCATGGTATGGAAAATGAGAGGCATGGTATGGAGAATGGGGTAGCATGGGGGGGGGCATGGTATGGAGAATGAGAGGCATGGTATGGAGAATGGGGTAGCACGGGGGGGGCATGGTATGGAGAATGAGAGGCATGGTATGGAGAATGGGGTAGCACGGGGGGAGGCATGGTATGGAGAATGGGGTAGCACGGGGGGAGGCATGGTATGGAGAATGGGGTAGCACGGGGGGAGGCATGGTATGGAGAATGGGGTAGCACGGGGGGAGGCATGGTATGGAGAATGGGGTAGCACGGGGGGAGGCATGGTATGGAGAATGGGGTAGCACGGGGGGAGGCATGGTATGGTGAATGGGGTAGCACGGGGGGAGGCATGGTATGGAGAATGGGAAAGCATGGGGGTGCTCGGTATGGAAGGGGAACAATGGTGGGCTTGGTATGGAGGGGGCTTGATATGGACAAGGGGCAACATGGGGAGCGCTCAGTTAGGAGCCTGGGAGGGCTCAGTATACAGAATGCGAAGCATAAGGCTCATTATAGAGTGGGGACATCATGAGGGGGACAGTGAAGTGGGGGCTGCATGGAGAGGTGGGGACAGTGGAGGTCATAGTTCATAAGTGAGGAAGGTCTGGAGGGTATAATTCGGTGGGGAGGACAGTGGTGGTTTTCATGTGAGGGGGCAGTGTAGTGGAAATGTTATAGGAGAGAATGTGGAGGCTGTATACTGTAAGTGACACGGTGTGGGGTCATTCTTTGTGCTGTGAGCTCAGTGATGGGCAATTATTTATTCTTGGGCACAGCCTTGGGCTTACTTAGGGTGGTTACTCTTTAGTGAGAATTATGAGTCTGTCACCAGGTTTTTGCCACCTAATTTGAGAGCAGAATAATGTAGGGGCAGAGATCCTGATTCCAGTGTTGTCACTTACTGCGCTGCTTAGTGTAGTTTTGATAACATCACTGTTTAATCAGCAGTAGTTATCATTACAGGACTACTTGGTGTGCTGCAGGTAGTCCAGCATATTCATGAGCTCTGTATAACTGCGAGATCTGCAGCAGAGAAAATGACAGCAAACAGCTCAGTAAGTGACACATCGCTGGAATCAGGGGCTCTGTCTCTACATTATGCTGCTCTCAGATGGGGGAGCAAAACCTGGTGACAGATTCCCTATACGGGCACCTGTTACACGTCGGGGCTCTCTTGTTGCAAGGAATGAGGTGGTCCCCCATTCCTTGTCGGCCACGAGCCCTACTGCTCAGCAGCACCAAAGGTCTGGGAGACTGTGCAGTCTGCAGGAGTTGCCTTCTCTGAGACACAGCAGAAGGGTGACACCTAGTGGTTCTCCCCTTGCAGGGAATGGAGCGGTCTCCCATCCCTTGCCTGCCACGAGCTCTCCTGCTCAGCATCAGGGAGGCTCTGGGAAGTTGCGCAGTGTGCAAAGAATAGATGCTCAGGGAAGCAGCAAGACTTCCCATGTCTCTGCACATTGTGAAACCGGGGATCCCGCCTTTATGACCCAGAGGCAGGAGGATGAGCATGTGCTCCACGTGACGTCTTCTGATTCGCTCACTGATATCACACGGCCCCATGACGAGGCTGGTGATGTGCTGAATCCTGACTGGCTGGGCCAGGACGTCACGAACCCTGATTGAGTCACGCCCGTCTCGCGCCCGCCCTTGGGTGGAGCTACACCTCCTTAAAAGCTCCCCCTGCCATCATGGCGGTGCGCGACCGTCCTTCTATGTCTGGATGTCTGGCAGCGTGCTGCCACGCCACTGTACAGACGTCATTGTCTTTCGTGGGCTTTGCCCTTGCTGCTCAGGCAGCACCTGGTTTGCAGGCCGTGTTCCTGCCTTGCTGCTCCGGCAGTATCTCCTTCAACAGGCCGTGTTCCTGTCCCAGGTGAGCTCCTCAAGTCTCCACCGGACTCACCTGGTTATTGAAAGCACACGTGCGTGGGCACCTCTGTGCTACCCTCGTGCCATATCCTGTGACTCCCGCTGGCACACGTGCGTAGGCACCTCTGTGCGTCCCCGTGCAACAGGTACACCGTACGAGAAGCCCCGAGCCATACAACCCTCACGGGTTAGGGCGGACCGGTGTACATAGATCGTCTGTGATGTTCCAGACGATCACTAGTAGCAACCCGCTCACTCTTTCCTGACCATAGCAGCGGTCCCTTACACCGCACAGTGGACCTTGACCAGCGGAAGCTGTCCATTTCCCATCTTGGCACGCTTCCCCGGGTCCCCCTCGTAACATTACGGTCGCGCCAAAGGTCTGGCTATGGCGGAAGAGCAGCAGCAGTTGCTGCGTTATGTGCAGCAGTTGGAGTCACGATTGGCAGCAGTGGAGCGGTCTTCCCCCAATAAGGCTGCTCTAGCAACAGTCGCCACCCAGGCGGCTACTCAGGCGGTGGAATTATGCGGAAGGTCGCCTCGCCTTGCGCTCCCAGAGCGCTTCAGCGGGGACAGCTCTGAGTGCCGTGGTTTCATAAACCAGGTTACCACCTACTTGGAGTTGTCCGCGACTGATTACGCTACTGAGAAGGCGAAGGTAGCCTGCGTCCAGTCCCTGCTCACAGGGAAAGCGCTAAAGTGGTCCACGCCGTTGTGGGAGCGCGGAGATCGGGTGGTGAATCACCTTCCAGTTTATCTTGAGGCCATGAGAAAGGTGTTCCTCGGGCCTCAAGTCACCCACGACTCCGCGCTGCGGCTCCTACGCCTTCGGCAAAGGTCCACTTCAGTCGGGGACTTTGCAGTACAATTCAGGACACTCGCCGCAGAGCTGGACTGGCCAGATAAAGTCCTGGTTCCTGTGTTCTGAGAGGGTCTGGCAGGGTTCGTCAAAGACGCGCTGGCCACGCGTGACGTGCCGACCACCTTAGAGGCCTTGATTCGGCTTGCCTCTCGCATAGACATCCGCCACGCGGAGCGGAGGCTCGAGGTCTCTTCGGCACCCACGTCTTCCTGGTCTACAGAGCCTCTGACTTCCCTTCCCCACCAGACCGGTCTCCCAGCCAGCTCTATTGACGATTCTGTGGAGCCCATGGAAATCTCCACAGTGGTCTCCTCTACCACAGGTTCTCGGCCGTCGGTCGATTGCTTTACCTGTGGGCAGAGGGGACATGTAGACACCCGATGTTCGAAACCATCGGAAGAAACAGTGTCTTGTTCCATCTCCGGTCAGCGTGAGGAGGGTCACTTCCGTTTCCCTAGACCAGGTGCCACCTGGTAAGACCCTCATTCCCCCTGACCCACGGAATGATGTGCTGTCATGGGATCGTGCTTCCAAAAGCAGGGGTCACTTCAGGGTCGACAGGACCAGAGACCCTGCGGTCAGGTATTATTGGGGGCCGGCGGTAGCTCGGGATGTACAGAAGAATATGGGAGTCCGTACGTCGTGTGCGTATAATATACCGTTCAGGCGGAGGCCTGCGGGTCTTCCATATCCTGTGCCATCTTTCGCACCTGGTGACCTAGTGTGGCTGTCTTCTAAACATATTAACCTTCCGGTACAGACAGCCGAGTTTGCTCCTAGGTACCTTGGCCCGTTTACAGTAATAGAGCAGGTAACCCCGGTAACATATCGACTCCAGCTCCCTCCGCGCTGGGCTATTTCTAATACTTTTCATGTATCTCTCCTGAAACCCGTACGACCTAAAACCTCGGGGTCTCTGCTGTCCCAGGTTGGCTTCTCATCCGACGACCCTGAAGTAGCGAAGCTAGTAAGAACAAAAATTGTACAGGGCAAGAGGTACTTCCTCGTGGAGTGGGTCGATCGTGGCCCGGAGCATAGGTCCTGGGAATTGGAGGAGCATGTCCGCGCCCCAGGTTTGGTGGTGGCCTTCAGGCGCAGGCGAGGGGGGGGGCCCTAGACGGGGGGGTAATGTTAAACGTCAGGGCTCTCTTGTTGCAAGGAATGAGGTGGTCCCCCATTCCTTGTCGGCCACGAGCCCTACTGCTCAGCAGCACCAAAGGTCTGGGAGACTGTGCAGTCTGCAGGAGTTGCCTTCTCTGAGACACAGCAGAAGGGTGACACCTAGTGGTTCTCCCCTTGCAGGGAATGGAGCGGTCTCCCATCCCTTGCCTGCCACGAGCTCTCCTGCTCAGCATCATGGAGGCTCTGGGAAGTTGCGCAGTGTGCAAAGAATAGATGCTCAGGGAAGCAGCAAGACTTCCCATGTCTCTGCACATTGTGAAACCGGGGATCCCGCCTTTATGACCCAGAGGCAGGAGGATGAGCATGTGCTCCACGTGACGTCTTCTGATTCGCTCACTGATATCACACGGCCTCATGACGAGGCTGGTGATGTGCTGAATCCTGACTGGCTGGGCCAGGACGTCACGAACCCTGATTGAGTCACGCCCGTCTCGCGCCCGCCCTTGGGTGGAGCTACACCTCCTTAAAAGCTCCCCCTGCCATCATGGCGGTGCGCGACCGTCCTTCTATGTTTGGATGTCTGGCAGCGTGCTGCCACGCCACTGTACAGACGTCATTGTCTTTCGTGGGCTTTGCCCTTGCTGCTCAGGCAGCACCTGGTTTGCAGGCCGTGTTCCTGCCTTGCTGCTCCGGCAGTATCTCCTTCAACAGGCCGTGTTCCTGTCCCAGGTGAGCTCCTCGAGTCTCCACCGGACTCACCTGGTTATTGAAAGCACACGTGCGTGGGCACCTCTGTGCTACCCTCGTGCCATATCCTGTGACTCCCGCTGGCACACGTGCGTAGGCACCTCTGTGCGTCCCCGTGCAACAGGTACACCGTACGAGAAGCCCCGAGCCATACAACCCTCACGGGTTAGGGCGGACCGGTGTACATAGATCGTCTGTGACGTTCCAGACGATCAATAGTAGCAACCCGCTCTCTCTTTCCTGACCATAGCAGCGGTCCCTTACACCGCACAGTGGACCTTGACCAGCGGAAGCTGTCCATTTCCCATCTTGGCACGCTTCCCCGGGTCCCCCTCGTAACAGGCACCATTGCAGTATGTGCTGCAGCAGACCAAATAAGAGGGAAGTCTTGGGAGACGCAGGACAATGTGTTGCTAAGAGCGATGACATTTTACTTTTACTCCCAAAATGCCAATTAATCTGCATACACATTTATACAGGGGACGTCACTCTGGCATGTACAGTTTTACCTTAATATTTTATTATATATATGCAAACTATTCTGTCCCCCCTGGTGCGGCCGATGTCTTGGTGCAGATGTGCACCCTCCTATTTGCATATTAAAGACAGTCCCTCGTCCTTAGGTGAGTCAGTGCTGTCTAAAATCACTTAGCATTTCTGCACGTGTCCTGACACTGGAGGAGCAGAGTAGCACTCCAAGTGTCAGTGTGGGTGCACCTGCAGTGTGACTGCAGTGTCCGCGTGGGTGCGCCTGCAGTGTGACTGCAGTGTCCGCGTGGGTGCGCCTGCAATGTGACTGCAGTGTCCGCGTGGGTGTGCATGCAATGTGACTGCAGGCACGTTCTGACACCTGGTTGCTGCCTGTATTTGACTGCCGATTCAATGAGGAAGGTTGTTGAAGTGAGCAGACAGCACATCACAGCGCCGTGTCCCCCTCCTCACTGTGCTCCTCCTGTGTTGTGTGCACACCCGCACTGACGCTTGGAGTGTGCCGCTGTGCTCCTCCTGTGTTGGATGCACACATGCACTGACGCTTGGAGTGTGCCGCTGTGCTCCTTCTGTGTTGTGTGCACACCCGCACTGACGCTTGGCGTGTGCCGCTGTGCTCCTCCTGTGTTGTGTGCACACCCGCACTGACGCTTGGAGTGTGCCGCAGTGTTGGGTGCGGTGCAGTCAGGAGATTTGGTGTTATTATGGTGCTCACTCTCACCAATGGATCACTATTAATCAAGACAAAGGCCTGGCTAGTATTTTCCTATATTAGGTGGTATTGTGCACCAGGCTTAGGCCGCGCAGAAATGTCCTCATTTTCATATCAAATGTGGCTTTTTCAGTGAACATTAAAGGGAACCTGTTACACCCTTTTTCAATTTTAAACTGCCCCAATGTCTTGTTAGTGACGCAATGTAAGTGATGCACATTTTCTGACTAACAAGACAATGCAGCAGTTTAATATTAAAGGTCGTGACCAGTTCCTTTTAAGCTGAACTATATATGGGTGGGATTATTTCTCCACAGATCATGTCCCCCATATAAATATTTCCGCAGTCTAGGTGTCATTTTGGGGTGACCGATTCCCTTTCAGTCAGCTTAAAAATCATCTCACCTGACGAATGAAAGTTTTTTGCTCGTGCATCGGGTGATGGACACTGTGTAGATAAATCAGTTTCCCAGCTTTGGCTGCAGAGTGAATGCTGCTTTTAAAGGGGTTTTCTCACATTGGGAACTTACCCCCTATCCTTGGGATGGGGAATAACTTTCCAATCGCTGGGGGTCCGACTACCGTGGCCCCGAGTGTTTCCCAGAACCAGAACATGCAGACAGAATGGATTCCGGGAGTAAAATTTCATAGTCCTGTCTCCTGAGCTGTGCACTTAAGAGGTCTTTTGAGCAATTGGTGGGGTCTCAAGTCCCACCCCATGATGCCCCTTCTCCCTACTGAGCCCACCTCTGCCCTACTAATCTCCTCAGAATTAATGGACCTAAACCTATAAGATCTCGTCCAAAAGTTAAGTCTACTGCTTGGGACTAATCAGTATTGTGGTTCTTATATGGTCCACAGTCTAATGATGGCTGGTAACAACTACCAGCATCTCCTTACCATTGTTAAGGACATACTGAGAGTTGTACGTTAATGCAATACATAGATGTATATGGGTCTAACCTGACACTGCACTTGATTGCTGTGTGAAGTTGGCAATGCATTCATGTACTGATGGTGGTTTTGGCGATGTATTGTCTTCAGGGTGGGTTTGGTGATGTGCTATAGTGTTTAGGGTGGTTTTGGTGATATTACTGTATTGACAGTAGTTCTGTTGATGTATTACTGTACTAACTGTGGTTTTGGTTACGTATTATAGTATGTAGTGTGGTTTTAGTTATGTATTACTGTACTGATGGTGGTTCTGGTGATAGTCATGTGGCTGTTGTAATCTTTACCTTATCAGTCTTGATCCTAAAACATAGGGTCAGCGTGCTGGACTAAGGGGTGCTTCACACACA
Organism: Anomaloglossus baeobatrachus; assembly: GCF_048569485.1. Taxonomy (NCBI): domain Eukaryota; kingdom Metazoa; phylum Chordata; class Amphibia; order Anura; family Aromobatidae; genus Anomaloglossus; species Anomaloglossus baeobatrachus. The sequence goes on from NC_134355.1 coordinate 624,348,454, forward strand.
GCGAGCTCGCTGCCGAGATCGCTGCTGAGTCACGCTTTTTGTGACGCAGCAGTGACCTCATTAGCGATCTCGCTGTGTGTGACACTGAGCAGCGATCTGGCCCCTGCTGCGAGATCGCTGCTCGTTACACACAGCCCTGGTTCGTTTTCTTCAAAGGCGCTCTCCCGCTGTGACACACAGATCGCTGTGTGTGACAGCGAGAGAGCGACAAATGAAGCGAGCAGGGAGCAGGAGCCGGCATCTGGCAGCTGCGGTAAGCTGTATCCAAGATAAACATCGGGTAACCAAGGTGGTTACCCGATATTTACCTTAGTTACCAGCCTCCGCAGCTCTCACGCTGCCTGTGCTGCCGGCTCCGGCTCTCTGCACATGTAGCTGCATTACACATCGGGTTAATTAACCCGATGTGTACTGTAGCTAGGAGAGCAAGGAGCCAGCGCTAAACAGTGTGCGCGGCTCCCTGCTCTCTGCACATGTAGCTGCATTACACATCGGGTTAATTAACCCGATGTGTACTGTAGCTAGGAGAGCAAAGCTAAGCGGTGTGCGCTGGTAACTAATGTAAACATCGGGTAACCATACCCGATGTTTACCTTAGTTACCAGTGTCCGCAGCTTCCAGACGCCGGCTCCGTGCAAGCGCAGGGTCGCTTGCACGTCACTGCTGGCTGGGGGCTGGTCACTGGTCGCTGGTGAGATCTGCCTGTTTGACAGCTCACCAGCGACCATGTAGCGATGCAGCAGCGATCCTGACCAGGTCAGATCGCTGGTCGGATCGTTGCTGCATCGCTAAAGTGTGAAGGCACCCTAAAAATACAGCTATCTGCATGTCTGTCAGCCGAATAAGTAATAGACTAAAGCCCCCATACACTATAGTCTGATTTTTAGGCCGGCAGCTATCTTGCTCGGCTCTCCCATATACAGGAGCACTCATTCTGCCAAGTGTTTCTGTGTTCTTTATTAGAGCCGCTGCTGGACATCTCCGACAGCAGCTTATCAGTTAGAGGATAATAGGATCTACACTCCGTAATTGGACATGCTGGATCCTTATTCCCCTGACAATCAGAATTGAGAGCCCCTGTTCACATTGGGCTATCAGCAGAACCTGTCGTATTGGCGGGTTTAGACAACTTTAGGTTAATGTGTATGGAGGTCTTAACTACTATCTGAAGGCTCTGGGCTCTATCAGGGAATGTGCACACCTCTTGTAGTGGTCTGTGAACCCCCGGAATTATTCAGACAGAAAACACTTTAGGACAGTCATCATTTTATCCTGAAGCAAATATTTATTTTTTTTGCTGTGGCTTCTTGGTTGTTTTTTCCAACATCTTTTAGCTACTGGATTTTACTTATTTTTTAAATGAAGTAGTAAGCGGCATCCAAGCAGCAGCCGCCATATAATGGACTGGTCACTGTCAGCCGCTTCATGTCTGAGGAAACCTGACGCGCTTAAAAAAAACTCCAAAGACTGAACATATGGACAGCAAGTCGTTTTACACTGCAGTGTATGAGTTCATTTCTTTAATATTTAGAGTTTTGGTTTTTTGGGCGGGTTACAGGGCGGATCTGTCTGAAAAAAAAAAAAAAAGCTGTGTGCACATACCCGTAATCTGACTGATCAGAAGGGAGCGCCACCACTGACAGTGCCTAGGGCAGCAAAAACCCCAAATACGGCCCTGTGTGTGTGTTGTAGGGTCTTTGTCCTTTTACTCCTCTTCGACTGTCTGTCACACTGCATTCCAGTATAACAGTGAAGGAGGTGAGGCAAACCACCAGACTGACAGGTGTAATGCATTTAGGGATATATCAGAAAGGAAGTTTCAGTACATATAGAGCTGGTAAAATGCTGATGAATTGGAACTGCCAGCTGAATTAGGAAGGTCCCTGGACCTATTAGGCCTAGGACATATGGCAAGAAAAAAGGTGCGAGTGGAATGCGATAAAAAAAAAAAAAAAATCGCATTCCACTCGGTCCAATATTACTCTATGGGGCCGCTCCCATGAGCGATTATTTTCTCAGCCCTAATCGGACCGAGAAAACAGTTGCAGCATGCTGCGAGTGTAATGCGACCCTGTTTTACTCGCACCTATTCAAGTCTATGGGGAGAGAGAAACATCTCACTGCACTCGCGTTACACCGGTGTAATGAGAGTGCAGTTTAAGAATCACAATAGCCGGCAACAGAGGACATAGGGAGATAAATCCCTCCCTCCCCTCTGCAGCCCCGACCCTCCCCTCCGCAGCGCCGCCCCCCCCTCTGCAGCTGTGGTCTGATCGCACGATCGGACCACAGTCGTATGACCCTCGCATGACACTCGGCTCCTGCTGTGCTGCGAGCGTGAGCCAAGTGTCATGCGAAGACTCGCACAAATCACCGTGTGGCCTTAGCCTTGGACTGGCATATGCACTAAAACGTTTTAACTTTTTGCGGGGGATTGCGGCAGCAAGACCATACTTTTCAACAGAAGTACACTTTAAAAACTGATGTGCTTTTATAATGCCTGCTCAGGGGTTTTCTTTTTGGGCTGCAGAATGGTTGCTGTATGGGGAATGAGTTTTATAAGCGAACAACTTATTCAAAGACCGAGGTCTGAGAAATGTAACTTAACCATACAGTAACAACCCAAATCCTATGTATACAGACAGTGAATAGTGAAGGTGGCCATTCTTCAACTAAAGGTGGACTTTTAAAAATGCTGTCAGCAATGTATATAAATACCTCCTCCTCCCCAAAAAAAGCTAATGAATAAGCTCTATTTTCTGGAAGTGAAATGTTCAGTATTTTTGTAATTAACATTATTGAAAGGATGTATTACTGATACACGCTTGATATGTTGGACCCACAGTATGCTATTCAATTTTGGCAAACAATTGAGAATTATTACATTTTGTCTAATTGTACAGAATCTTCCTCTACAAATCAGCCAGATATTGCCAGGCTAGCCTACGTAATATAAAAACCTTAGTATTCAAGTGATACAATCTTTGTCAGCAGCTTGGAAATGGTAGAACAGAATGAAACATTCATGATTGCTATTATCTCCTCTTCCTGCACCTGCTTGTTATACAGAACCAGGTAGGAGGTATTTTTAGTATTGCTATTTTTACAAAGGAAGAATTTTGTTATGTTTGTTGTTCAGCTACAGAACAATGCTTTAAAGGGAATCCATGAACAGGATTTTATACCACAAACAATTTATATATGTCATGATTCGCCTCCCTATCCACATGGCTAGGGGGCGGAGCCTTCTCTCGGGCCTCACTTCCGGCCCCTGGATGCCTTAAAAGCTGACACTTCCAGTGAACCAGCGCCGGCTATAAGCTTAGCTCTGCTTTGCCTGTGATTGCTGGTCCTGTGAGTGATATCCTGATTTGTCTGTTCCTGTGCCCCCGTGCCCTTGTCTGTGTTCTGTCCCCTGGTCGTCCCTCCTGTCCTGTGTCCCCCCTCCTATTCCCCACTCGGTTGCTTCCTCCGGTACTGACCTTAGCCTGACTTTGACTTCACTTCTGCTTGCTCCTCCGGCCCTGCTTCTGCCCGTACGGTGTTTGACCCAGCCTGTCCGACTATTCCTCACATACCCTGCAGTTCTGCCTCTCAGCTGTGCTGATTAGGCAGTGCATGAGAACGCTGTGCATTTCCTTCCTGGTTCTCATTGCTCTGTGTAGTGTCATCTGCTGCAGAGCTCTGGCTCCCCCTGGTGGCAGCATTACAATATACACATGTAGCTCTTTCAAAGACAAGTCGAGAAATACCCTTACAAGCCCAGTGTGTTCCTCCGTTACTGAAAAATTAGCATTTGTATTGAAGAACTAAAGCATCTGTCACTACAGTTCTATTCCTCACACAGTGCTGCCTCCTCCTACTTGACTGATGGCTCCTTTGTCTGAAGTCACACAGCATAGAGGCTGTCATGCAAGCAGCAACAGGTGGCGCTAGGTGGGCATTAGAGCTGGAGTGACAGAGGCTTCAGATATACAAACAGTCCCTCAGCCTTATTTGCACATCAGTTCAAACACCGATTTTTCAGTAATGGAGAAACGGACTGGATATGTAAAGGTATAGCTTGGTACAACTGATGAACTAAATATTGAACAGATCACCAATTTTCTAAGTACATATATTTCTAAAGGTGCTATTGACATGAATTTCTCACCAGGTTTTGGTAGCAATCCATCCAATCCACACAGGCAAAGAAATCAAACCAGAGATGTCCATGAATTAGTTTTAATATGTTGTAGTAAGAAATTACACTGCTAAAAAGTATTGAACACATGAAGACAGAGAGGTGCAAAAAGCAATGGAAAGTCCATCTAAACACCATCTAAAGTAAATCAGCACTTAGACTGCAGTTTTGCCACTTAGTGAAATATAATATTAGCATTTTAAACTGATAGCCTATAAAAAGGTGTCTCATTTCCAAGGTGCCAAGAAACATCTCATGGTGGGCAAAACTAGTGAGCTTTCTCAAGGCCTTCCCAACCTTATTGTTGCAAAAACATACTTATGGCATGAGTTACAGATGAATTTTTAAACTACTGAAGATTCCAGTGAACACTGTTGGTGCCATGATCCGGAAGTGGAAGAACATTATTTCACTGGCCACAACCAGGTGTTGCCGCCAGAGTTAAGACAGAGGAGTGAAAACAATTTTCTGAATATAAGTCCAAGAGCCAAATACCACCTGTGGAAAGCTAAAGAAAGATCCTGAGATCCTGATCTAATACAATTGTTTCAAAGAAAAAAACTTCATCGTTGAACAAAAGTGTATTTAAAGTTTGCTCATCAACATTTAGGGGTACTTCACACACAGCGATATCGCTACTAAGATCGCTGCTGAGTCACGGTTTTTGTGACGCAGCAGTGACCTCATTAGCGATCTCGCTGTGTGTGACACTGAGCAGCGTTCTGGCCCCTGCTGTGAGATCGCTGCTCGTTACACACAGCCCTGGTTCGTTTTTTTATTGTTGCTCTCCCGCTGATAAGCACACATCGCTGTGTGTGACAGCGAGAGAGCAACGATCTCAATGTGCAGGGAGCAGGAGCCGGCGTCTGGCAGCCTGCGCTAAGCTGTAACCAAGGTAAACATCGGGTAACCAAGGTGGTTACCCGATATTTACCTTCGTTACCAGCCTCCGCAGCTCTCACGCTGCCAGTGCCAGCTCCTGCTCCCTGCACACGCTAAGCTAAGCGGTGTGCGCTAGTAACTAAGGTAAACATCGGGTAACCATACCCGATGTTTACCTTAGTTACCAGTGTCCACAGCTTCCAGACGCCGGCTCCGTGCAAGTGCAGCGTCGCTTGCACGTCGCTGCTGGCTAGGGGCTGGTCACTGGTCGCTGGTGAGATCTGCCTGTTTGACAGCTCACCGGCGACCATGTAGCGATGCAGCAGCGATCCTGACCAGGTCAGATCGCTGGTGGGATCGCTGCTGCGTCGCTAAAGTGTGACGGTACCCTTAGACAAACTTGTGAAATATCTGTGAGTAGAGATCTGCGAACCTGCAGATGTTCAGGTTCAGTGGGTCCAGCCGGTCTTAAAAACAAAATTCCAGTTCGGGACCGGACTTAAATCCGAACATCTGCCCGGATGCCGAACCTCACATAAATCTATGGGGATCGGAACATTGTCTGTAAAATGGTGGTAGCAAGGGCTAGGGGCTTTAAAACAGGATCGTTATTCTTACCGAGTCTCCCGCATGGCTGTCACACTGATTCCAGGCCCGCTCATAAACTCTCATACATATTCACTGCTTTCACTGCCCACAATCAGTCCCAGCATGTGTGATTGGTTGCAGTCAGACCACACACCCCACGTTATGGTTTTGATGCAATTTTTTGCCAGAAGATGCATATTTGGTGTAAGAATTTGGTGTATAAATTTCAGTACCAAATATGCATCTCCTGGCAAGAAATTCACATCATAACCACATTGTGTTTTGATGCGTTTTTTGCCAAGATTTGCAGTATTGATGCAGGAATTTGGTGTATAAATTTCAGCACCAAATCTGCATCTCTTGGAGATGCAGGTCTCATTGAAGTCAATGAGTTCACCTGAGGTGAGGTCACTGAATTCAATGAGTGACCTCATGAGTTCAACTGAGGTGAGTTTACCTGTGGTCACAGGTGGGGGACCATGGGAACACGGCTGGGCTTCACAGCTGTGGCTCAGTCAGCCTCTGGCTGAAGACACAATGGGCGGTCATATTCTGTCCCCAAAATCTCCGCAACTTCAGTATGTTGCAGTGCTGAGGTCATTGTGGTACCTCGTGTGGATTCCGTCGGACCTGGGTGTTTGGTGAGTTAATAAATTAGAGAAAGAGGGTGTTTTTTTTGTATTTGATTTCAAATAAAAGATTTTTTTGGTGGTTGTGTTTATTTCTTTTCACTTACAGGATTAGTAATTGGGGGATTTCATAGACCTTACCCATTACTAAGCTACAGCTTAGTGGCAGCTGTGAGCTGTCATTAACCCCTTATATTACCCCGATTGCCACCACACCAGGGCAATCAGGATGAGCCGGATAAAGTGCCAGGATTGTCGCAATAGAATACAAGCCCCAGCTATCGGCTTTATCATGGCTGGGTATCAAAATTGGGGGGACAGCATGCAGGAATTTTTAATAATTTATTTCATAGTATCATAGTTTTTAAGGTTGAAGGGAGACTCTAAGTCCATCTAGTTCAACCCATAGCCTAACATGTTTATCCAGAGGAAGGCATAAAAAACCCCAATGTGGCAAACAAGTTCCAATGGGGAAAAAATTTCCTTCCTGACTCCACATCCGGCAATCAGACTAGTTCCCTGGATCAATACCCTGTCATAAAATCTAATATACATAACTGGTAATATTAAATTTTTCAAGAAAGGCATCCAGGCTCTGCTTAAATGTTAGTAGTGAATCACTCATTACAACATCATGCGGCAGAGAGTTCCATAGTCTCACTGCTCGTACAGTAAAGAATCCTCGTCTGTGATTATGATTAAACCTTCTTTCCTCAAGACGTAGCGGATGCCCCCGTGTTCCAGTCGCAGACCTAGGTGTAAAAAGATCTTTGGAAAGGTCTCTGTACTGTCCCCTCATATATTTATACATTGTGATTAGATCCCCCCTAAGCCTTCGTTTTTCCAAACTAAATAACCCCAAGTTTAATAACCTGTCTTGGTATTGCAGCCCACCCATTCCTCTAATAATCTTGGTGGCTCTTCTCTGCACCCTCTCCAGTTCAGCTATGTCCTTCTTATATATCGGTGACCAGAATTGTACACAGTATTCTAAGTGCGGTCGCACTAGTGACTTGTACAGAGGTAGAACTATATTTTTTTCATGAACACTTATACCTCTTTTAATACATCCCATTATTTTATTAGCCCTGGCAGCAGCTGCCTGACACTGTCCACTAAAGTGAAGTTTACCATCCACCCATACACCCAAGTCTTTTTCTGTGTCTGTTTTACCCAGTGTTCTACAATTAAGTACATAATCATAAATGTTATTTCCTCTACCCAAGTGCATGACCTTACATTTATCTACATTAAACTTCAATTGCCACTTCTCAGCCCAATCCTCCAATTTACATAAATCTCCCTGTAATATAAAATTATCCTCCTCTGTATTGATTACCCTGCAGAGTTTAGTATCATCTGCAAATATTGAAATTCTACTCCGCATGCCCCCAACAAGGTCATTTATAAATATGTTGAAAAGAAGCGGGCCCAATACTGACCCCTGTGGTACCCCACTATGAACTGAGACCCAGTCCGAGTACGTACCATTAATAACCACCCTTTGTTTCCTATCACTGAGCCAGTTTTTAACCCAGTTACACAAATTTTCCCCTATCCCCATTATTCTCATTTTATGTACCAACCTTTTGTGTGGCACCGTATCAAAAGCTTTTGAAAAGTCCATATACACAACATCCACTGCATTTCCCTGGTCCAGACTTGAACTTACCTCTTCATAGAAGCCGATCAAATTAGTTTGACAGGATCGATCCCTTATAAACCCATGTTGATACTCTGTCATAAGGTTATTTTTCTTGAGATACTCCAGTATAGCATCTCTCAAGAAACCCTCAAGGATTTTACCAACCGTAGAGGTTAAACTTACCGGCCTATAATTTCCCGGCTCAGTTTTTGTCCCCTTTTTGAATATTGGCACCACATTTGCTATGCGCCAGTCCTGCGGTACCGACCCTGTTATTAAGGAATCTGAGAAGATTAAAAATAATGGTCTATCTATCACAGAACTCAATTCCTGTAGTACTCTGGGGTGTATGCCATCCGGGCCCAGAGATTTGTCAACCTTAGTGATTTCGAGGCGGCGGCGTACTTCCTGCTGGGTTAAGCAGGTAATATTCAAGGGTGAATTTATGGTACCACTGGTCATGTCATCTGCCATGGCATTTTCTTGTATAAAAACCGTAGAAAAAAAGTCATTCAGCAGGTTGGCTTTACCCTCATCCCCTTCCACCATTTCACCAAGACTATTTTTAATAATTAAAAAGCTGCATGCGGTCCCTCTTATTTTGATACACACATAAGATAAGCACATGGCTGGGGGCTGCAGCCTGTAGCCGTCTGCTTTATCTGCACTGGGTATTACAATATGGGTGACCCTAAGCCAATTTATTTACTCCTGTATTTATTCTTACACAAATGTAGGGACACAGAGTGTATGATTCCAACCAATCATTGATGCTATCACACAGGGTGGGAGTGTGGTATGAATGCAACAAATCACACACGCGGGGACTGATGGTGGGCAAGGAAAGCAGTCAATATGTATGAGAGTTAATTATCATACCCAGAAGCAGTCGCGGGTATTACGTTCCTGCTTTATTCCTTGTTTTCTTTATTTTTCTTTTCTTAAAGGTAAGGTATCGTGTTTTTTTATTTTTGTATTAATAATAGTGATTATGAAATCAAGTATTTTTAATACAAAATTAAACTCAATTTAATTTATTTAGTTTTTATTTAATTCTAGTTTTAGTGAAGCACTGGGGGCTGCCATGTTGGATTTGCTGTGAGTAATGACAGTTACTCACCTTCTTTATGACAGCCCCCAGGGCATTGGTTCTGATAGACGGACTCCGAGCCTATACTTAACACGGAAACAGCGTCTGCTGTAATCTGGATGTGCCCCCTGGGCTGTCCAGATCACAGCAGTGGGAGGAGATTGGCACCGTCTTTGTGGAGCACATAGCATATGCTGTGTGGTCCACTTTCCCCCTGTCACCCACCGGGATGGATGGGGTGAGTACTGGTGCTGGGCAGCCGTGGTTGCACCATAAGTGATCCTGGTTGCTCCCCACTCTGCCGTTCACTCCCCGCCGCACTCTGTTGTTCAGCCCCCCTCCACACTCTGCCGTTCACCCCCCGCCGCACTCAGCTGTTCACCCCCCAGCTTCACTCTGTCGGTCACCGCCCCACCACTCCGCTCATTCCCCCCACTCCGCTCACTCCCCTGCCGCTCACCCCCCTCCCCGCATGTTTTCAGGTTGGGCCTCCGCTGCTCATACTGTGATTGCTGATAGGACTTGCTGCCAGGGGCGCAGGTCTGAGGTGAGTAAATGCGGCTTCAAGCGGGGATCGCGGCATGACATCTATAGTGCAGTGCCGCTCAGGCTGCAATTCACCCCTCCTCGCCGCATGTCACCTCAGACGTCCAATCCCGGCCGGCAGCACAGTATATGAGGGCACAGGATACAGTGAGGCATTGGGAAACGGTAAGCGGGGCATAGGGAATAGGGATACAGCCAGCGGGGCATAGGGATACAGCCAGCGGGGCATAGTAAAACAGCCAGTGGGGCATAGTCAAACAGCCAGCAGAGCATAGGGAAACAGCCAGCGGGGCATAGGGATACAGTGGAGCACTATGCAGCTGTCCTTGGTGACACTTTAGACATATTAGGATCACTTTGCGGCCACCAACAAAATGGCTCCACACTGTGATCCTAAACTTCATTCTCTCTTATCCTTTTGGAAACACCCAGATTGGGAGGGGTAGCTGTGACATCACACACAGGAGAGCATATTCCACTCACTTTTACTGCAGTTGTAATGTGAGCTACTTCTACAGTAGCTCTACAGCAGGATTTCAGCAGCTTCTCCCCCTAGTGTTTAAGAGTTGAAAATATCAAACTTTTAATTTTTTTTATCTTTTTCTCAATTAAAAATAAATAATATTATTTAAACATAACATTAAAACATTAATACTTTATATTTTTTCAGTTATTGAAAAAATTTTTTTTTTGACGACACCTTCCCTTTAAGTATCTGGGTGGCCGAACCCGAACAGTAATACGGACTTCCCTGAGAAATCTGTGTTGGGGGTCCTTTCATGGACACTAGTTATGCGGTACGTGCCCCAAACTTTACAGTTTAAGTTCGCTCATTGTGCTGTCCCTACTTGTTTTATTTAAAACTGTTATTTAATGTTTTTCATGCTTGTCTCTGCTGCCATCTACTGGTCAGACCTTTCGGCTCCTCTGTTTCTTTTCGTCCAGCCCATGGGAGTGTCTGCTGCTCCTCTTACATCACATCCTGGCATGTTCAGTTCCAAACCAGAGATCGTGAGAATAACACCCCTTATTGGAGCTGCTAGAAGCAAAGTCTTCTGACCTTAGTGGCTCCAGAAACAAGCATCACAAGATAACCACAATGCCAGGTACTTGGACCACTGTACTCCTGCATGTCCTTTTCCTTTGGAGAAAATAAATCACCATTGTTTCATCTCAGCATGTGCATCATTAACTCTGGAGCGCTCTGGTCCTGTCTGCCTCACCTATAGGAAAAACGAAGGTAAGATTCTCACGCCATCCCACAACTACGTGCCTTCAATCACCTTTACGTGGGGACAGAACAGTCATCACTAACTGGGAGAATATAGTTTGGTCAGATGAGACCAAAACTGAACTCTTTGGGGGCCATAATACACCATGTTTGGAAACCAAAAGGTACTGCATGTAATCCCCAAAAGCACCATATCAACAATGAAGATAAGAGATGGAAACATCACGATGTGGGGCTGTTTTTCAGCATGCGGCACTGGCAAACTTCATATAGTTGAAGGAAAGAAGAATAAACAAATGTACCGAGACATTCTTGATAAAAATCTGCTGCCATCCACCAGGATGATGAAGGTAAAATGAGCATGGACATTTCACTAAGACAGTGATCCCAAACACACAGCCAAGGAAACTCTCAATTGGTTTCAGAGAAAGAAAATAAATCTGATAGAACGGTCAAGTCAATCGTCTGAGCTGAATCCAATATAAAACTTATGGAAGGAACCAAAGCTCGGAGTTCATAGAAGGACCTTCAGGATTTGAAGAGTATTTGTGTGGAAGAATGGGCCAAAATCACACTTGAGCAATCCGTGTAACTAGTTTCTCCATAGAAAAGGCATCTTGAAGCTTCATCACCAACAAAGGTTTTTGTAAAAAGTATTATAGGAGTATTCCCATCTCCAAGATCCTATCCCAATATGTAGTATGCATAATAATATTAATATTAGCAAATACCTCCAAATTGGAAATGTAGCACAGGTCTCCTGATTTAGCCATGTCTTTCACGCATGTGCAGGGCATTGAATCTTAGGTATCCATGGTTACGACGACACATATAGTGACAATTAGTTTCTAATAGACATAACCAGGCATACCTAGGCTACTGTAATGCCCTGCACATGAGGTAAGAGACTTAGCTAATCAGGAGAACTATACTACATACTTAATATTATTATTGTTACTACACCTGCTACATATTGGGATAGGATCTAGAAAATTGGTGACATGTTCAATACTTATGTGACCCGCTGTACATAGTTTTGGAGCTGAAATCCTGCTGACAGATTCCCTTTCAGGACTGGTAGTGGTGCGCAACCCCAGCTCTCAGATCACAATACAAGCCAAGGTTACAGAGATATCTGGAATCATATTCCAAACAGATGCAAGAGCTCTGAGCCCCAGGTGCAAAAAATGAAACAACATGATTAACTTCTCTGCCTGTAGAAGAAAATGTAAAATTAGCATGTCCTGCATGTTATACACTTACTGCTGAGAACAATTACCGCTTACAATACCTTCTTCAGGATTTAGATATAACAGCATTGGAGACAATTTAGCTTGTTTCGCAATTTTCTGAGATCATAACTTTTTTCTTCGAGCAATGATCTTGGATGAGAGCTTCTTTCATTTTTAAAGCTTTTGTGTGAAGTGCAGTGATCAGAAAACGTCACTTCTGGGGTTCATTTTTTTTTATTATTTTGGGTAATTTGGGCAATAAGGCAACACTAAAGCTGTACTTTTTTATATTTTACATTTTGCTGTTTACATCTGGCATAAAGGGTGATTTAATGCTCAATATCTGATTTTTTTTCACAGTCATGCTGAAAAGTTTTGGCACGCTTGAAATAGTTCGATAAAATGAAGTATTTCTCCCCGAAAATTATTATAATTACACACGTTTTGTTATACACATTTATTTCCTTTGTGTGTATTGGAACATCACAAAAAAAAAACGGAGAAAAATGCAAATTGGTCCTATTTCACACAAAACTCTAAAAATGGCCCGGACAAAATTGTTGGCACCTTTAATGTCGCGCCCCGGGGCAGTCAAGCTGCTCGGATCCGGGCAATCAGTGGCTTGAGGGGTCCCGGATCCGGGGGCACCTTCGATCAGTTTTTAAATAAAAAGGGAAAAATAATAAAAATAGTCCGACTACACCACTCGTGGTGTGTGGCCTTAAAGGGATGGTAACCCACCCGCCTGACAGAGTTAACAGATGGCTTGAAGTCCTGGTCTGTTCTGGGATCTGCACCCCGTGCGTGCAAAGTACTGGGAGCCCTGTATTTCTACTCCCGTAGGATCCCACTGTCCCTGGAGTTTGATCTCTCGCTCTTCAGCTACTTTCTCCCCTGAGTGGCTGCTTTTTCTACTCAGGTCTTGGCGGGGTCTTTGCTACTTTCACTGTGTCTCAAGATTCCTTTGTCTGTCTTCACATCTTTTCTGTCTACTCTCTCTCCTTCTTACTCCTCTCACTTCAGACTCTTCTCACTCTTCTCAACAACATTCTCCTTCCTCTCTCCTCAACCAACTTACTGACTCCTCCCGCTGTCTACCCACACTCCCCAGGCCATCCACTCCTCCCTCAGGTCTGATCTCTCCGTCCCCAGTTGGCTGCCTGTTAGTTCACAGTGCCCAGCCCTGTCACCTGGTTCTATGGGAGTCTCCCGCCCTGATTTTTGGAGTGTATGTGTCCTGGTGTGCTGGTGTCTGTATTGACTGGCACAGTTATGCAGGACCCAAGCTGTTGCTGTTGTGTTATCTTGCTTTGTGACACCTGGTTACCGCAGGGGCATCACATCAACTTAATATTTGGTTGCACACCCTTTGGAATAAATAACTACAATCAATAGCTTCCTATAACCATCAACAAGATTCTTACACTTCTGAATTTTGGACTCTTCTTTGACAAACTGCCCTATATTTGAAGGCGTCTTCTCCTAACAGCAATTTTAAGATCTCTCCACAGGTGTCAATGGGACTCATTGCTGCCAAGGCAGAACTCTCCAGCACTTTGTTTCTATCCATTTCTGGAGACTCCTTGAAGTATGTTTGGGGTCATTGTTCTGCTGGAAGACCCATGACCTAGGATGCAAACCCAGCTTTCTGACACTGGGCACTACATTGTCACCCAAAATCCTTTGGTAATCTTCAGATTTCATGATGTCTTACATGCAGTCAAGGCACCCGGAGTCAGAGGCAGCAAAGCAACCCCAAAACATCTCCACTATATTTGACTGTAGGTACTGTGTTCTTTTCTTTGTAGGCCCCATTCCATAATCGGTAAACAGGAGAATGGTGTACTTTACCAAAAAGCTCTATCTTGGTCTCATCTGTCCACAAGACGCTTTCCCAGAAGGATTTTGGCTTACTCATGTAAATTGTGGCAAACTGCAGTCTTACTTACTTATACCTCTGTTTCAGCAGTGGGGTCCTTCTGGGTCTCCTCCATAGAATTTAATTTCATTCAAATATAGACGGATAGTTTGCGCTGACTAATGCGCCATGAGCCTGCAGTACAGCTTGAATTTCTTTGTAGCTTGATTGGGGCTGCTTATCAAAGGGACATCAAGATCTCTGGAGATGGACATGTAACCTTGAGATTGTTGATATTATTTAACAATTTTGGTTCTCAAGTCCGCAGACAGTTCTTTTCTCCTCTTTCTCTTTTGAATCCTTAGGCCCTGTGTGCACGCTGTGGATTTACCGCGGATTTACCCGCGGATTTGCTGCAGAAAATGTGTGTAACATTGCTGCAGATATTCCCCAGTAAATCCTATGGGTTTTAAAAAATGCTGTGCGCACACTGCGTTTTTTTTATACCTGCGGATTTACGGTACCCGAATTAAAGAGCATGTCACTTCTTTTCCGCAGGTACTTGGTGTTTTTGCCATAGATAATGGTAAAAATTTGCAGGGATCAACTTGCGATAAATCCGTGGTAAATCCGCGGCAAAACCATGCAAATTGCGTGAAAAATGCGGGTGTAGTTTTACCGTGGTTTTTATCGCGGGTACAGGATTCTTTCAGAGGGTACGGATTTTTCTTTAGAAAAAGGCACTTTCTAGTGCGCACATAGCCTAAAGGCCACTTTACACACAGCGACATCGCTAGCGATGTCGCTGGTGAAAGTGTGTCGCCAAGGGATAAGGGGTACTCAGATCCGGGCCACGGGGTCACTTCTGTGGGTATCACGGTGGCGTGACCCGGTCTGTGATCCCAGGCTCCACAGTAAGAAGGGGATTAGGTAAGGGAGATTGTCCGTGACGCCACCCGTGGTGTGCGGTGAGGTAACGGAGCACCGCCGCTGCCGGTAAATGGATCCCGGGGATGGTGGTGGGCAGCAAGGTGGTGATTTCCCTCCACGGGTAGGGTGTTGGTGTCCCGGGACCCCGGTGAGGTGGTGCAGGGAGGAGATGGAGACCGTCTGAGAGCTGTGCGCCCGGTTGGACCGGGGGATGTTGTTACTCACAGTTCGCTTTGCAAGAAAATTCACACAGAGTCAGGAATTAACCAGAAATTGCCGGTTTCCGCAGCCTTCGGTACGGAGGGTGTTTAAGTCCCACACATGGTGCAGCAGCCCCTGTTCTTTCCCTGCAGCCAGGTGCCTCTTTCTCCACTCTTTTCTCTTAGCCGTTCATGCTCCACTATCACTGCTGCTGCCGCCACTCCCAGTACGGGGCACGGGTTCCGTGCTCTGCCTCCTGCTCAGGAGCCAGGCCCACTTGGATGTCCTCGGCGCCGGCTTCAACCAGCCTCACTAACTGCCGAGAGCCCCATTGCTCAGTGGCCTGCTCCTCCTCTCTGCAGGTGCACTCCGGCTGCTCCACAGCCAGGACGGGGTACCTGGGAGCGGTAGGCGCCGCATCTGAGGCAGACTTCCAATCGGGTGCCACCTCCGTTGTGGCCGGGCGGACTGCCGGAGCCGACATCATCACCGTTGCGGCCGGGTGGACTGCCGGAGCCGACGTCATCACCGTTGCGGCTGGGCGGACTGCTGGAGCCGACGTCATCACCGTTGCGGCCGGGCGGACTGCCGGAGCCGGGCAAGATGTCATCGGGGTTTGCGGCTTGCTTGTCCAGGAACGGAATTAGGCAAAGTCCTGGCGTCCCTGCCTTTACAGTCCTGGTCACATAAACTGCAGTTCCTTCCTACTGCTCCCCCTTGGTACTCGGGAGCAGTCCTTCTAGCAACTTTTAAAGTTTTCCTTTCGCTTCCGGTCCTCCGGAGCTTCGCTTCCACCCGCGTTTTCAGGGGGCGGAGCCTTTTTTTCGCGCCCGCTGCTCGGGGAAGAAGGCGCCAAGCTGTTGTTTTTGGCGCCTAAAATGGCGGCTAAAATGGCGGACTTCGGGATTTTTCCTCAGCGGGACGCCGCTGACGGACGGGACAAGGCGCACTTCCACCGGTAAGTGGATGGGTTCGATCCTGTTCGTGACGCCAAAATGTGTCGCCAAGGGATAAGGGGTACTCAGATCCGGGCCACGGGGTCACTTCTGTGGGTATCACGGTGGCGTGACCCGGTCTGTGAACCCAGGCTCCACAGTAAGAAGGGGATTAGGTAAGGGAGATTGTCCGTGACGCCACCTGTGGTGTGCGGTGAGGTAACGGAGCACCGCCGCTGCCGGTAAATGGATCCCGGGGATGGTGGTGGGCAGCAAGGTGGTGATTTCCCTCCACGGGTAGGGTGTTGGTGTCCCGGGACCCCGGTGAGGTGGTGAAGGGAGGAGATGGAGACCGTCTGAGAGCTGTGCACCCGGTTGGACCGGGGGATGTTGTTACTCACAGTTCGCTTTGCAAGAAAATGCACACAGAGTCAGGAATTAACCAGAAATTGCCGGTTTCCGCAGCCTTCGGTACGGAGGGTGTTTAAGTCCCACACACGGTGCAGCAGCCCCTGTTCTTTCCCTGCAGCCAGGTGCCTCTTTCTCCACTCTTTCTCTTTCTTTCCTTCTCAGCCGGGAACGGGGAGTCCACTCCCCTGCAGTGATCCGGGATCTCTTTCGATACTGGCGGGCCACTACCCTGCCCCGGTCACCTCAAGTCCCTTCCTCACTAACAGCCTGTCCCGGCCCTTTTGGAGCACGCTTCTGTAGCAGCCCGTGAGCTACAACTCCGGACTCCTCTCCTCTCCCTCTCCCCACACACTCTGCTCTCGCCCCTCCCCTCCTGCTCAGTTTAGCTCTTACACTGGGGGGGTGCGTCTGTCCTGCTGCTCTGGTGTGGGATCAGGTTACCAAGGAGGAGAATGACCTGCTCTTTGCTGGATTTCTGCAGGTCTGTGACATCTTGGTTTTGCCAGGGCGTCACAAAAGCACCCACCCCTGTCGGTTGTGCGTCACGGGCAAATCGCTGCCCGTGGCGCACAACATCGTTAGTCCCGTCACACATATTTACCTGCCTAGCGACGTCGCTGTGGCAAGCAAACTGCCTCCTTTCTAAGGGGGAGGTTCGTTCGGCGTCACAGAGGCGTCACTAAGCGGCTGCCCAATAGAAGCGGAGGGGCGGAGATGAGCGGCCGGAACATCCTGCCCACCTCCTTCCTTCCTCATTGCCGGCGGCCGAAGGTACGATGTTGTTACTCGTTCCTGCGGTGTCACACATACCGATGTGTGCTGCCGCAGGAACGATGAACAACCTGCGTCCTTCAACAGCAACGATATTTGAGATTAGAACGACGTGTCAACGATCAATGATATGGTGAGTAATTTTGATCGTTAGCGGTCGTTCGTGCGTTTCACACGCAACGACGTCGCTAACGAGCCGGATGTGCGTCACGAATTTTGTGACCCCAACGACATTTCGTTAGTGATGTTGTTGCGTTTAAAGCCCCATTTAGTGTGGCAAAAACAGACACAATGCAAAGATTAAGTCAACTTGTCCCCTTTTGATCTGGTTTCAGGTGGGATTTTAATAATGCCCACACCTGTTACTTGCCGAAGTTGTTTCTCAACAATTTTGTAAAGGTGGTAACAATTTTGTCCACGCCATTTTTGGGGTTTTGTGTGAAGTTATGTCAAATTTACATTTTTTTGTCTTAGTTTTTTTGTGTTTTTCCAATACACACAAAGGAAATTAACATGTGTATAGCAACAAAATGTGTAATTGCAATAATTTTCTGTGAGAAATTGCCATGCACTGTCCGGATCCGCACAAGCGGATTACTTCTACGGCATTGTACTTTGTTCACATTGCAGAGTCCGACAGGCAACCTTAAAGGGAACCTGTCATGAGAAATTTTGCACTAAACCTAAAAAATTCCCCCTTTGCAGCTCCTGGGCTGCATTCTAGCAAGGTTCCTATTGTTATTTTGCCCCCTTTCTGACCAAAATACTTTATAAAGTGGTACCTTTTTGTATTCAAATCTTGATAATGGTACACGGGGGCGGGCTCTCTGGTGGCCGTTAGTCTGCCTCCTGTCACTTTAGGCCGTCCACCATCGCGCAATTTCAAAGAGGTGACGTGAGGTAAGCTGGCCAGCGCTTGCGCAGAACGGTGGAGGCGGCGGTGAAAGCGGGAGCACGAGATTATGGGCGGGTACTTGCTGATGAAAATCACAGCACCGCCCATAATCTCTTGCCTGTGCAACACGTCACCAGCGGTCACACTGTGCACATTGCACAGTCCCGCTAGAGTGGCACGGCGCATGCGCGAGACCTCGGACGCACTGGGCGGCCTCCTGAGGTATGAAATTGCGCGATGGGGACGGCGTAAAGCGGCAGTAGGCAGACTAACGGACACCAGAGAGCCCACCCCCGTGTACCATTATCACGATTTAAATACAAAAAGTTACCACTTTATAAAGTCTTTATTTTGGTCAGAAAGGGGGCACAAGAACCTTGCTAGAATGCAGCCCAGGAGCTGCAAAGGGAGAATCTTTTAGGTTTAGTGCAAAATTTCTGATGACAGGTTCCCTTTAAGTGATCAGCTCGGCTGGGTGTCGGCTGAGTTGTTTCACTGCTCCCAGCCATGCAGGAGTTAATCCTTTTTTGGAGCAGTGTGCTACTCTTCTGAAAGCCAGTTTGCTAATTACTTTCCACAGCTGGTCTCCTACTATTTAAGGCTGGGTAGTGTAGTAGGAGGCTCCCAAAGATAGTCTCTGCTTGTAATTGCGATATACCGGTATCTGTGATGATCCTCCGTTTGATGACCAGTGATTTGTTGTCCTCGCTGTATGAAATTTCCCTGGTGTGACTTTCTCCCTCTCTTTGATTTATCCCCTCTGGTGTCTTTTTGTCTCCCCTGTGTGGATATTTGCAGTGTGAGTTTCAGTTTTACTCCCTTTGTTTTTGTCTTGTGGGAGGAGTATTACTTCGTGTCCTGCCCAAACCTGGGTTGGGAGTATGGAGGTAGTAGGTCAGGAGTCGACAGGAGACAGGGCCAGGTCCGGGACCCAGACCTCCCTACAAATAAGGGTACCTCTGGGGTGAGGGTGAGTGCAGAAGTCCCTACATTAGGGCCAGCATAGGTTCCCCTGTGTCTCCTAGTCACCCATGCAGAAATACTTCCTTTCAGGAACAATTTCAAGGGTGCCAAAACTTTTGGCCATGTCTTTATATATATTTTTAATATTTGGAAATACTTTTTCCATTGTTTACTTGGGGCACTTGTACGTGTGATCTCTTGATCGCCTATAAAATACATAACAATTCTGCAACATGGTAAAAATGACTAGTCTGTGATGAAGACCAGCGACAGTACAACATTAGTGACCAGGAGGCCAATGTCCATGAGGAATTGTCTGCTCTTTTAAACAATTTTATCTACTGCAGTCTGAGGACTTTTCAACCTCTTCATGACATGTAATTTTAGTAGAGCACCTCTTGCTGTTATGACCTGATGCATGTTTCCATCAGGTCATAACAGCCAGAGGTGCTCTACTAAAATTACATTTCATGAAGAAGTTGAAAAGTTCTCAGACTGCAGTAGACAAAAATTGTTTAAAATAACTGAAAGTCTATTGGTTCATACAGTACAAAGATATATTTTACCTGTATCAGACATTTGTTATATCTATCCTTTCATCACTCTATCTATACTACTGTGAATTCCCACTACTGCTATCGATGGTTATTTGGTATGGAAAACTGGCGTACATGAAGACTTCTAATGTGACACCCTGGACTAGTCAGGTAGTCACAGATAGCGCCCCGCACAACATCAGTCCCTCACAAGG
Source organism: Anomaloglossus baeobatrachus (assembly GCF_048569485.1). Lineage (NCBI taxonomy): Eukaryota > Metazoa > Chordata > Amphibia > Anura > Aromobatidae > Anomaloglossus > Anomaloglossus baeobatrachus. The sequence continues at coordinate 624,368,195 of NC_134355.1, forward strand.
TAACACCAGCCAAACCATAAACCCTAGTCACCTTCCGCAGAGCTTGATGGACACACCAAGGGGGCGGAACCAGGCGGTTGGTCACGCCCACCGAGGAGTTCAGAGGGCCTGAGGCAGGAAACACAGTTAGTTCAGTTTAGTCTGAGAGGAGTTTGAGAGTGTAGTGGAGGAGGTCAGGCTGGTAGTACAGGCCTGTGACAGACTGACAGGTGCCAGGGTCGGAGCCCTGGTACCTTGGCTAGGAGGCAGATGGTGGCCTAGCCTGCAGGAGTCAGGAAGACGGCTCGGTGGAACCGTGGGGGACCGGGAAAGGGTACTGGCCAGCCGGTACCGACCCGGGGAACCGACTCAGAAACCGGAGCACACAGGGGGTACTCAGACCCTGAAACGAGGTCCAGAATCCACTGGACTGAGTTAATTCACTGACTGCGGTCTGGACTATAGGTCCTTTCCCACACAAATCCCGACTGAAGACAACAGCCCACCGAGGGGGATAGAAAGCCACCGCACAGGCAGAGAGATCCCACGGGCCAGCGTCTGCGGGCAAACGGGCTCCTCTGACATATACAAAGCCGGGGGGAGGACTCCCATCTCTGAAGCGTAAGCAGTCTACACATACACTACACGGTGCAGGAGAAAGGAAAAGACCACCGAACCGGGTGGGGGACCAGACGCAGCCGGCTGTGGCCACCGACCACCATCAACTTTGTTTACCAGAGACTTGTATGTGTCAATAACAGTGAGTACAACAGTGCCATCGCGCACCGCCCTGCACCGCCCAGCTACTCTCCCCAACGGGTCCCGGGGTCATCATCCCTGCCCACGGAGAGGTTAACATCTTGCTGCATCACCATCTCCCCCGGGTGCCCAGTAACTGCAGCGGTGGTGTCTACACCTTCACCACATCCCGTGGGTGGCGTCACGAACTCAAACATGGCTCCGGCCGTACACCTACCTACCACCCCCCTAAGTAGCACCAGCACCCTTTCAGAGTGAAGTGACCCCGGGTCCGGGAACGCTCGAGCCACCCACCAACGAGCCTGGATCCGAGCGGCTCGGCTGCAGCCGAGCACGGGGCGGAACACTAACATAACATCCTAATAATATACTTTGTGTCTGATGACTCTACTTGGATCATTCTTTACTATCAAACTGAGCACTCTATACTCACCACCGGCAAACTGGAATCCTCGGGTCCAGGAGGTCCTCTTAATTCATTGCAATATTCTGTGTATATTGCACCCACGGGGCAAGGGGTTAACTTTACTCGTCACTGGGTCGGTGATGTCGGGGTCTGGGATGTCACGGGTGGCCCAGCACTTGGTCCTGGAAAGCTTAAGACAGCTCTCTAACAGCGACTGTTCTCTTTCACTGCTACTAGAGTTCTGAGTTTTCTCTTCCTGTTCCTCTCTCTCTAACCCCTCCCGAGACCAGAATGCACAGGGAAGCTTGCCCCAAACAGCACTTGAGCTCCTTCTTCTGGCCTGGATTAGGAAGTGTTGTGTGTGTGATTGTACATGGCATAGAGGTCTCCCCGCTGCTTCCAGGCATACCACTGCTCTCTTGTGAGGAAAACAACGTCACTGAGGCTCTCATGACCACTGGGGTGCCACATGTACAGATGTAAAAAGCGAATCTGTCACCTACTGGACTGCACAGTGGGGTAGATGGTAATGAAAAACTGGAATTCAGAACTCACCCTTTATTCTCAGGATCCATGAAAGTCCCAGAGGTCAGAGGCCCAACGTTCATAAAGTGGTGGCATATCCTAACTAGCGGAACACCACTTTAACTTTTGACACAGCAATGTGATTGGAATGGGGGTATGGCCAGATAAACACAGCCGCACTGCTATATTTCACAAAGTCAGCTCTAATCTAACAAATATAATATATACTATATATACACCTAATGTCTCTTTGTAGCTTCCTCCTGTTCCTCCATCACCCACCTTAGGTTTCCAACTACTGAGTTTCAGTGGCATGAAAACAGTAACATACAGATGTAGCAGAGTATCTGTCTTTCATGTCTCAGTGACGGTCACACCTGCAGTAAAACTAATAGCTCCCATTATAAGAACACTTGGGTAGGTTCATCAATAGGAATTACACCAAAAAACGGAAGAGATAATAAAAAATGTTATAATGAAGAGACATGCCAGCTCTATTTATTTGGTGTCAAGCTATGGGAGCACAGAGGATCCGCGAGATATAGCGATGTAACTAGAGTCTAATGGTTGCAAGATCTGAACCAGGGTTCCCACTTTTTGTTGTCAGGTGTGCGAGCCCCTGTAGTATTCTAAATCCTATAAAAACATAATTGTTTCCCCCACCCAAATATGTAGAAATGTACCCCATCCTATACTAATGTCCCCCATCTTGGGTCCTTTCCTGGTATATATGTCCCCCTTCCTGGCATATAAGTCTCCCTGCATGGCATATATGTCCCCATTCCTAGTATATATGTCTCTCTTCCTGGTATATACAGTACAGACCAAAAGTTTGGACACACGTTCTAATCTTTAGAACAACTGTTAAGAGGAGACTTTGTGCAGCAGGCCTTCATGGTAAAATAGCTGCTAGGAAACCACTGCTAAGGACAGGCAACAAGCAGAAGAGACTTGTTTGGGCTAAAGAGCACAAGGAATGGACATTAGACTAGTGGAAATCCGTGCTTTGGTCTGATGAGTCCAAATTTGAGATCTTTGAATCCAACCACCGTGTCTTTGTAGAAAAGGTGAACGGATGGACTCTACATGTGACGCATGGAGGAGGAGGTGTGATGGTGTGGGGGTGCTTTGCTGGTGACACTGTTGGGGATTTATTCAAAATTGAAGGCATACTGAACCAGCATGCCTACCACAGCATCTTGCAGCGGCGTGCTATTCCATCCGGTTTGCGTTTAGTTGGACCATCATTTATTTTTCAACAGGACAATGACCCCAAACACACCTCCAGGCTGTGTAAGGGCTATTTGACCAAGGAGGAGAGTGATGGGGTGCTACGCCAGATGACCTGGTCTCCACAGTCACCAGACCTGAACCCAATCGAGATGGTTTGGGGTGAGTTGGACCGCAGAGTGAAGGCAAAAGGCTCAACAAGTGCTAAGCATCTCTGGGAACTCCTTCAAGACTGTTGGAAAACCATTTCCGGTGACTACCTCTTGAAGCTCATCAAGAGAATGCAAAGAGTGTGCAAAGCAGTAATCAAAGCAAAAGGTGGCTACTTTGAAGAACCTAGAATATAAGACATATTTTCAGTTGTTTCACACTTTTTTAAGTATTTCATTCCACATGTTTTAATTCATAGTTTTGATGCCTTCAATGTGAATCTACAATTTTCAGAGTCCTGAAAATAAAGAAACCTCTTTGAATGAAAAGGTGTGTCCAAACTTTTGGTCTGTACTGTATGTCCCCCATCTTCGTACATATGTTCCCCTTCCTGGTATATACAGTATGTCCCCTTCCTGGTACACATGTCCTCCATCCTGGTTTATATGTCCCCCTTCCTTGTAGATATATACTAGCATGAGAGACATACATACCAGTAAGGTGGATATATGTTTCACTTCCTAATATATATGTCCCTCATCCTGATATATATGTCCCCCTTCCTGGCATATATGTCCCCTTTCCTGGTATATATGTCCCCCATCCTGGTATATATATTCCCCTTTCTGATATATATGTCCCTCATCCTGGTTTATATGTCCACCTTCCTGGTATATATGTCCCTCTTCCTGGTATATATTCCCCTTCCTGGTATATATGTTCCTCATCCTGATGTATATGTCCCCCTTCTTGGTATATATGTCCCCCATCCTGGTATATATGTCTCCCTTCCTGATATATATGTCCCCCATTCTGCTATATATGTCGGCCATCCTGGTATATATGCCCCCAACCTTGTGTTTTTGTCTTCCTTCCTGGTATATATGTCCCCCATCCTGGGATATATGTCCCCCATTCTGCTGCTGTTACATCACTGCTATGCTCCACCTGTGACCTGCACACAGATGTCAGCTGCCAGCCTCTGATTGCCCAGCAGCGTGTATTGCTGTGCAGGGACCAAGAAGACCCTTGGACACACATCCAGCTGAAACAGGTGCTGGCATCAGCGGACCCCTCCCTCATGGGTCCATACGCAGTCGCATCTTCTGCGACTGTGATCATTACGTCCTTAGGGGGGAGGATTGCCTTTTGTTGATGCTAATCCTCCGGCTTTCCCATTCCGAATAACTGGAGTGCTATTTATTTTTGTGGATTTACTATTCAGGCTGTGAACAAAATGCAAAGGGCCTGAGTCATGAAGAATGGCGTATTGTGCAACCTTCTTGATAAAAATTGCTCTGCTTGTGCCGCATAATGAATTTAGCGCATCTTCTAATAGCCATATGAAACTGTCAGAAATATCAATCCAGCGAGGGCCTGAGATACATTTCTTGAGGAAGATTTGCCACTTCAGTGCCGTAAATGATCATGACTAAAGACTGCTTTACACGCTGCGATCTTGCTAGCGAGATCGCTAGCGAGCGTACCCGCCCCTGTCGTTTGTGCGTCACGGGCAAATCGCTGCCTGTGGCGCACAATATCGTTTGGCCCCGTCACACGTACTTACCTTCCCTGCGACGTTGCTGTGGCCGGCGAACCACCTCCTTTCTGAGGGGGCGGTTCATGCGGCGGCACAGCAACGTCACACAGCAGGCGGCCAATAGAAGCGGAGGGGTGGAGAGCAGCCGAAGGAAAGACACGCCCACCTCGTTGCCGGAGGACGCAGGTAAGCTGTTGTTCGTCATTCCTAGGATGTCACACGTAGCGATGTGTGCTGCCTCAGGTATGACGAACAACCTGCATACAAAAGCAGCAACGATAATCGGGAATAGAACGATGTGTCAACGATCAACGATAAGGTGAGTATTTTTGATAGTTAGCGGTCGCTCGTACGTTTCACACGCAACAACGTCGCTAACGAGGCCGGATGTTCGTCACGAATTCCGTGACCCCCAACGACATCTCGTTAGCGATGTCACTGCGTGTAAAGCGACCTTTAGTCACTGGTCACGCTCCATTCTGCCCATTTTTCTAAAAGTTAGTGATAATAAATTAGAATTGGGCACAAAGTACTTTGTGTATCCTATGAACAATGTTGCAGAAAGCTCATTCATATTCATGGGATGCAGATTTTTGTCAGATTTAAAGGATATGGATTTTTTTACTTGAAACAATGTATTTTTATGTAAAAATCATTTTTGCATTTGGGTTTCGTTAAACACTTTGCACCATTTTCCTCCTGAAGGCGCTGTGTTGCACTGTCTATTGCTGTCTGCAGAATGAGTTATCTGAGAATCCAGATCAGTGAACTCGTTCTGATGAAACAGTTCCAAATTCTCTTATCTGTCTTTTTCTTAACTCCTCTCAGCTGATTTATGACCTCTGACCACAGAGAAGAGCTACACTTTGTGGTCATAAAACAACACAGAAAAGTTCAGAAAAAAAATGGATATTGTTCACACCGGACGTTTCTTACTGTTCACACCGGACGTTTCTTACTGTTCACACCGGACGTTTCTTACTGTTCACACCGGACGTTTCTTACTGTTCACACCACACACTCCTTACTGTTCACACCAAACACTCCTTACTGTTCACACCACACACTCCTTACTGTTCACACCGCACACTCCTTACTGTTCACACCGCACACTCCTTACTGTTCACACCGCACACTCCTTACTGTTCACACCGCACACTCCTTACTGTTCACACTGCACACTTCTTACTGTTCACACCGCACACTCCTTACTGTTCAAACCGCAGACTCCTTACTGTTCACACCACCCACTCCTTACTGTTCACACCACCCACTCCTTACTGTTCACACCACCCACTCCTTACTGTTCACACCACACACTCCTAAGGCGGGCTTTGCACACTACGACATCGCAGGTGCGATGTCGGTGGGGTCAAATTGAAAATAACATACTTCCGGCATCGCATGCGACATCGTAGTGTGTAAAGGCTCGATGATACGATTAACGAGCGCAAAAGTGTCGTAATCGTATCATCGGTGCAGCGTCAGCGTAATCCATAATTACACTGACGCGACGGTCCGATGTTGTTCCTCGTTCCTGCGGCAGCACACATCGCTGTGTGTGAAGCCGCAGGAGCGAGGAACATCTCCTACCGGCGTCACTGCGGCTTCCATAGGATATGCGGAAGGAAGGAGGTGGGTGGGATGTTTACATCCCGCTCATCTCCGCCCCTCCGCTCCTATTGGCCGCCTGCCGTGTGACGTCGCAATGACGCCATACAACCCGCCCCCTTAATAAGGAGGCGGGTTGCCGGCCAGAGCGACGGTCGCAGGACAGGTGAGTCCATGTGAAGCTGCCGTAGCGATAATGTACGGCAGTTATCACAAGGATATCACCGCTGTGACGGGGGCGGGGACTATCGCGCTCGGCATCGCAGCATCGGCCTGCGATGTCGCAGCGTGCAAAGCCCGCCTTACTGTTCACACCAAACACTCCTTACTGTTCACACCACACACTCCTTACTGTTCACACCACACACTCCTTACTGTTCACACCGCACACTCCTTACTCTTCACACCGCACACTCCTTACGTATGTGACTGGCTACATTGACAGTGGCTGCAAGGTAACCTTGGAAATGAGATTTACAATATAAAATGAAAAATCCTTCTGTTCTTGCGAATGGTAAGAACTTCAGTAAGAGGTTCACTGCAAAGTTATATGTTTTACAAGCATCTTGTAATGTTACCCATTTATGAACTTGAAATAACCCCACTTCTTACTGTTCACACCGCACGCTCCTTACTGTTCACACCACACGCTCCTTACTGTTCACACCGCACGCTCCTTACTGTTCACACTGTATTTATGTAAAAAAAGAAGTCCACAAAGATGACCAAATAACTGACGGAGATGTCAGCACAGAAATTCAAGAGAAGTCTCAGGCGTGCAAAGAAACTCTAAATTTGCTGAAATGGATTGTGGAAACGACATGTCACACACTGAGATCTGCTACATCTTCAGATAGCATATTACCATCTACTCTGTGCTATCAAACATGGAATATTGTAAACTACGGTATAAAAAAAATCTCTGCACAATGAAATTCAGAGGATAACTTTTCCCTTTATGTAGGGAAATCTTAGTCCTGTAAGATCAGTATGTGTAATAGTCCAGATGTCACAGGAGTGGAATAGAAGGAAGACAAATCTCACGGCAGCTTCCCGGTAAATATACAGATGTAGCAGAGCTGAGTTTGAGAATAGAGAACTTGGTGCACAATTCTGAACAAAATGTAACTACTAATATTGGTAAAAATCATTCTTCTGTGTGATCACTGTGGACAGCCTGAGCTTTCCATTGTCAGTACTCTCCGTGCGCCCACTCCTGTCTCCTGCTCTGGGCACCTTTGGGGGTTTTCTTTTGTGTCATCTTGGGATCTGGACCCCCCACTTATATTCTTGTAATTAAAATAATACAAATTATTATTATACAGGACAAAATTGTAATAAACGTCTAGTACTTACCTGTATAAAAATCTTCAGGGTGGCCGTAGACACTAAACTGGTGCACACCAAAGAAGATGGGTCAAGATTTCCCTCGGGGGTCTCGTTCTGGTACTGTACTCCCATGATAAAAGCCATTGGCAGGGCAAAGACTATAGACGAGATCCATATGACCGAGAGAATCTTTTTGGTCCTCTTCCTGGACATGATCATCTTCGCCTTCATGGGATGACAGATGGCCAAGTACCTCTCACAACTCAAGCTGGCGATGTTCAGCACGGTGGCATAGGAGCAGATATCACGCAAAAAATAATAACTTCTGCACACGGCATCCCCAAATACCCAGGGATAATGGAACCAGATGAAGTTATAAAGCTCTATTGGAATACTGATCACCAGGATGAGGATATCAGATAGTGCCAGGCTCACCAGGTGGTAGTGCACTGTGCCCTGTAGGCTGTGCAGGCTGTACTTCTTCAGCACCAGCTGTATGGTCAGCACATTCCCTATGGTACCCACCAGGAAGATGAGGACGTAAAGAACAGTGATGAACACCTTCGAGGACAAGCTGGTATCAACACCCAGTGGGTGAGACGTGTCTATGGTGGCATTTGGAACTTCTGAGAACCAAGTGACATTGCTTTGTGCCAATGTCTCCTCTGCCATCCTGCAACTGGTTGCTCACACTGTTTGGATAGAACTATGAATGTTTCTCCACCAGGTGTGGACCACACGTCACTCCATCTCTTCTCCAGACTGGGTGTTGAGCTATTCTGCTTCCCAAAGCCCCACACACTCATGAATTTGCTGAATGAACTTGTTTAATGGTCTGCTACCGGAGACGAACGCAGATCCCAATCCCGTTGGGAAACTTCATTGTCCTACCCTAAAAGAATGCATGAATGGCTCATACTATGGAGGATATGTCTGAGCTCTGGATAGCGGCAGCAGAAAGCCGGCAGAGGTGTAGGAGGCATTGAGGGGCTGCAGACAGGGAGGGCTCTGCTGGCTGAGTTATCGCTTATCTGCCAGGGACCTATCAGCTCATATGTTCTCCTCCAAACCCCATACAGTAGAGTTTCCAAGGATTCCATTCCTGGAGGTGCAGATTAATATAAATGAGACACTTAACAGGTGTGTGATTGCCGGTGTCTCAGCTGTGGGTACTGTAAATGATAATCAGTTTTACATGTCACAATGACAGGAGATTACGTTACCTGCTGCAGAAAAGACATCTCGGAGCTAAGAGACCGGAGATCAAAGAAATATTATAAAATCAACCCTTTATTTTCTATGGAAATTGCCCATTCATGCATTTCACTGCATTCACAATTGTATTATTACCCTCTCACCCCCCCAAAAAAAAGATAATGTTTCCCTGATACCGTATGTTTAAGTCAATGGGGATTCATAATAGATTTGTGACTTCAAATCAAACAAAAGAACAAGAATAAAAAGGTCACAAAGTCGGAGCTTATAGCGCAAAAGCAAAAAGTGTGTGTTTGGGCAGGAGAGAAGCAGGGGTCCGAAGAGGGGGCACACTTACCTCTGACATGAGACTCCCCAGATCTCAATCCGTAGTAAGGGGACCTACCCAGTTTTTATACCCTATGTTACAATGGTTCTACAAGCAAAGAATATTGTGGCATCAGGGTGTGAAAATCATAGTCGAAGGATGTGTGAGCGCGATCAGACCCATACCAACTGGATGCACCTCCTGGCTCACTTCACCCATGAAAGGCCCTTAGTTACAGAGGACAACAACGTCTAATTACAGGGGGGGCAATGTTGTCACCGCAGTGCACCGGACGCTCCATAAGGAGATAGACAGGGATGCTTGATGTACGAGACAGGGGATCAGAGAGGTGTGTTAGTTTTTCATTCTTGGAGGCATCACTGTTTATTATCTCTGTACAGTGACATCACTGTGTTTATTATCTAAGTGCTAGACAAAAAGACTGATGGCACTCATCAAACTGCAATGTGAACAGGTACATAACTGAATATGACATAAAAGTTACAAAAAAAGAGACAGTTGCACTCTGAAATGCTAAAACATGAAAACCATGAATGTAAGAATATAGATATGAATTATTGCTAAGGAAAATCTAAGAAAAATAAAATATTTAGCATAAAAAAGGTCATTTTTATATCTGCAAAGTCACCACGTCATGGCATATCTCGTAACTGGGTACCTACTCTGTACTGAAGCTTCTCTCTGGGTTTAAAAACCTCCTGTGTATGGGCAAGTAGGAACCTGCTATATAGGATTAAATCACCTGTGGCTAGCAGGTTCATACTTGCCCATACACAGTTACGCACCTGTTCACATTGTAGTTTGGTGAGTGCCGTCAGTCTTTTTGTCTAGATTAGTCTAGGTTCACGTTTCCGTTGTTTTGCGTCAGTCACATGCGTTGCTTGACACTTGTAACTGATGCGTTGTACAACGGATGACAAAATTTGACATTAGAAAGCGGATTCCGTTGTAAAACGAGAGTGAGAGAACGATCAGCTGATCATTCACAATAACCGGCCGCCAGCTTTTGAGAGTGATCAGCTGATCTCCCGGCCGTCGGCTTTTGAGAGCGATCAGATGATCTCCCGGTGGCCGGCTATTGTGAATGATCAGCTGATCGCTCTCATTAGCCAGCCGCCGGGAGATCAGCTGATCGCTCACAGCAGCCGGCCGCCGGGTGATCAGCTGATCGCTCACAGCAGCCAGACCCGGGAGATCAGTTGATCGCTCTCAAAAGCCGGTGACCGAGAGATCAGCTGATCGCTCACAGCAGCCAGCCTCCGGGTGATCAGCTGATTGCTCACAGAAGGCGGCTGTCGGGCGATCAGCTGATCGTTCGGCCGCAGAGAGAGACCGTGCGAAGCGAAATCCTAAGGATTCTGCTGCTCAAAAAACATTACACTCTGCGTTCCTCCCGCCTGACGGTTAGTCGTTCCACGACTGATCAGTCGGGCGAAGGATGCAACGCTAGGGCATCAGTCACAATCCGCCGCTCACATAAGTCTATGGTAAACAACGGAATCCGCCAAACGGATTGCATTGTTTATCAGAGCGGCGAATTGTGACTGATGCAAAACAATGGAAATGTGAACCTAGCCTTTATGGCTTCTGACTGTGCAACCCTCCCCCACTAGCCAGTGAGTAGGTACCTAGTTACGAGATATGCCGTGACGTGGTGACTGGGTAGATATTTAGCATACAAAAACGGCCTTTTTTATATCTCATTTTTCTTTGCAGTAATGCATATCTATATTCATACATTCATGGTTTGCATGCTTTAGCATTTCAGAATGCAAACTGTCTTTTTTTACTAAGCACTGTGACATCACTGTGTGTATTATCCATGCACTGTGACATCACTGTGTGTATTACCCCTGTACTGTGACATTACTATGTATATTATCCCTGTACTGTGACATCAATGTGTTTATTATCCCTGTAATGTGCCATCACTGTGTGTATTATCCATGTACTGTGACATCACCGTGTGTATTATCCCTGTATTGTGACATCACCGTGTGTATTATCCCTGTATTGTGACATCACTGTGTGTATTATCCCTGTATTGTGACATCACTGTGTGTATTATCTCTGTACTGTGACATCACTGTGTGTATTATCCCTGTACTGTGCCATCACTGTGTGTATTATCCCTGTACTGTGACATCAGTGTGTATTATCCCTGTACTGTAACATCACTGTCTGTATTATCCCTGTACTGTGACATCACTGTGTGTATTATCCCTGTAGTGTGACATCACTGTGTGTATTATCCCTGTAGTGTGACATCACTGTGTGTATTATCCCTGTACTGTGACATCACTGTGTGTATTATCCCTGTACTGTGACATCACTGTGTGTATTACCCCTGTACTGTGGCATCACTGTGTGTATTATCCCTGTACTGTGACATCAGTGTGTATTATCCCTGTGCTGTGACATCTTTGTCTGTATTATCCCTGTACTGTGACATCACTGTGTGTATTATCTCTGTACTGTGACATCACTGTGTGTATTATCCCCGTACTGTGACATCACTGTGTGTATTATCCCTGTACTGTGACATCACTGTCTGTATTATCCCTGTACTGTGACATCAGTGTGTATTATCCCTGTGCTGTGACATCACTGTCTGTATTATCCGTGTACTGTGACATCACTGTGTGTATTATTCCTGTACTGTGACATCACTGTGTGTATTATCCCCGTACTGTGACATCACTGTGTGTATTATCCCTGTACTGTGACATCACTGTGTGTATTATCGCTGTACTGTGACATCACTGTGTGTATTATTCCTGTACTGTGACATCACTGTGTGTATTATCCCCGTACTGTGACATCACTGTGTGTATTATCCCTGTACTGTGACATCACTGTGTGTATTATTCCTGTACTGTGACATCACTGTGTGTATTATCCCTGTACTGTGACATCACTGTGTGTATTATCCCTGTACTGTGACATCACTGTGTGTATTATCCCTGTACTGTGACATCACTGTGTGTATTATCCCTGTACTGTGACATCACTGTGTGTATTATCCCTGTACTGTGACATCACTGTGTGTATTATCCCTGTACTGTGACATTACTGTGTGTATTATCCCTGTACTGTGACATCATTGTGTGTATTATCCCTGTACTGTTACATCACTGTGTGTATTATCCCTGTACTGTGACATCACTGTGTGTATTATCCCTGTACTGTGACATCACTGTGTGTATTATCCCTGTACTGTGACATCACTGTGTTTATTGAAGAGATATGGATAAGCGGATATGCTATTTGTGGTTCTCATAATGAAGAAGAAAGTACACTTCAACACATGTTGAGAAATAAAATCACATTATCTACCCCCACTATCTCAAGTGGTTTCTGACATCTCTAATGTTGAAACGCCAGCAGCCCAGAATATCCGCTGCTCCACATCTCTTTGTTTATAAGTTGGATATGGCAACCCCTGGAGCAGCAGCAGTTGGACCCTTTATCTCTGAGCCCTTCTACAGTGAAGGAAATAATTATTTGATCCCTTGCTGATTTTGTAAGTTTGCCCACTGACAAAGACATGAACCGTCTATAATTTTAAGGGTAGGATAATTGTAACAGTGACAGATAGAATATCCAAAATAACATCCAGAAAATCACATTGTATAAATGATATAAATATATTTGCTTTTTGCAGAGAGAAATAAGTATTTGATCCCCTACCAACCATTAAGAGTTCTGGCTCCTACAGACCAGATAGATGCTCCTAATCAACTCGTTTCCTGCATTATAGACAGCGGTCTTAAATTGTCACTTGTATAAAAGACTCCTGTCCACAGACTCAATTAATCAGTCAGACTCTAACCTCTACAACATGGGCAAGACCAAAGAGCTTTCTAAGGATGTCAGGGACAAGATCATAGACCTGCACAAGGCTGGAATGGGCTACAAAACCATAAGGAAGGTGGGTGAGAAGGAGACAACTGTTGGTGCAATACTAAGAAAATGGGAGAAATACAAAATGACTGTCAGTCAAAATCGATCTGGGGCTCCATGCAAGATCTCACCTCGTGGGGTATCCAGGATCATGAGGAAGGTGAGAGATCAGCCTAAAACTACACAGGGGAACTTGTTCATGATCTCAAGGCAGCTGGGACCACTGTCACCAAGACAACCATTGGTAATATATTATGCTGTAATGGTTTATAATCCTGCAGTGCCCGCAAAGTCCCACTGCTCAAGAGGGCACATGTGCATCTGGCCCATTTGAAGTTTGCCAATGAACACCTGGATGATTCTGAGAGTGATTGGGAGAAGGTGCTGTGGTCATGTCGCGGGCGGGGAGCAGGGTGTCAGCACACTATGCTCACCCCCTTCTGCTCGGGTCCGGCGGCCGCTGCTCAGTGGTGGCTCGAGCTGTAGGCCGGATCCCGGGGGTTTCTCGAGCGGCACTCCTCGCCCGTGAGTGAAAGGGGTTTGTTGGGTGTGGGGATGATTATTGTCCGTGACGCCACCCACGGTTGTGGTGATTGCACCACCGCTGCTCAGTATGCGGGTCCCGGGGATGGTGATGCGGAGCAGCCAGGTGTTGTGTTGCCCCTCCGTGGGTAGGGGTTGGTGATCCCGGGGCCCAGTGATGAGATGTAAAGTGTAGGGCCTGGTGGGCGCAGGGACGCGGGGGCAGCGCTGTGCCTTGCGGCACTGTGGTACTCACTCAGCCTGAGACGTGGACACAGTTTTTACGGTAAACCAAACGGCTGGTAGGACGGTCCCACAGACGGCTGCACCTGCACTCCCGGTAGGTGACGGTGATGTCCCTCTTCCTTGCACCTATGGTTAACTTGTGGTAACGGTGGATTCCCTCCGGTTACCCGCTCCCCGACTACAATCTGGGCCGGAGGAGCTCTACACTTTGCCCGCAAGCGCTGGCCCTGAGAAACTGGTGCCGTGGCGGTGGCGGTGTCTCTCTGCTTCAGGTTGGGCTGTTGCCTTCAGTCGGGACTTGGTTGTTGGGGGATCTGCGTCCCCGTCACTGACGGATTCGGCAAATTTGGCGACTCCTAGCCTTGCCGGGGTCCGAGAGGCCCCTGCCCTGGTGCTGACTGTCCTTCGGAACACTGCTCCAGACCACCGGGCACACAGCCAACGGGGTCCTTCCAGGAACTTCCAAACGGTCCCCCTCCAGACAGTCACCGCCGTTGCTGACCTTGCTGAGCTGGCCCTACACAAAGCTGGACCCTTCAGTCTTTCTTTCTCTTCTGTCACTTCACTAGCTTTCCTCTTTTTCCACTTTTCTACTTTCACTCTCACTTTGCTGTTTACTTTTGCCCTGTCTAGACTACTCCTCCACTCCTTCCACTTCCTCCTCCTGGACTCGACTCTCCTTTCACTTCTCCCTCCTCAACTGAACTGCCTGGTTTCTCCCGCCTCCAGAACTGTGACCTCCTCGGTGGGCGGAGCCAACCGCCTGGCCCACCCCCTGGTGTGAATCATCAGCCTCTGGAGGAAGGCAACAAGGATTTGTAGTTTAGCTGTGATGTGCCTACCTGGAGTGTGGGGTGTGGTGGTGTTGTGACCTGTGACCCCTGGCTTGCCCAGGGCGTCACATTCCCACTTAGCAAAATGCAGACCGTCCGCGGGCTGCCGTCCTACACCGGTTTTATTTTTCTGAAAAAGATAACATTTGGAATTAACATATTTACATTTTTAATCAAAACTCTTCCCAAGACGGGAGGCACATTTCTTTTAACGTTACAAACGGTTTACGGTTACGGTTTCCGCTCTCTCCCACCCAAGCAACCTGGCCCTGATGCTGCCCCTAAAACCCAGGCAGCACCCCTTGACCCACAGTCCAGCACACGGTACCCGAGCGGGATCTGTCCTTCCCCTCCAGAGGGTAGCCACCGGTTCCTTTGGTGGCTGGGCCCCAGCCTGCTCTGCTGAGGGCCCTCCCTCCAACCTGCCTCTCCGGAGGCGGCATGGCGGAAAACGGTAACGGTAAACAACATATTTACAAGCCATTTAACGTTTGTGGTGCCCTGCAAGTTCACGGGCTTGTCCATGGATAGTTCCCATGCAAAACTTTAAACGGTCCCCACGGGGACAACGGTGCCGGCTCCAGCCGGTTCAATCACTACAGACAATCAGGTAACTTCTTCTTGGATCAATCATTTTTCTTATCATTTTCAACTTTTAAACAAACAAACTTCTGGTGGTCCCAACGGGGACGGTGCAGCGGGCATCCGCTGCCCTTGAGGCGGCTACCACCGCAGGGGGTCGGCCCACTCCGAGACCGAGCGGTACATGGGATTTTCCTCCCACTGGCAGTTCAACCCCGAACCGCTGACAGCCGTTAGGAATGGCGGCGGAGGCGGCATACTTTGGACCTCTTCCTCCATCAACGACATCCCCTTCGGACCTCCAGCCGCGGTGCTGATGTCTGTCTCCCACTCAATCAGGGCCGGTTCTGGGGTTTGGGTGGACTGATCGCGACGCGGCACGGCCGCAGCGGCCCCTTGCTCATGGGCCCCCACTACGGCAACCATCCTTCGCATCTCTGCCTTCCAATCCATCAGCTGCTGCAGGCTCTGCGCCCTCACCTTCACGCAGAATCGGCCCAACTCCCGCTCCAGCCACGCAGCGGTCCCGGCGGGGAGCTCACCCGGGCCGCAGTCCTCAAAAGCTACTCCGCCTCGTTTCCCCCAGAGCTTGGGTACTCCGGTGGCGGGTATTCCCGCACTCCAATTCGAGGACGCTGCCATTTCTCCATTCGTGTCACCGTCTTTTGTTTTAGCTGCGTTGTTACATGCAGCCAGCCGCCATTGCGTCCCCCTTAGCTCTTTCCGGCCCCTCCTCTCTCGGGGCGGGGTTTTGGCCTTCGCGCCTCTACTGCTCGAGAAGATGCTCGAGTGGGAACTTTTCGCGCCAAAGATGGCGGCTTCTGAAATTTTCCTGCCGGACACCTCCGGCGGTAACAAGGCGCACCCCTACCAGACGGCAGAGCGGTAAGATCCTGTTCGTGACGCCAAGTTGTCGCGGGCGGGGAGGAGGGTGTCAGCACACTACGCTCACCCCCTTCTGCTCGGGTCCGGCGGCCGCTGCTCAGTGGTGGCTCGAGCTGTAGGCCGGATCCCGGGGGTTTCTCGAGCGGCACTCCTCGCCCGTGAGTGAAAGGGGTTTGTTGGGTGTGGGGATGATTATTGTCCGTGACGCCACCCACGGTTGTGGTGATTGCACCACCGCTGCTCAGTATGGGGGTCCCGGGGATGGTGATGCGGAGCAGCCAGGTGTTGTGTTGCCCCTCCGTGGGTAGGGGTTGGTGATCCCGGGGCCCAGTGATGAGATGTAAAGTGTAGGGCCTGGTGGGCGCAGGGACGCGGGGGCAGCGCTGTGCCTTGCGGCACTGTGGTACTCACTCAGCCTGAGACGTGGACACAGTTTTTACGGTAAACCAAACGGCTGGTAGGACGGTCCCACAGACGGCTGCACCTGCACTCCCGGTAGGTGACGGTGATGTCCCTCTTCCTTGCACCTATGGTTGACTTGTGGTAGCGGTGGATTCCCTCCGGTTACCCGCTCCCCGACTACAATCTGGGCCGGAGGAGCTCTACACTTTGCCCGCAGGCGCTGGCCCTGAGAAACTGGTGCCGTGGCGGTGGCGGTGTCTCTCTGCTTCAGGTTGGGCTGTTGCCTTCAGTCGGGACTTGGTTGTTGGGGGATCTGCGTCCCCGTCACTGACGGATTCGGCAAATTTGGCGACTCCTAGCCTTGCCGGGGTGCGAGAGGCCCCTGCCCTGGTGCTGACTGTCCTTCGGAACACTGCTCCAGACCACCGGGCACACAGCCAACGGGGTCCTTCCAGGAACTTCCAAACGGTCCCCCTCCAGACAGTCACCGCCGTCGCTGACCTTGCTGAGCTGGCCCTACACAAAGCTGGACCCTTCAGGCTTTCTTTCTCTTCTGTCACTTCACTTGCTTTCCTCTTTTTCCACTTTTCTACTTTCATTCTCACTTTGCTGTTTACTTTTGCCCTGTCTAGACTACTCCTCCACTCCTTCCACTTCCTCCTCCTGGACTCGACTCTCCTTTCACTTCTCCCTCCTCAACTGAACTGCCTGGTTTCTGCCGCCTCCAGAACTGTGACCTCCTCGGTGGGCGGAGCCAACCACCTGGCCCACCCCCTGGTGTGAATCATCAGCCTCTGGAGGAAGGCAACAAGGATTTTTAGTTTAGCTGTGATGTGCCTACCTGGAGTGTGGGGTGTGGTGGTGTTGTGACCTGTGACCCCTGGCTTGCCCAGGGCGTCACAGTCAGATATGACAAAAAATGAGTTCTTTGGCCTTAACTCAACTCGCCATGTTTGGAGGAAGAGAAATGCTGCCTATGATCCAAAGAACACCATCTCCACTATCAAGCATGAATGTGGAAACATTATGTTTTATGGGTGTTTTTCTGCTAAGGGCACAGGACTACTTCACCACATCAATGGGACAATGGATGGAGCCATGTACCTTAAAATCCTGAGTGATAACCTCATTCCCTCCTTCAGGACATTAAAAATGGGTCGTGGCTGGGTCTTCCAGCATGACAATGACTCGACACATACAGCCAAGGCAACAAAGGAGTGGCTCAAAAAGAAGCACATTAAGGTCATGGAGTGGCCTAGCTAGTCTCCAGACCTTAATCTCATAGAAAACTTATGGAGGAGCTGAAGCTCCGAGTTGCCAAATGACAGCCTCAAAATCTTAATGATTTAGAGATAATCTGCAAAGGGGAGTGGACCAAAATTCTTCCTGACATGTGCGCAAACCTCATCATCAACTATAAAAAACGTCTGCCTTGTTTGCCAGAGGGATCAAATACTTATTTCTCTCTGCAAAATGAAAATTAATTTATATAAATTTATACAATGTGATTTTCTGGATATTCTATCTCTCACTGTTAAAATTAACCTACCCTTAAAATTATAGCCTGTTCATGTCTTTGTCTGTGGGCAAACTTACAAAATCAGCAAGGGTTCAAATAATTATTTCCTTCACTGTAAGTGTTGTGCTTTCTCACAAGACCACACCACCAGGTGAGCAGTTGTCCTATTTTGCTCTTCTTTGTCCCTACACTTTGTATTCATCACTGTGTTTATTATCCCTGTTCTATGTCATCATTGTGTTTATTATTGCTGTATTGTTAAATCACTGTATTTATTATCCCTGTATTGTGGCATCACTGTGTTTATTATTCCCATCCGGTAAGGAACTTTTTCTATTGTGTGGTGTTTCCATAAAGGGTAATACAAGTTACTATTGTATGAAGTACACAAAAGTAGACATTTCCACACTGAGGAGGTCACAAATACGGACATCATTACTGCAATATATTTTATTATTGGGCATTTTGTTACTGTGGGGGGAGCAGAAGCAAGGCACTGGTACTGTGTAGTGCACCACCCAGGCACTATGGCATTATGTATTTTTTCTAAAAGTGATGGAATAAGCCATAGATGTCCATATATTATGTGTAAAAATGATAAATTACACAGGGAAAAAGTATTGAACACATGAAGAAATAAAGGTTCAAAAAGCAATGGTAAGTCATGATACCAGGTCAAATCTATCAGTAATTAGAAAGCAAGTGTGCCATTTAGTGAAAAATAATATCAGCTGGTTCAACTGATGGCCTATAAAAAAGTGTCTCATTACCAAGGTGCCGCACAAGAAACATCTCATGGTGGGTAAAACCAGTGAGCTGTCTCAAGATCTTTGCAACCTAATTGTTGCAAAACATACTGATGGTATTGGTTACAGTAGCATTTTCTAAACTACTGAAGGTTCCAGTAAACACTACTGGGGCCATTTTCCAGAACTGTAAAGAACATAATTTCACCACAAACCAGCCATGGCCAGGTGCTCATGGTAAAGTTTCAGACACAGGGTTGAAAATAATTATCAGTAGAGTTTTCCAAGAGCCAAAGACCAACTGTGGAGAGCTACAGAAAGACCTAGAATCAGCAGGTACAATTATTTAAAAGAAAACAGTAATGCACTCCCCCTCCATAACCTGTATGCATGCTCACCAATTATTTTTAACCAAACCGCAGCCGATAAATCTGAGTAAATAAGCAGAAAAAACGTAAGAAGAGTGCCCCGTTAAAATTGAACTTTTAATAATATCACTAAAAGGTCAAGTGACCAAAAAACACACAAAAGAAAAAATGGTAAGAAATAGGGTATATACTGATAGTAACCGGGTGTGAGGTAAACAATAGAAAAACACTGGCCCTAATTGGCCCTAAAGTGTCTCTCCCTACCTGGCAATGGAGGGTAAATGCGGGATCTGTGGATGGATTTATCCACTTGCGGGTTCTTGGGCTACTGCCCATTCCAGCTATAAAGAGCAGACATACACATAGGCATTTCAGGTATCACCCCTCTACACCATAGATATGATACTCCGGGGAAGCTTTCACATTTGTTATCGACCCTGGTCTATGTCCCCTGAGGAATCCCTGGCATCTTTGGGAGGAAATGCGTCGGGACTGCGCCTCTGAACTACAATTCAGATAAGTACTCTACTACCCACCACTGCATTGCATGGGGATTATTGATAATTTGTTTGTACTTGGTGTTGTTTGTTAGGGTGTAATAGGGCTAGTGAGGGCTTCCCGTCGTTGAATGAGGGCGTCACATCCCTAGGACGTCCTACCCTCCATTGTTAGGTAGGTAGAGAGATGTCATCCAAGTGCAGTCCGCTGTTTCACTCGCACCCATAGACTTGTATGGTTGCGAGCGACGCGGCTGTCGCTGACAATTGCAGCATGCTGCGACTTTTCGCTCATCCAGAATCTGGATAAGAAAAAAGCTGTCCATCTGCTCTCCCTCATTGAATAACATTGGTCTGAGTGCAATGTGAGATTTTCTCGCATTGCACTCGTCTAAAGCGGGCTTTACACGCTGCGACATCGCTAATGCGGAGTCGTTGGGGTCACGGAATTTGTGACGCACATCCGGCCGCATTAGCGATGCCGTTGCGTGTGACACCGATAAGCGATTTTGCATCGTTGCAAAAACGTGCAAAATCGCTAACCGGCGACACGGGGGTCCATTCTCAAAAATCGTTACTGCAGCAGCAACGAAGTTGTTCCTCGTTCCTGCGGCAGCACACATCGCTGCGTGTGACGCCGCAGGAACGAGGAAGCTCCCCTTACCTGCCTCCCGGCCGCTATGCGGAAGGTAGGAGGTGGGCGGGATGTTACGTCCCGCTCATCTCCGCCCCTCCGCTGCTATTGGGCGGCGGTTCAGTGACACTTCAGTGACATCGCTGTGACGCCGCACGGACCGCCCCCTTAGAAAGGAGGCGGTTCGCCCGTCACAGCGACGTCGCCGGACAGGTAAGTATGTGTGACGGCTGTTGTGCGACACGGGCAGCGATTTGCCCGTGTCGCGCAACAGATGGGGGCGGGTACCCACACTAGCGATATCGGGACCGATATCGCAGTGTGTAAAGTAGCCTTTAGTCAACGCTTGTGTGAGTGTATCCTAATGTATCGAGTGGAAGCTGACGTAAGGATGAACATTGCTTTTCTTATATGCACCAGAGTTTCCAAAACATACAGTGATTAAAAAGTCTGGACATGTGCACAGCGATGTAATTTTTATATTGCTGTGCACTTCATTGTTTTGTGATGCTTTTTCATGCAAATTTCTTTAAATGCCAATTTAATATATTATTAAATTCTTTACATTTATGATTTTCCCTGTAACTGTGGCTGCTATATTGGTCTCAATTACTAAGGAATTTCAGCCTCCTGCCTGCACAGAAGATCTGACTGAGTCTCCTAGGACCCAGCAGCTTCTGCTCCCTCCCAACACCCAGCAATCACATGATCAGTGGGTCCAGAGGGGGAAGCACTGTTAGTGCTTCCTAATCTGTATACACAAGTGCTGGTGTCGCGGGTGGAGGGGTGGGGAACGCCGCTCATCTGGAATCGCTGGCGCTCGGGTCCGGTGCTTCTGCTCCTCGGTAGCTCGAGCACGGGGCCAGACCCGGGGCTTGAGCAGCGCCTCCTCACCCACGAGTGAAAAGGGAAGGTTTTCGGTGGGTATTTGGGGATGTCGGTCGTGACGCCAAACACGGGTTGTGGTGATGGTGGGCACCACCGCTGCTGGTGACGGGGGATCCCGGGACCGATGGCGGAGAGCAGCTGAGGTGTTGACCCCTCCGTGGGTAGGGGCTGTTGGTCCCGGGGCCCCGGTTGGGGAGTAGGGAGGAGGTATAGGCGCAGGTGCCGAGGCGGGGAGGCAGCGTGGGCACGGGTGCAATGTTGCGGTACAGCGCGGTGCCGGATGGCACTGTTGTACTCACTCAGACACAGAAGGATAGAGTCTCTGGTAAACCAAACGGCTGGATGGATGGGGCCCACAGCCGGCTGCGGTGTTCTCACTCTCTCTGTACGGGTTGATGGTGCTGTCGTTTTCCTGCACCTGTGTAAGTGTATTTGACTCCTATGGCTTCCCACGGGTAGTCCGCTCCCTGGCGTGTATGTGTCGGGAGAGCCCATTTGCCCGCAGGCACTGGCCCTTGGATCTCTGGCCCTTGGCGGTGGCACTTATCCGGACGGGTTGGGCTGTTGCCTTCTGACGGGACTTAGGTGGGAATGAACCCCTGAGGTCCAGACCGCAATCAGATAATTTGACCTTTTCGGCGGCTCCTAGCCTAGTTGGGGTCTGAGTACCCTGCCTTGGTGCTTGGCTTCAATCTGCTCCCCGGTTCGGTACCGGCGGGCCACCGCCCGACCCCGGTCCTACGGTTCCGCTGACCTACGCCAACTCCTGCAGATGGTCACCACCGTCTGCCGACCTTGCTGAACGTGTCTGGGCTCCAACCCAGACACCAACAGTTTTTCCTCCTCTGACTTCCACTGCCTACCACGAACTCCCCTGTCTTTTCCCGCCTCCAGGCCTGTGAACTCCTTGGTGGGCGGGGTTAACCGCCTGGCTCCGCCCCACCTGGTGTGGACATCAAGCCTGGAGGGTGTCAACAAGGATTTCATTGACTGGTGTCACCTACCCAGGGGAAGGGGTGTGTGTGTGATGTTAGTGTACTGTGACCCCTGGGGGTCCAGGGCATCACACTGGTTCTGTGCTTTATATATATAGATCATCGAAGTAAACCATGATTACGTTCTCTGTGGGGAGTCTGGCTCTGACAGCTGGACAATCTTGTGCAAGCTGCTTACTCTGCACTGACATTTTAGATAATTAGTGCAGAGTAAAGTGTGGGCTGTCTACTTATTTATATTGTATGATGAGACAGACCATAGCACTAGGGCTCGCATAGCACTAGGGAGGTCAATAGGACCAGGATTGGAGGGGAAGAGTGGACTTTCTAGAAGGGGAGGAGTAGGAGTTCTTCTAGGGCTTTTTAAGGCCCATCAGGGGGCGGAGTTGGCACCATGCCCGCTTCCTGTGGACAGTGAGGTAGTCCCGCCCGCTTTCCCTCCCTTATATGAAGATTGCTTATGAGTAGTGTGCAGTTGCGGTTTCATCAGGTCAAAGTGGCAATTTTTGGTGGGTTCTTGAAATTGTTTTAAATTGGCCTGGTGGATCCATCCAGGTATGGATCCTCTAATTGGCAATGAATGCTTCGTTACCTGGTGATTAAGGGGGATCCCGATGGAGATTGTTGGGCCCCCGTGTGAGTTTGTTAATGGTAAATACAACACTTCATGTTTTGGTGCTCCCAAGCCTGTGTGGGTAAAGGCTGGGAGCATATTGATTTATGGTTGGGCTATGAGAATCACCAGGTTTTGGAATAACCTTAAGAACTTCACCAAGTTCTTAGCATTTTTCTGTTATGTATTTGTTAAATAAAATTGCTTCTGTGGCCAAATTATTCAAGCAAAATGTCTGAGTGTTTATTAATCGGGGTGGGGAACCCCCTTTTGGGTGGGGGGCCCACTGGTAATTCTGGAATCTACAATTCCAGGGTCAAGTCTAGAAGTAGTTAAATACATCATTGGTCAAGACAAAGAACTGTCACATGATTTACTCCCTCCAAGGACTAGAGGTCTTTCATCACATGTAGAGAAAAGGTGAAAATCTGGACAATCTTGTGCAGGCTGCTTACTCTGCACTGACGTTTTATAACGTCAGTGCAGAGTAAAGTTTGAGCTGTTTGGATATTTATAGTGTATGGTTAGTTTAGCAGTAGTTAAATACATGTGTGGTCAACAAAAAAAAAACAATCACATGATTTATTCCCTCAAAGGACTAGAGGTCATTCATCACATGGAGGGAGAAAGGTGACAATCTGGACAATCTTGTGCAAGCTGCTTACTCTGCACTGACGTTTTAGAAAATCAGTGCAGAGTATAGTGTGGGCTGCCTGGACATTTGTAGCGTATGGTGAATCTGGAAGTAATTAAATACATGCGTGGTCAACACAAAGAACTGTCACATGATTTATTACATCCAAGGACTAGAAGTCATTGATCACATGTAGAAAAAAAGGTGATTTAGACAAACAGGAAAGGGTTCTTCATAGTTAGGGGTACTTTGCACGCTGCGACATCGCTAGCCAATTGTAGCGATGCCGAGCACGATAGTCCCCGCCCCCGTCGCAAATGCGATATCTTGTGATAACTGCTGTAGCGAACATTATCAGTACAGCAGCTTCACACGCACTTACCTGCCCTGCGACGTCGCTCTGGCCGGCGACCCGCCTCCTTCCTAAGGGGGTGGGTCATGCGGCGTCACAGCGATGTCACACAGTAGGCGGCCAATAGAAGCGGAGGGGCAGAGATGAGCGGGACGTAAACATCCCGCCCACCTCTTTCCTTCCGCATTGCAGGCGGGATGCAGGTAAGGAGATGTTCCTCGCTCCTGCGGCTTCATACAAAGCGATGTGTGCTGCCACAGGAACGAAGAACAACATCGAAATTATGGAAATGACCGACACTACACAGATCACCGATTTTCGACGCTTTTGCGATCGTTTATCGGTGCTTCTAGGCTTACACGTTGCGACGTAGATACCGGCGCCAGATGTGCGTCACTTTCGATTTAACCCCGACGAGATCGCAGTAGCAATGTCGCAACATGCAAAGTACCCCTTAGAGTAGTCAGAGTTTGCAATGCTTCACAGCAAGTAGTACTGATGGCAGATAGTATATCAGTACACAAATAAGGTCATGTATGAACAAATGGCATTGTGAGTTATAAATAGTGGCAGATAATGTATAACTGCTCATCCAAGTTAGAACTTGATGGAATTTTTTCAACCTATATAACTTTGTTCCATTTACTGTTATTTCCTACAACTGCTAAACTTCAGATTGGAGATTTGTATATTCCACCGTACAGTGCACAATATGCAGTCTACCATGTTACCTTATTACCCATATTGACTGCTCCATAGATTGTAATCGCTCAGTCTTGAGCAGCAGAAAATAATAGAAATGATAACATATAAAATTCATTATTCCGGCAGCAGAGCGCTCACATCTGTGAAAGAGAATTAACCTTATACAGAAAAAAGACCTACAGCCCCATTAGATTGACTCCATTGTTATCAGTAAATTGGGTCAATGGCTGACTGCACCTAAGAAAGTCACTTTTGCATATAAATAGCAGATACGTTACAATATGGCAGTCTGGAATTTTAGACACAATACGGACCTTTATTTACTATATGTAGAGCAATTTGTGATATTCACTTTGTTGTCAAATCAATTTTGTCAATTAATACACATTTTTTTAGGACATATACCAGAAACCTAAAACGTTGGACAAAATGCATGTGATTAACCTTTGGTATCAAATATGGCATGTTTGTGAATGCATTTACTTACTAAAGTTGCATATACTAGACAGGTTGTAAGGGGCTTAAAAAAGGCATGGGACAAACACATTTTCTTCTGCAACCATTTGTAGCATGCATGAAAAGGAGCAATTCTACACTTTGCGGCTGTAAAACTGCAAAGAAGGGCAGTGAGCCCCATAGGGGTGAGCAGGCCCATGACGATCGGGAGGGTGCAGGGTAGTAAGGAGTTAAAAGGTTTTGGTTGGGGATGAGGGAGATAGATGGGGGCATGGGATTGGTGGTTGGTACTGGAGGGGGGATTGGTGGAGAGCAAGGAAGGGGTGGGGGCGTAGTTTGAGGTATAAAGAGAATGTAAAGTGTGTTACCTCCCCTTTCGTCGCTTGAACTTTGTGCCCCAGGACGTTTGTGCTGCAGCCCACTGCGATGGCTGACCTGGCCGCTTTACTGGACTTAGTGCGTGGGGCTGCTGAGGTCCTGGGTGCTGACGTACTACGGGATCAGCTGGCGGCGGTTTGCGGTGCTGGAGCGGTGATTCCTGCTGCTCCTGCGCCCGGGCCTGTTCTACGTGCTCGGCGGTCACGGCCGCCGGTGCGCTACTCCCCCAGTGGAGGGGGGAGAAGGAGATCAAGGAGCCCCTTCGGGGACCCTCCGGCACAAGGGAGCCCCGCGTCTGCTGTGGTGGAGCTGCCGGCTGCCGGGAGGAATCCTCGCCGGAGATCCCGCGGGTCGGAGGTGGGCGGAGCTTCGGCGAGGCCTACTTCCGGTCCGCGGCCTGCAAGATCCCGGAGCGGAGTAGCGGCAACCCCCGGTGATGTGCGGGCCGGGGGTGGAGCCCAGCGTATCGGATTGGCGGTGGAGACTCCCTGCAGACGGCAGGGGAGCGACTCAGGACGGATAGTGGAGGTGGAGTGCGGCGGCGGGCAGAGACGAGCGGGAGAAGAGTGCGGCGGCCCGGCGGGCATGGTGCGGTCCCGGATTACGGTCCCCTCCGGCGAGGATCGTGCTGGGGGGTGTTCCCGGCGTTTGTCAGAGGCGGGACGGCAATCCCGCAGTCGGCAGGGAGGGAGCCCAATGAGCAGGGAGGACGCAGCAGCGGCGCAGCAAGGATACCGGAGGCCAGCAGGGATGGACGGCGGTACGGCGCCACGTCGTGCCAAGAGACTGAGGTCCAGCAGGAGGCGTCCGGAGGAGCGGGGTGCGGTGACCGTGGGGGTCGACGGCCGCCAGGTGCGGGCTGTCCCCTCGCTGGTCCCCCCTGTGGCCGGCAGCGGCAGTTCGGACTCCGGAGGGGATGAAGAGTCGATGGCAGCGACAGGTCGGACGGAGCGACAGCAGGATGATCGGGGCACGGCTGTGCCAACGTCGGTGCAACGGCAGCCTGGTGAGCGAGCGACAGAAATGTTTAATGCTGTGGGTAGTGCGGGCGGGGGAGGGGGTTCCTCCGAGGGAAGTGTTGCGCAAGGGGCGAGTGCGGTCGGTCAATCTGGTCTACCGGGCCCGGAGTTTTGGGGGCAGCTTTTGGGGGTGTTGCAGGGGTTGTCGGCGGATCGGGGTAGTCGGATTGGGCCTGGGGCTCCGGTGGGGGCGTGGGTGGCCCCCTCGGAGGTGGTGCAGACAGAGGCGCCGGGGCGTGAGGTTGCGGCGCGGGACACTACCGCGGCGGTAGATGCGGGACAGGCGGCCGGTGGGGTGGCTGCCGTGGGTGCGAGTAAAGAGGCGGAAAAGGAAAAAGAGAAAGAGGATGAGGTTGTGCGGTTGGATGATAGGGCGCGGAGTGAAATTTATGTGTGTTTTGAAGGTCAGTTGGGGGTTCATTTAAAAAAGGAAGTGAGGGACAAGATTTGGAAAGGGGAGTATGTGGAAATTTTTTCCCTGCTTCCCCTGGAGAAGTTTAATTTGGATAAGGTGAAGCCCAGTGATACAAAAAAGGAGAAGGAGGACGAGGAAAAACGGAGGTATAGGTTGATCCCGAGGACGTTTACCAATTGGCTGCAGGCCTTTGCGATCTTAGCCAGCGTGATTGGGGAAAAGGAGCCGGAGCATTGTTCCGCTCTATTCAGTTATATGGACGCGATAGGGGAGGCGTATAGAGTATACGGCGGATTAGGGTGGTTAAGATATGACGAGCAGTTCCGGCAATGGAAGGCTCTGCGGCCTGGTGTTCAGTGGGGACACAAAGATATTTCTTTGTGGATGCGGCTAATGACGGCTCCGGCTCAGCCCTTTCGAGGTGGTGCCGGGAGCCCGGGTGCGAGCGGCGGGTCCCCGGCTGGACAGAAAAAGGGGGCTTGTTGGCAATATAACGAGGGCCAGTGTAAGTTCGGGGCCTCATGTCGTTTCAAACATGAGTGTTCCGGATGTGGAGGTTCTCACTCCCTGGCAAGGTGCTTTAAGAAAGGAAAAGGAAAGGCGGGGGAGGGGTCTGGAAAAAGGGAGGACGCCAGTGAGGGTAGAGGCGATGCTTCCTTATCTAAATAGGTACCCGGATGTTAGCGCGGCGGAATTGTTGGCACGTGGTTTTACGGAAGGTTTTCGGATTCCGTTTGAATCTGAGGCGCCGGTGTTTCGCCCGGGGAATTTGAGGTCCGCAAAAGAACATCCAGCGGTGGTGAAGGAAAAGCTGCAAAAGGAGGTGGAGTTGGGGAGGATGGCGGGTCCATTCCAGGACCCGCCATTCTCCAATTTAAGGATTTCCCCCCTTGGGGTGGTGCCTAAGAAGGAGCCGAACAAATTTCGGCTCATCCATCATTTATCTTATCCGGAGGGATTGTCGGAGAATGATGGGATATCACCAGAGTTGTCGGCAGTTTCTTATGTATCCTTTGATAAGGCATTGGAGCTGGTAAGGGCTGCCGGGCGGGGGGCCCTAATGGAAAGGCGGATGTGGAAGCAGCTTTTCGTTTACTTCCGGTGCATCCAGAGAGTCTTCATCTCTTAGGGTGTATGTGGGATGGGGAATACTATGTGGATCGCTGCCTGCCGATGGGCTGTTCCATTTCGTGTGCACATTTTGAGGCATTTAGTACCTTTGTGGAATGGGTAGTCAAGGACGTGGCAGGAGTCCATTCAGTGATTCACTATTTGGATGATTTCTTTTGCGTGGGTCCAGCGGGCTCTTCGGTTTGCTCCTTGTTGTTGTTTACGTTAGAGCGGATTGCTCGGAGCCTGGGTATTCCGTTGGCAAAAGAAAAAACAGAAGGGCCGGTGACTGCTCTATGTTTTTTAGGTATTGAAATTGATACACTGGCAATGGAATGCCGATTGCCTGAGGGGAAGCTTCTGGATTTGAAGGCGTCGGTGCGGTTTTTGTATCAGGCCAAGAAGGTGCGGTTGCGGGACTTGCAGTCAGTGCTCGGGAAATTGAATTTCGCTTGTCGCATCATGCCGATGGGGCGGATATTTAATAGGAGGCTGGCAAGTGCAACCGCGGGGGTAAGAGCTCCGAATCACTTTGTCAGAGTGACAAAAGTGATGAAGGGGGATTTGTTGGTTTGGGAGAAGTTCTTGGACCGGTACAACGGTCGGACTCTTTGGATGAGCAAGGCTTTGTCCAATAGCCAGTTGGAGTTGTATACTGATGCGGCTGGAGCGACAGGTTTTGGGGCAATTTTTCAGACGCACTGGTGTGTTGGAAAATGGCCAAAGCTTTGGGTGGAAGCAGGTCTGGTGAGGAATTTGGCGCTGCTGGAATTGTTTCCCATAATTGTAGCAGTGGAGTTATGGGGCCCCGTTTTTTCCGGAAGAAGGGTTTGCATGCATTGTGACAACATGGCGGTGGTGCATTCCATCAATGCGCTGTCGGCAAAATCCCCGCCGGTTGTGGGGTATTTAAGGCACTTGGTGTTGCGTTGTTTGGAGTTGAACATTTGCGTGGTGGCTCGGCACGTGCCAGGGATTCGAAATGAGGTGGCTGACGCGTTATCACGATTTCAGTTTTGCAGGTTCAGGAAGCTGGTGCCGGGAGCGGACGCGGATGGAGAACCTTGCCCGGACGGGCTGTGGGACCTGGCATCGGTGTAGCTTTTGAGGGGATTAGGAGATCGGTGTCTGAGTCTACTTGGTGCCGATATCAGGCGGTGTGGAAGGAATGGGCAGAGTTGGAAAGAAGGGACTTCGTGGAGTCGGGTTACAAAGACCGAGTGTTGGGGGTCCTGATGTTAATTAGTGGGGATTTTTCGGCAGGTCGGTCCGTTTCGGTGATGGGTGGCAAGCTGGCGGCATTGGCCTTCCTGTTTAAGATGCAAGGGGTCCGGGATGCGACTAAGGATTTTCTGGTGCGGCAGGCAATGAAGGGTTTTCGGAAAGGGGCCCAGTCGCGTGACATGAGGCGGCCGGTGTCATTGCCTTTGTTGGGGCGTTTAGTGGGATGTTTGGGGGAATTGTGTTCGTCTCCTTTTGAGAGGGGGTTGTTTTCGGTAGCTTTTGTATTGGCGTTTTTTGGGGCCTTTCGCATTGGTGAATTGGTCAGCCCGACTAAGCAAGCAATGGGTGGTTTGATGATGGAGGATGTAATGCTGGGGGAGGATAGAGTGGAATGTCGGCTTCGTTTTTCGAAGACGGATCAGAGGGGGCGGGGGCGCTTAGTGGTGTTGTTTGCGTTACCGGGACACCAACTGTGCCCGGTGCTACAGGTTTCGGAGTTTCTAAAGGTGCGCGGAGGTTACCCGGGCGTTTTCCTGCGGCATGCGGACGGATTGGCCTTGTCGCGTTACCAATTCATTGCGGTGCTGAAGATGGCCTTAGCTCGGGTGGGGGAGGAGCCAAGTGAATACGGGTCTCACTCCTTCCGGATTGGGGCGGCAACGGAAGCCGCCAGGTGGGGTTTGAGTGAGGATTGTATCCGGCGGATTGGGAGGTGGGAGTCTTCCAGGTTTCGCTTGTACATTAGGCCTCATTTGGTCAGATGATGATTCGGGGGTGGGGAATTCCTGTTTTGTGTTTGATGCTGGTATGTGACAATTTTCTTGGCTGTTGCTGTTTTATTCGTGGTGTTTATATTTTGTAGGGCCATGCCTTGTGTGGATCCTCGGGCACTCCTACGTGTATTGGGGAGCGTTGCGGGCGGATGTGCGTCACGATGGTCGGCAGCTTGGAGTGTCGGTGACGGAGGCCCGAGTAAAGTGGCTGGGAATTCGGGGCATGACCTGGGGGTAGGGTGCGCCCAGAGGTGGCTTATTATAGCCGTATGGATCGTGACCCGGATGTGTTAATTTTACACGTGGGTGGGAATGATTTGGGAGTAAGGTCGGCAAGGGAATTGAAAAGGGACATAAAGTTGGACCTGTTACATTTGTGGAGGGCGTTCCCGGGCATTGTGATCGTTTGGTCGGACATCATAGCTCGGACGCAGTGGCGTTTTGGTAGGTCGGTGGACCGTATTAATAGGGCTCGGAGTAAGCTGAACCGGGCAATTGGCAGGTTTGTGGCACGGAATGGTGGTTTGGTGGTGCGGCATAGAGAATTGGAGGAGTCCACGGAACAGTACCTAAGGGGAGATGGGGTTCACCTGACCGATGTGGGTCTGGATTTATGGATGTTGGGTTTGAGGGATGGCCTGGAGCAAGCACTTGGGGTGTGGGGGGCCCGGGCCAAGTAAGGTTGTCACTTGGCCGGTCTGTGGCGGGGGGATAGGTCCGTCTGAGAGGTTGGGAGTACCGACAGTCGGTTTGTTGGTACGAAGTCGCTCAAGGGGAGTGGCTTCGGAGTGGATGGGAACTTGCAGGCGGAGGTCCTGCAGGTTCTGGGTGGGGGTAATTAACGATGGAACGTTATTACCCCTCACCTTGGGCCGGTTGGTCACGGCCGAGGTGGTCCTCTGGGCCGGTTTGGAGGTTACGGCCGGGGGGTTAAGAATGATGGTTGTTTCCCTCTCGGATGGATCTATCGGTGGTTTTGGTTATAAGGGTATATATGTATAAAGGTTATGTTTAACAATGGGTGGCATGTTGAGCCACGAGTTTGGTATACATATATACGGTTAAATAAAAGCTGTGGCCATTCCTTGCAATAAAGTCGTAGTTATCGTCTTTATTTAAGTAAATAGGGTATGGGGGGTAGAACCTGTTAACCTGCTTATCCCTTATAGATGCGTCAAGAAGGGCAGTGAGCCCCATAGGGGTGAGCAGGCCCATGACGATCGGGAGGGTGCAGGGTAGTAAGGAGTTAAAAGGTTTTGGTTGGGGATGAGGGAGATAGATGGGGGCATGGGATTGGTGGTTGGTACTGGAGGGGGGATTGGTGGAGAGCAAGGAAGGGGTGGGGGCGTAGTTTGAGGTATAAAGAGAATGTAAAGTGTGTTACCTCCCCTTTCGTCGCTTGAACTTTGTGCCCACCCGCCCACCCTTATTATATAAAAAAAAAAAAAAAAAAAAAAAAAAGGAGAGTAATATATACATAAAAAAAAAAAAAAAAAAAGAACTACAAAGGGGGTGATGGTTTTTTGTCAAAAAAAAAAAAAAAAAAAAGAAAAATGTTTGTTTTGTTGTCACAGCGGGGGGGATAGGTCCGTCTGAGAGGTTGGGAGTACCGACAGTCGGTTTGTTGGTACGAAGTCGCTCAAGGGGAGTGGCTTCGGAGTGGATGGGAACTTGCAGGCGGAGGTCCTGCAGGTTCTGGGTGGGGGTAATTAACGATGGAACGTTATTACCCCTCACCTTGGGCCGGTTGGTCACGGCCGAGGTGGTCCTCTGGGCCGGTTTGGAGGTTACGGCCGGGGGGTTAAGAATGATGGTTGTTTCCCTCTCGGATGGATCTATCGGTGGTTTTGGTTATAAGGGTATATATGTATAAAGGTTATGTTTAACAATGGGTGGCATGTTGAGCCACGAGTTTGGTATACATATATACGGTTAAATAAAAGCTGTGGCCATTCCTTGCAATAAAGTCGTAGTTATCGTCTTTATTTAAGTAAATAGGGTATGGGGGGTAGAACCTGTTAACCTGCTTATCCCTTATAGATGCGTCATGTTTTTGCCACAGTTTTGAAAGTCCTGGAAAAATTGCACCGTGTTGCCACGAAAAAAAAAAGCACTGCAACTGCATAATGTGAACGCAGGGTTAAAGAGGTTTTTTGTTTTTCCCAAATGGGTCACAAGGTCCTCCTACTACAAGGTATTAATGCGGTTGTAATCCAACGCCTAGTGTTGATTTCACCTGTGAAAAATGGTGCAAATGATGGCACCAGATCAAAATTATAGCCTGGATGAGTGCACACTAAAGGGAGAACTTATCCATTCATTTTACTTATAGTAGATACCAGTGCCTTCCGTGCATGTGTCGCGGGCGGAGGAGGGGACGCTGCGCTCTCCCACTGCTCGGGTCCGGCCGCTGCTGCGGCTGCCGCTACTGCTCGGTGGTGGCTTGAGCGGTGGGCCGGATCCCGGAGACTCGAGCGGCGTTCCTTGCCCGTGAGTGAAAAGGGAGATTGATTGGATGGTGGGGGATTTGGTGATGGTCCGTGATGCCACCCACGGTTGTGGTGATGTTGGTGAAACCACCGCTGCTCTAGACGGGGATCCCGGGAGCGGTAACAGGGAGCAGCTTTGTTGTTAGTTCTCCCCTCCGTGGGTAGGGTTTGGTTGTCCCGGGGCCCGGTGATGGGGTAGGGATGGATGGCAGGCGGCTTACGGGGCCTGGTGAGGTGCAGGGTCTCGGGGGCAGTGCTGTGCCGCACGGCACGGTGGTACTCACTCAGCCAATGATGAGGACACAGTTCTTGGTAAAACACATGGCTGGATGGACGGGTCCCACAGACGGCTGCGGTGTTGTTTCTCCCGGCAGGTTGATGGTGACTGCCTTTCCCTGCACCTATGTACGGTAAATGGTTCCAATGGGTTCCCACCGGTAACCCGCTCCCCAGCTTGGATATGGGCTGGAGGAGCCCCTTTTGCCCACAGGCTCTGGCCCTGGGAACGGTAGCCTTGGCGGTGGCTGTGTTTCCCTCTCACGGTTGGACTGTTGCCTTCTGTCGGGTCTTGACTGCTGGGAAACCCAGGAGGATCCCTTTGCTAACGGATTTGGCAAATTCACGGCGACTCCTAGCCTTGCCGGGGGCCGTAAGCCCCTGCCAGATGGTGCTGACTTCTCTTTGCGTACCGGTCCGGTACCGCCGGGCCACCGCCCGTCCACAGTCCTTACGGTAGACTCCGATAGGCCACTCCTGCAGACTGTCACCACCGTCTGCCAACCTTGCTGATCCATCCGGGCCACACACCCGGACGCTGTCAGTTAGTTGCTCCACTACTACTTTCCTCCCTTCCACTTTCACCTCCAAAACTAAACTGTCTGCTTTTCCCGCCTCCAGGGCTGTGAACTCCTCGGTGGGCGGGGCCAACCGCCTGGCCCACCCCCTGGTGTGGACATCAGCCCCTGGAGGGAGGCAACAAGGGTTTGTGTCTGACTTCGGTGTGCCTGACCGGGAGTGTGGGGTGTGTTGGTGTTGTTCTCTGTGGCCCCTGGCTTGTCCAGGGCGCCACACATGCTGCAGAGGAGAGAGTGGCCGTAGATCGAGCGACCCACTACAGGGACCGGCCCATCTGGCATTTGCCAGACTTGCCCTATGGCCAGTCCGGCCCTGGATACCACCATCCTATTCCACAATATTTAACAAATATTGTCATCACTGTCCTGTCCCCGTTGGGGCTGACAATCTACATTTCCTATCTGTAGCTCATTGAGTGTCTTTAGTATGGGAAGAAGGTGGAGAAAATCCATACAGCTACAGGGAGAACACGCAAACTCCTGGGTTATGTTCTCCTTAGTGGGATATTAACCCAGGACTTCAGCGCTGTAAAGGAAGAGTGCTTACCACTGAGCCACCATACACGTACAATGCTAACCACTGAGCCATTGTGTAGTGCTAACTATTGTGCCACCATACAGTACTGACCACTGAGTCACGTACCCATACAGTGCTGACCACTGAACCACCGTACAGTGCTAACCACTGAGCCACCGTGCATTCCTAACCATTGAGCCACTGTGCAGTGCTAACCATTGAGCATCAGTGCAGTGCTAACCACTGAGCCACCGTGCAGTGCTAACCACTGAGCCACCGTGCAATGTTAACCACTGAGCCACTGTGCTGCCCAACCTTTTCTCTTCCCACCACCAACAGTCCTCTAATATAGATTATTATTGTACTCTTTAAAAAAATGTGGTACAGAAAAAAGATTCATCCACCAAACTGGAATTATATCACAATTTTTATTTTATGATTTTTCAGTTATACTTATTTCTATTTCCCAAAGATAAAAAAAGAAAAGGACTATTGACTGCAGCTCTGTGCGCCATCATCAAGCACTAAGCATAATAATATGTTGTAATGTATTTATAGTAATAAGCAGCTACACATGAAGAGATATGGATTGACATATTGAATCGCACAGTTAATGTATGAGTTCACACCGGTGTAGTACCCAGAAAGGGTGAAGTGACAAAATAAACATTGTAATAAACGACAACTAAGCTGATGACACACTGGGATCTAAATCCAAGGTAATAGAGAAGTATGTAAACACTAGAAGTTTGCCCGATTCTAATGTATCGGGTAGTCTAGAATGTGTATGTAGGGTAGCAGATTGAATAATAATATAATCAGCAAGTCTTGAATAATGATGGTTTCTTACTCGTTGGTCTCCCGCTGTGCAGCACGCATCGGCGTATTTGACAGTGAGAGACCAACGATCTGAATGGGCAGGGAGCCGGCGTACACTGGTAACCATGTTACACAATTGGGTAACTATGCAAAGCGCTTTGCTTAGTTACCCGATGTGTACCATGGTTACCAGCATACGCCGGCTCAAGCACACATGTGCCGGGAGCCGGGGGTAAGGTAGTAACCATGGTACACATTGGGTAACTAACGAAAGCGCTTTCCATAGTTACAGGATTGTGTACCATTTGTTACCAGCGTACGTCGGTAAGCTGATAATCATGGTACACATTGGGTAACTATGCAAAGCGACAGAGCTGGTTTATTTTTTGCTTGTTGGTCTTCTGCTGTGCAGCACGCATCGGCGTGTTTGACAGTGGGAGACCAATGATCTGAATGGGCAGAGAGCCGGGGTAATCTAGTAACCATGGTACACATCAGGTAACTATGCAAAGTGGTTTCCATAGTTACCCAATGTGTACACTGGTTAACAGCGTACGCCGGCTCCGGCACACGTGTGCCGAGAGTCGGGGTAAGCTAGTAACCATGTTACACATTGGGTAACTAAGCAAAGCGGTTTCTATAGTTACCCGATGTGTACCATGGTTACCAGCGTACGCCGGCTCTGGCACACGTGTGCCGGAAGCCGGGGTAAGCTAGTGGTTTCACACATCCGGCTTTTCTTGACTTTGTCGGATGCTGCGCGCCCCAGAGAAAATATGGGTCTTTTTAATAAAAATATTCTCTATATTTACTTCTGTCCAGCGATGTTGTCTCCGGCTCTGCTGCCTCCCGCTCCTTATCACCGCTCATTATACTCACTGAATATTCAGTGCCCTGAGGAGCTGGAAGCAGGAACAGCGCTGGAGACTTCAGTGCCGGGAACCGCATCGCTGGGTGAGTGTACAGCAGAGTATGTGTGTGTGTGTGTGGGTGTGTGTGTGTGGGTGTGTGTGTACATGCATGTGCGCTATGTGTGTATGCGCACGGTGTATCCATGTGTGTCTGCTGTGTGTGTGTATACATGCATGTGCGCTATGTGTGTATGCGCTCGGTGTATCTATGTGTGTCTGTTATGTGTGTATATGTGCTCAGTGTGTGTGTGTGTATACATGCATGTGCGCTCGGTGTATCCATGTGTGTCTGCTGTGTGTGTGTATATACATGCATGTGCGCTGTGTATGCGCCCAGTGTATCCATGTGTGTCTGCTATGTGTGTATATGTGCTCAGTGTGTGTGTGTATATACATGCATATGCGCTGTGTGTATGCGCCCAGTGTATCCATGTGTGTCTGCTATGTGCGTATATGTGCTCAGTGTGTGTGTGTATATATACATGCTGTGCGCTGTGTGTATGCGCCCAGTGTATCCATGTGTGTCTGCTATGTGTGTATATGTGCTCAGTGTGTGTGTGTATATACATGCATGTGCGCTGTGTGTATGCGCCCAGTGTATCCATGTGTGTCTGCTATGTGTGTATATGTGCTCAGTGTGTGTGTGTATATACATGCATGTGCGCTGTGTGTATGTGCCCAGTGTATACATGTGTGTCTGCTATGTGTGTATATGTGCTCAGTGTGCTCAGTGTGTGTGTATACATGCGTGTGCTATGTGTGTATGCGCCCAGTGTATCCATGTGTGTCTGCTAAGTGTGTATATGTGCTCAGTGTGTGTGTGTATATACATGCATGTGCGCTGTGTGTATGCGCCCAGTGTATCCATGTGTGTCTTCTATGTGTGTATATGTGCTCAGTGTGTGTGTATACATGCGTGTGCTATGTGTGTATGCGTCGGTGTATCCATGTGTGTCTGCTATGTGTGTGTGTGTGTAACCGTACACTGTACAGGACAGTGGCTGCGCCGCAACTTCCTGGTCACATGAAAACACGTGATCGGAGGTTGTCGCGCGGCAACTGTAGTATACACAGTGCACGGGAGCGCGCCGGATGCGAGAAAGTGGAGAAAAGGTAAGCGACAGTGCTGACGTGTGCCGGGAGCTGGGGTAAGCTAGTAACCATCTTACACATCGTAACTAAGGAAAGCGGTTTCTATAGTTACCCGATGTGTACTATGGATACCAGCCTACGCCGGCTCCGGCACACGTGTGCTAGTGGCTTTTCTCCACTTTGTCTTGCGGTGTGGGCTTCGGGTGCTGCAGCAGTCACCTGGGTGTCGGGCGTCTTCGTGTGGGTTCGGGGAATGCGTGCGGGGGGACGGGGCCAGGGCGAGCATCCAATGCGTGAGGGGGCGGGGCCTGGCCAAGCGTCCAATGTGTGCAGGGTGCCGGGGCGAGCGGCCAATCCATGGGGGGGCGGGGCCAGGGCGAGCCGAGCGGCCAATCCGTGCTGGGGGGCCGGGGCCATGCCGAGGCCAGCGGCCAATCCGCTGGTTGTCACCGTAAGGACACAATTTTGGAGCAAGACAGATAGACAGACAGATAGACAGACAGACAGACAGACAGACAGAATAAGGCAATTATATATATAGATTAACCATGAACCATCGCTGCTACATACTGTATGTTTTAAATGGTTGTCCTTAGAGATGAGCGGGTAACGTAATATTCGTAATCGCTATACTCATAACGAGTACTTTGTAATATTTGTGTATTCATACAGAATAGCGAGTACAATGCAAGTCAATGGGAAATGCGAGTAATTTTCTGCTGGACTCAACAAAGAGGTCTGGAGGCCTGAGGAAAAGGCTGAAATGGGTGGGAAAGAGATGAAACTGAATGGGTAGAGCCTGGAGAATGTGCCTGTGTGACGCCCTGGCAAAGCCAGGTTGTCACAGAAAGAGTTAATCCTCCTTGGTAATCTGATCTCACACCGGTGCAGCAGGACAAACCACATCCCCCAGGGTAAGAGAAAAGCAGAGCAGAGGGGAGGGGCTGGAGCAGAGTGTTTGGAGAGGCAGACAGAAGAGGAGTCTGGAGTTGTAGCTCCCAGGCTGATGGTGAAGCGTGCTCCGAGAGGGCCGGGACAGGCTGCGAGTGAGGAAGGGGCCAGAGGTAGCCGGGCAGGGTAGTGGCACCCCGGTACCTGGGTGACCCGGATCACAGCAGGGGAGTGTATTCCCCGTTCCCGGCTGAGGAGAAAGAGGAAGAGAGTGGAGAGAAAGGCACCTGGCTGCAGGGAAAGAACAACAGGAGCTGCTGCACCATGTGTGTGGGACACTAACACCCCCGTACCGAAGGCTGCGGACACCGGCAATTCCTAGTTACCAGTGACTCTGTGTGAAATACTTGTGAGTACGCCCGTGCCCTCGGGCACCGCACCGCAGCACTGCGCCCTGCTCCCTGCTTACCCCATCACCGGGCCCCGGGACAACCAACCCCCTACCCACGGAGGGGAGGACTAACATCTAGCTGCTCCATACCATCGCTCCCGGGATCCCCATAAAGAGCAGCGGTGGTGTCCACAATCACCACAAGCGTGGGTGGCGTCACAGACAATCTCCCTTAACAAATCCCCTTTTACTGTGGAGCCTGGGATCACAGACCGGGTCACGCCACCGTGATACCCACAGAAGTGACCCTGTGGCCCGGATCTGAGTACCCCCTGGTCCCCGGGCGACACACCTGCATGCATTTCTAACTCACATATGTTTTCTGGGATCCCCTGAAGATTCAGTCTATTGGTGCCCCTCCAGTCTATGTCGCTCTGCCCTGGCCAGCCCAGCAGTGACTCACACAGCAGTGTGCGAGCAGCTGTGGGATGATGAGCGCCGACATCAGGAGGTTAGTTCAGATCATTACCTGGTGTGATGATTCCGCTGACCTCGTGCCGTCAGCGCTCATCACTGACTTCCATAACTCCGCGTTCTCAGTTCAAGTCTCGCGGGCAGCCCGAGACTGTGACTAGCGATGACATCACGGGCTTACGGGACCATTCGCATGAGAATGCGGTGGCCATGGAACTCAGTGACGAGTGCTAATGTAGCGCCCCACGGGGCAGGTGGTTAACCTACTCGTTTCCATTTGGGGTCAGGTCAGGCGTTGTCACGGGGTGGCCTTGCCCGATTCTGTTGCCCCGAGGCGTACAGTAAATGGTGGGGGAAGCGGGGTATTTGGGAAAAGTTTGTCGTGACACCACCTGTGGTATGTGGCCAGGGAGTAGCTGCCGGGTTCCTCGCTCGGGCAGGTGTTATGGGAGTCGGGATGGTGTCACTCCCCACAGGCGGATGATGAGGGTTTCAATGGCCGTTAGCGCCAAAGCACTGGGTGGTGGCGCCGGTATGGACGAGCCAACACAATCTTTGCGGGTTCAGGGTGTAGTTTAGTCACAAGATTAGCTGCCAGCCCAGTCACACTGGTCACTGCCGTGATGGGCTCCGGTCAATCCCAGATCTGGTAAGGGGCCACCTGTTTTGAGAGAGAAGGAGTGAGAGTCCTATTTCTAGGGTGTCCCCTTCCGCAGTCAGGTACCCTGGCTGAGCTCCCACTTCAAGCCCCGGGCCCAGTAAAGTCCATGTTTTCACAGACATGTCTTGCCAGAACTATGGTCCTGATGGGTCGGTTTTTGATGTGTGTGTGTTGCGCCTATTTCTACCCCAAGTGGAACTCACCCCCCCAGGTTGCTGGCTTCAGTGACCGGGAATTCCCATGATTGTATAGCCACCCCCTGCCCACCCTTATCCCATCCTGTGTGAAGGCTCCTAAGCTGTATGTAGTGTGTGAATGTGGAACCCCTCCTTACCTGAGATGAAAACTGCACCTTAATTGAGGTGCAGTACCCTGTGGCGACCAGAGCGTCAGGGGTGCCACACTAACATCACATGTTCAGCAGAGTTCATCACTCTAGGTAATGAACTCAGCTAACCTCATGACGTCGGCACTCGTTATGCCCTGCAGTCACCTGGCCTGACCTAATGATGTTAGCTCAGGTCACTGCACTGCTCTCCCAGCCAATGGGGAACATTCTGTTCTTCATTGACTGGGACAGTATGGTATGGATTGTGATGGGACCCCCTTATTGGATTATGCCAGACCCGGATTTTTTTCTTTTCAGTAAATTGGTAAAAGAGGAAATGTTTTGGGGAGTGTTTTTTGAAAAAAATTTTTGTTGTCTATTTTTTTATTACTGACTGGGTTAGTGATGTCGAGTATCTGATAGACACCGTGACATCATAATGCCAGGGCTTGATGCCAGGTGACATTACACAGCTGGTATCAACCCCATATATTATCGTGTTTGCCACAGCACCAGGGCAACTGGATGAGCTGGGGAGAAGCGCCGGGAATGGGACATCTAAAAGATGCACCACTTCTGGGGTGGCTGCGGCCTGTTATTTTTAGACTGGTGTGTTACCAGTAACCATGGTCCTCCCTAGTCTGAGAATACCAGACCACAACTGTCTGTTGATTCAATTTGGGGGAGCCCACATTTTTTGTTTTAAATTATTTATTTATTTAAAATAACAGCGTGGGGTGCCCTCTGTCTTGGATTACTAGCCAAGGCAGAGCTGTCAGCCACAGTCTGCAGGCTGCCGCTGTCTGCTTCACCTCAGCTGTCTACAAAAATAGGGAGGACCCCACGTCGTTTTTTTGGGAGAAAATAATTAATTTGTGGCTAAAAACAAAACTAAACACCCTTTAGTGCCACATGAATGGCACTAAAGGGTGCAAGATTACAAAATGCAGGAGAGTGGGACATATATATATATATATATATATATATATATATATATATATATATATATATATATCAATTCATCCATCTATCTTTCTAGCTTTTGCCTATATGTAACCCTCCTTCCATATTTTTGTGGTCCGCAAAAAAACCCGGGAGGCACACGGATGTAAAACAGACCGTATACAGAATGGAACAGATACGGTTGTCACACGGATGTGGATTGTTTAAAAACATTAGCCTTATGGCCTTAGTGATGGTTGACGCAGGAAGTCCACTCCCAATCAGAAGGGTCTCCAATGACAAATAGTAGTTAGGCTGGAGTCGGAGTACTGTGCTGGTTTACAAAAAGAAAATGTTATCACAGCTCACCTAAACCTATATGTATCCCAAATGGTGGATGGTGCCAGGCACATCAGGCCGGATCCTGGTGTAATAGCGATGAACAAGAGAAGTGGAAAAAGCCAGCAACCAACTTGGAAAAACTCTGAAGCTTTGAAAAATCCATAAAAATCATGACCATTGAGGAAGGATTCTCCAGTCGTGCTGTGCGT
Organism: Anomaloglossus baeobatrachus; assembly: GCF_048569485.1. Classification (NCBI taxonomy): domain Eukaryota; kingdom Metazoa; phylum Chordata; class Amphibia; order Anura; family Aromobatidae; genus Anomaloglossus; species Anomaloglossus baeobatrachus. Next base: position 624,408,886 of record NC_134355.1, read on the forward strand.
GTGTTACCCACCAATACCATCTGTAAATAATACACGAACTGCATGTGACTTGGTTTAAAATTGGCCACAGCAGCCTTTATTACCTATTATTTACATACTAACACAAGGGGGCGCCGTCCAACGGGCGACCCCAACAAATAACAATAGGTAACACAGTAACCAATACAGTAAATACACAACCCTGAGTAGGCCCAGTCCAGGAACCACTTCACACCCCAATATCCCTGGCCGCAACACACCGACCCAGAGATGAGGTATTAATCACCAACGGATTAATACCCCCAACTTTGCAGAACCCCGTGCCTGCAACATCCCGGAACCTGGAGCCACCATACCAAGATGGTGTCTCTCTGTCCAGTTACCATAGTGTGGCGCCCCAGGACCTGGTCGCCACAACAGCATTGCCCTTCCAAAGGGTTAATGCTGTGCCTGGAGGTAATTGGGAGGTCCATTGGCCAGCAAGTTTTAACATCCAACGCAGTTCTCCCTCCGGCCAGCAGGGGGAGCTCTGAACCTGGAATTCCAGGGAGCCTTCCCCAAGTCTGCCCTGAGGGAGGAAGTGGCAGTCAGTCTGTAGAGAGAGGTGCTAGTGAGCTGACACAGAGTGAGCTGTCCTGTGGATCTGGGGCCTAGAGCTAGAGTAGCTTGGCCCAGGGAACCAGGAGCAGCAGAGAGGCACAGAAGAGACTCGGACATCGGAGTCTGTGGCCACCAGGGCTTAAAATACCCCTGGTAGCCGAATCTGAAGGGCAGGAGAGCTGCAAGCACCTGGCCCATATACATCCCGAACATACAGCTGCAGCATCAGGGCCTGGTGTGGACTCCAGCAGAGAAGCACCAGAGAGGGCCTGCGCAGCCTGCTACAGAGGGAGAGGGACGTACCATCGGTCCCAGCAGCAAAGAGGGCCATTGCTGGATTCAGAGAAGCAGGGTCCTATCATAACAAAGAAAAGCACAGGAGTAGGCCTCATACTCAGCTGGTCAGAAAGATCACCCCAAATACTTCCAGGCCGACCGGATCCCCATCACCACCTGTAACGGTCTCCCAGGACTGGACTGTTCCCAAAGTAAAAGAGAAAAAGGTAAAGAGACTGTTGTTTGTGCCTGGTTCTTTCATTGCCTGTCGGCCCTGCACCGTGTTAGCCACACAACACCATAGACTTTCACGAGCACTAACAGTGTCCCCGGGGCTCCGCTCCACCTGTGGGGAGCAGTACCACCATTGCTGCTATACCATCACTCCGGAGGCCTCATACAGCAGCGGCGGCTTAATAGCCGCATACCACAGGTGGCGTCACGAACACCAACTTTACTCATCAAGCCACATACTCTACTGACACCCACCAGGGCCACGGAGCCGGGCCCAGCCACCACTGACTACCACCGGACTAGTCCGGCCCGGCACCGGGTGTCCCACAGCCCTGGGGTGGGCGAGTCAACTTTTGGCGTCACGAACAGGATTTCGTGCCCGGTTTCACCGGGTACTGTGCGCCTGCAGAAACTGTGCTTAAAAGACTGTGTTACTGTTTGCAAACTGCCGCCGCCATTAGCCTCGCCGAGCGCAGGAAGAAGGGGGGCGTGCCTGACAAAGAGCGCGAAGGGAGCGCGCCATCAGAGCAGAGCGCTGTTAACCCTGCGCGACCCGGAAGGGAATTTGAAAAGTGAACGGAGCCTGGTAAGGTTCACTAAGGGGGAGGAAGATGTCCGACTCAGAGGGAGAGCAGGTGGCTGCCATAGCCCGAGGCGCCGCAGCACCGGCCGAAGCAATCCCAGTCGCCGCTGCCCCAGCCCCCGCTGTAGCGCCGGTAATGCCGATCACAATGCCGTACATCCCGGGAGCAGAATGGCTGCCGCAGTACTCCGGGGAGTCCCATACCTTGAGCGACTTCAGAGAAAGCCTGCACAGCTTGTTCCGGGTGTATCCGCTGACTGAGAGCCAGAAGGTGGGCATATTAATGGGGCAGCTAGCCGGCGCAGCCCAGCGTGAAGTGAAGTCCTGGCCTGATACAGATAAAGGGACAGTCACCCAGATACTGGCCAAGCTGAAGAGTACTTTTGACACCCGCACCGCAGCAGAAATAAAGATGAGATTCTTTGGGTGTAAGCAGCGGGCCACAGACAGCATAAGGGACTATGCCTTAAACTTGCAGGAGGCCCTGAAAGCAGTTAAACAGGTGGACCCAGAGAGTGTACGTGAAGAAGACAAACTCCTAACTGAGCAGTTCATAGAGGGGCTCCTGTCAGACGCCCACAGGACCCAGCTGCGTATCATGGTCCTGCAGAACCCTGCTCTGGACTTTGCAAAGTTTAAGGACCAGGCCATCCGGGTACTGAGAGAATCTACACCGAATGACCCAGTACCCCTCCGGCCTCTTGCTATCACGTACCCCGGGGTGGTGCCTGCAACACGAGCCGCTGCAGGGGCTGAAGCGCAGTCCCTGGATAAGGATCCCACTGCAGAGCTCAGACAGCAGGTCCAGGAGCTGACCAAGACTGTAGCTGCCCTTGCCAAGACCGTGCAGTCTCTACAAGTGACCCCATCGCCTGCAAGAATCGAGTTGGCCTCCAGCCCAGATGACGTCCCATGGATGCGACAGAGGAGGATTCCGCCGACCCGAGGAAAAGACACAGACCGGTATGATTCAACAGGACAACCGATCTGCCGCCGCTGCAGTCAGGCGGGCCACATTGCACGACACTGTCCTTTAAATGGGCCGAGCCTGGGGCCAGGAGCCAACCCCCAGGTGTAAGGAAGCCCGGCTCAACCCCCAGCCGCAGCAAGTATGTGGGAGGACGCCCGGTCCTTCCTATTGTGCTGGATGGGATCCCTTTGAATGCCCTCCTGGATACGGGGTCCCAGGTAACAACCATCCCTTATAAACTGTACAAAAGATATTGGGCTGATTCAGACATTGACCATGGCCCAGATGATGATTTAACAATTGTGGCCAGTAATGGTCAGCCCTTACCTGAAATTGGGTACAAAGAAGTAACCATTAAAGTGGGGCGGGTAGAATTGCCATGTCAGGGGATGATAATTGTAGATATTGATCGCAAAGAATCTGACCCACTGCTAACCATTGGTACAAATGTGATAGAAAATTGTATTGCCGAAGTGATAATTTTGTTGCAACAGGCGTCTGAAACTGCCAGCTCCGGGCAGCAGCGTGCCCTACAGAGGGAGATCAGAGCCCTGATGAGGAGGCAGCAGGTAGAGCTGGCCGGAGGAGAAATTGGCAGTGTGAGGGTAAGTGACCCCCTCCCCATTGCAATACCCCCAAGAAGTGAAATGTTGATATGGTGTCGGGCAGCAATAGGCCTCAAGGGTCAGGATTACCATGCCTTGGTAGAACCGGTGTATTCAGACAGTAGGCCTGGAGTTCTGGTAGCCCGAGGGGTAGCAGACGTCCGCAAGGGTAGAGTGCCCGTCCGTGTCCTGAATTGTGGGGAGGAGGAGGCCAAATTGCCCCGGTACGCCACTGTAGCAAAACTGTACACTGTCAGCAACAATACCATCAAAGCAGTGGAACCCTTGATCCCGTCCGACCAGGCGGAAGACAATGGCTCCAAGGGGCAGCTGGAAGACTGGTGCCAAAAATTACATGTGGGCACCGACTCCACCCCCTCACACCAAAAGCATGGGGTTTACCCGGTGGTACAGGAGTACGAGCGGGTCTTCAGCAAACACCCCCTAGATTTTGGGCAGGTGAAAGGGGTTAAACATCAAATCCCCACGGGTGATCATCATCTCATTAAAGAGAGATACCGCCCTGTACCCCCCGCACAGTATCAGCGTGCCAAAGAGATGTTACGGGAAATGAAGGAGGCTGGGGTTATCAGAGATAGTTGTAGCCCCTGGGCAGCTCCACTAGTGCTCGTAAAGAAAAAAGATGGTACAATGAGAATGTGTGTAGATTACAGGCAAATTAACCGCATTACACATAAAGATGCTTATCCACTACCCAGAATAGAGGAGTCACTAACAGCCTTAAAGTCAGCTAACTATTTCTCCACCTTGGATCTCACCAGTGGGTATTGGCAGGTTCCCGTGGCAGAGGCGGACAAGGAGAAGACTGCATTCACGACACCAATGGGCCTCTGCGAGTTCAACTGTATGCCATTCGGGCTCTGCAACGCCCCAGGGACATTCCAAAGGTTGATGGAGTGCTGCTTGGGCCACCACAACTTTGAAACCGTGCTGTTGTACCTGGATGACGTCATAGTCTACTCCAAGACTTATGAGGACCACCTGAGGCACTTAGCAGAAGTGTTTGAGTCTTTGTCGAAATATGGCCTGAAGATCAAGCCGTCCAAATGTCACCTCTTGAAGCCAAAGGTACAGTACCTGGGTCATGTGGTCAGCGCAGAAGGTGTTGCACCTGATCCGGAGAACGTCACCGTGATCAAGGACTGGCCAAGACCCACGACGGTAAAAGAGGTGCGGCAGTTCCTTGGGCTGGTGGGCTACTACCAAAGGTTCATTGATGGTTTCACAAAGATAGCAGCGCCCCTTCAAGATCTCCTGGTGGGCCAGCCAAAGCAGGCTAAGAAGCAGAGCCCTCCATTTGAATGGAGCAGCCAAATAGAAACATCCTTCGTCCGGCTGAAAGGGGCTCTCACGGGAGAAGAAATTCTGGCCTACCCTGACTACAGCCAGCCGTTTGTACTGTATACAGACGACAGCAACGTGGGACTGGAAGCAGTTCTGTCCCAGGTGCAGGGAGGCAGAGAGAGGGTGATAGCTTACGCCAGTAGGAAGCTTTGGCCCACAGAAAGGAATCCAGAAAACTACAGTTCCTTCAAGCTGGAGTTCCTTGCTATTGTTTGGGCGGTGACTGAACGCTTCAAGCACTATCTGGCATCGGCCAAGTTCACCATCTTCACGGACAACAATCCGTTGACACATCTGGCAACAGCCAAGTTAGGTGCTTTGGAACAGCGGTGGATGGCCCGGCTGTCTAACTTCGACTTTACCATCAAGTACCGGGCTGGCAAGAAGAATAACAATGCTGATGCGCTGTCCAGAATGCCTCACTTACCCGAGTCTGGAGAAGACCTGGATGAACTCGAAGAGATAGAGTTACCGGCTTTCCATCACCAAGGTGTTTCCCAGTGTGAGCATGCTGTAGGAGTGAAGCGCTCGAGCCAGCAAGAGGTCTCGGTCAACCCATTACTCCACCATAATTGGGAAGAGACACAGAACGGTGACCCGGCCGTGCGATTGGTCAAAGAAAAGCTAGCACAAGCTGAGACCCATCTTGGCCCAGATGCTCCAGAAGAAGCCCAGCAGCTGTGGAAGGAGAGGGGACGACTGTTCACCTACCAAGGCAAGCTCTGCAAGAGATATGTCAACTGGCGAACGAATGAACTCATCTGGCAGATAGTGGTCCCGCAGAGGGATGCTCCAATGGTCCTAGCAGCTTATCATGATAACGCAGGACACTTCGGGTGGAAGAAGTTAGAGGCCCTAGTCCGTGATCGGTTGTACTGGGTGCACATGAGAAAGACAGTCGAGAAGTGGTGCTGAGACTGTGGTCCGTGTAACCTGAGGCGGAAGGATGATGCCGGCCAGAGGGCTCCCCTACAGCCTATTGTCACGAAGCAGCCCCTGGAGTTGGTGGCCCTGGACCACGTGAAGTTAACGCCAAGCCGGTCAGGCTATGTGTACGCCCTCACCATTGTGGACCATTACTCTCGTTTCCTGGTAGTAGTGCCTGTGAAGGACCAGACAGCCAGAACAGCAGCTAGAGCATTTCAGGCATACTTTTGCCGACCTCACGGTTACCCTGAAAGGGTACTGACTGATCAGGGTCCTGCATTCGAGGCAGAAGTGTTCCAAGAGTTCTGTAACATGTACGGTTCTAAGAAAATCAGAACCACACCGTACCACCCTCAAACCAATGGATTGTGCGAGAAGATGAACCATGTGGTTATTGATATGCTCAAGACTCTACCTTTGGAAGAAAGGAACCAATGGCCAGAGAAGTTACCAGATCTGGTAGACTTGTACAACCATATCCCGGTAAATTCGACCAACTGCAGCCCTGCTTACCTGATGCGAGCCAGACCTGGCAAGTTACCTGTAGACTTTGAGATGGGGACTGTGTCACCTGAGGCGGTTCAGGAAATAGAGGATTGGGATACCGAACGGCAGCAGCAGTACCGTAAGATCCAGGAATGCGTAGAAAGGAGCCTGTCTCAAGCAAGAACGAGACAAGAGCAGTATTACAATCAAACAGCCCCAGCAACTCCCTTAGCACCTGGAGAACAAGTCCTCAAGAAGAAGCGGAGGGCGCATAAATTGGATGATCAGTGGGAGAAGGAACCCTACACCATTATCCCCTCCAACTTTGATAACAGTAAGGTATGCCTCATAAGCAAGGATGAAGGCAAGACCTATCAAGCAGTTTCTCGAGACCGCCTGAAAGCGTGCCCTGAACGGTGCAGGATCCAAAGGGAAGTGGAAGAAGTACAGGAAAGTCCCCAAAGTCAAGAAAAAGAGGAGGAGATGATCCAAACAATCCTTGGAAAATTCCCCAAAACTTGGACCCAAATAAACAATGCCATAGTGGTACCAGTTTTGACGTTCCCGCAGTTGGTCGAGCCAGAAACAGAAGAGGTTCCAGATCCACCTAAAGAACCGTCCGCTCCAACACAAGATGACACGCCAGCAGTGGAACCGGAGGTTCAACACCCTGCCAGTGGCGAACCTGCCGTACCCTTGGCGAATCTGAGATCCCGTAGGCAAACAACGTGCATCCCTGTCAGGGTTAGGCCTACCAATAACACGGGGGGGGCATATGGACTATGGGTGGCCAACACCTAAATTGTTCATAGTTAGCACCTGTGTGCTCAGTACCCCTGAAGAAAAACCTGTCCGGCGTGCATAGAGTGGGGTCATCAATGCTCTGACGCACGCCCAGAGCCTACGTTGGGGCTTTGATCGCTGCGGGTCCCCCATGGAGCAGTGTAATGGACACCCGGCAGGGAGCCACACTGGACTCTTATAGTAGTGTTTAAGTTGTAACGTTTAAGTAATGCTCCTCCCACATTGGGATGAAATGTTGTAACCTGTTTTGTTTTTGTTTCTACAGTCCGGGAGTACTGAACTTAACTAAGGGGGAGTGTGGCGCCCCAGGACCTGGTCGCCACAACAGCATTGCCCTTCCAAAGGGTTAATGCTGTGCCTGGAGGTAATTGGGAGGTCCATTGGCCAGCAAGTTTTAACATCCAACGCAGTTCTCCCTCCGGCCAGCAGGGGGAGCTCTGAACCTGGAATTCCAGGGAGCCTTCCCCAAGTCTGCCCTGAGGGAGGAAGTGGCAGTCAGTCTGTAGAGAGAGGTGCTAGTGAGCAGACACAGAGTGAGCTGTCCTGTGGATCTGGGGCCTAGAGCTAGAGTAGCTTGGCCCAGGGAAGCAGGAGCAGCAGAGAGGCACAGAAGAGACTCGGACATCGGAGTCTGTGGCCACCAGGGCTTAAAATACCCCTGGTAGCCGAATCTGAAGGGCAGGAGAGCTGCAAGCACCTGGCCCATATACATCCCGAACATACAGCTGCAGCATCAGGGCCTGGTGTGGACTCCAGCAGAGAAGCACCAGAGAGGGCCTGCGCAGCCTGCTACAGAGGGAGAGGGACGTACCATCAGTCCCAGCAGCAAAGAGGGCCATTGCTGGATTCAGAGAAGCAGGGTCCTATCATAACAAAGAAAAGCACAGGAGTAGGCCTCATACTCAGCTGGTCAGAAAGATCACCCCAAATACTTCCAGGCCGACCGGATCCCCATCACCACCTGTAATGGTCTCCCAGGACTGGACTGTTCCCAAAGTAAAAGAGGAAAAGGTAAAGAGACTGTTGTTTGTGCCTGGTTCTTTCATTGCCTGTCGGCCCTGCACCGTGTTAGCCACACAACACCATAGACTTTCACGAGCACTAACAGTGTCCCCGGGGCTCCGCTCCACCTGTGGGGAGCAGTACCACCATTGCTGCTATACCATCACTCCGGAGGCCTCATACAGCAGCGGCGGCTTAATAGCCGCATACCACAGGTGGCGTCACGAACACCAACTTTACTCATCAAGCTACATACTCTACTGACACCCACCAGGGCCACGGAGCCGGGCCCAGCCACCACTGACTACCACCGGACTAGTCCGGCCCAGCACCGGGTGTCCCACAGCCCTGGGGTGGGCGAGTCAATTGCCTTCAACCGCCTCTGGGCCAGCCCTACCCCCCGCTGCTGTGACAAAGAAACAACCCAGACAAAATTCCCCTCGGTATTAAACACAAGGGAGGGTGGGTGGGGATCGTTCCATATCCGGAAGTCAAGAGAGAGGGGGTAAGACAAGGTCCTTTACTTACACCCCTCAACTGTCCCACCTCTTCCTCCAGAGAACTCCACCTACCCCACCAATCCCTTTATTCTGCCTTATAAACAACCATTCCTGTTCCCATTAACCCCATCACTCCTTCCCTTCCCTCTAGTCATGTCGCCCCTCCACCCTATGGGTTCCATGGCTTTCTTGACCATTGAGGAAGGATTCTCCAGTCGTGCTGTGCGTGTGTTACCCACCAATACCATCTGTAAATAATACACGAACTGCATGTGACTTGGTTTAAAATTGGCCACAGCAGCCTTTATTACCTATTATTTACATACTAACACAAGGGGGCGCCGTCCAACGGGCGACCCCAACAAATAACAATAAGTAACACAATAACCAATACAGTAAATATACAACCCTGAGTAGGCCCAGTCCAGGAACCACTTCTCACCCCAATATCCCTGGCCGCAACACACTGACCCAGAGATGAGGTATTAATCACCAACGGATTAATACCCCCAACTTTGCAGAACCCCGTGCCTGCAACATCCCGGAACCTGGAGCCACCATACCAAGATGGTGTCTCTCTGTCCAGTTACCATTGCCTTCAACCGCCTCTGGACCAGACCTACCCCCCGCCACAGGACAGGGCACGTGACTCCTTACGTGGCCTGGACCCGCCACACACCAAAAGCTTGTACCACACCTCCACGCAATCCCAGCGTCCACAAAACAGCACCAAGAACGTTAAGATGCACCCCCATCGCATCTCCGAAACCACCAGTTCAGCGACACCAACTTTTGTCGCCGCCCCCCAATAAGGCTCGATTGATACTGCCTACCGCACGAGCCCCACTCCATTCCAACCTGGCCACACTATCCAAACCACCCCACGATTAACAACGCAAGAAACCAAATTTTTTTTTTTTAAACATTCATAAATAACTTCTCGAGATGCCCGGGCCACCAAATCGCTGCCTCCCACTTACAGGACCAATACCCTCGACCCGTCCAGACCCAGCTGGCAAAAAATTCGGGCGAGCCTCAGACCGTTGAGGCCCCGAGAACCAACGAATGCCCAAATAGCCAAATGAGGCACACCCTCACCACAAAACCCAGAGGTCATAAACCCACAGATACAACCAACCGGTTACGCCAACATATTCCACTGCCAAAAGACTCAAACCCCCCCATTGGCCTTAACACGATAACAACTGAGGCCGAACGTAACGCCGAAAAAAAGAGGACTCCCACCTCCCAATACATCTCACAACCTCTTTCCTGAGACCACGCCGACGGGTCTCCGTGGCAGCCCCAATCCAAAAGGAATACGACCCGTAGTATTCCGGGCGCCCACCTCCGCCACTTGCAATCAAGTCTGCAGCACTGCCACAAAATGGTACCTTAACAAACGTGACACAATAATGAGCCTGGGCGTCCTCACCACATAATTCCGCACCCGGGACCACGTATAATAACACCAACCTTCACAACCCGCCTAATCTAATTCAGTGAGCGACGAAGCCGGCGCTCAACCCCACTGCACCACCGCAGACACATCCTCCAACATCCAAACTCTGCTCTTAACCGTAGATGGGTTGACCAACCCCACAATCTCAAAGCCCCATACAAGGCTAACACAACAGTTTTGGACAAGAGGAAACAAAACCCGCTTGTGTTCAGATGAACATAGCAACCACAAATCACTCACCAAACGCTGCAACAAAACACCGGAGATGGACCCTTGTGTCCCGCTCTCTCACACCCTTTCGACAAAACCCTTCAAGGCCTGCCGCGCACTAAGATCCTGCGAAAACATCTCTCCACATCTAATCCTCAACTAGACAGCTATAGCCGCCACCCTCTGCTCCACTGCTGACGCCGGCTTAGCAACCTGAAAACCGGTACTCACCACTGCCAACGCCACCACCAAATACTCCCCCGGGCCCTCCTCAAACATGGCCCCAAACAACGTTATCCTTGCCACCCACACTTCTGGATATCAGCACTACATAACCTCAGTCACTGAGCTCCGAGCCGCTCCCCAACACAGCCTCACCAGACTCCACAAGCCCTCCGGACACACCGTGCCCACCTCGTCTGCTACCCGGCCTCAACTCCCGAGACCTGCAGAACTGGAAGGAAACAAAGCAGCAGCTATTCCCTTGGCGAACCCCCAGTACTGGTTGCGCCACGCATAACATTTTTTTTTTTTTTTTTTAATCGCATACAATTGAGAAACCAACTGCCGCAAGTACGCCACCCTTGGCCCAGAATTAGCAAACCAACTATTAATCGAATTCTCCACCAATTGATCAGAATGTTCAGTCAGAATGACAACACACCTTCCTCTCGGAAAAAACTGCTAACCTCCACAACTCGACCACTACCACCAATTGGAAGCGCTACCCACAATGCCCAACCAGAAAACAACTGGACCCGCTGCAGCCGAGTACCGCAGATACGTTCCATCAGGTACCACCTTACCCAGCCACAATCCGCGGCCACTGAATCGCCGTAAGAAAAAACCTCCTACACCATCAGATCATCATTGATCTCCCTCGTGACCCCACACAAATGATCCGATGGCTGCACCCTTGGCGCAGCCATCGCCAGCCGTCCGGCAGACACGCGCCCCAGCGGCGTAACTCTGCACCCGCGGTTCGACCGCCCCAGCAAAGACTGCACCAAATGAAACCGCACCGTCTTAGCTGACCTAACTGCCTCTATCGCAGCCCATAGGACCACACCATTACCCACGAAGCCTACCTCTCTGACCATAACATCAAACTTTATCCCCCACAAACCGTATCACTGGCGTTGGACCCTCAGTCTTCGCCTGCGCCAACAGGACGCCAAAAGAGTATCCACCACCATCTGCAATGAAACAATCAACCCACACGAATCATCAACCCGCCAACCCGATGTAAAGAGAATCAACCTATAATTAATGGTGTAAGCTTGGACACACCACGCACAAACCACTCCACAAAGAAATAACCGCCTCCAAAGGAACATAAAATGGGACAAAAACCCATTAGCACCCACCGATCAACATAATAACTCCCCTCCCCACCGCAGCACCAGAACTGCTAGCTAGCAGGGTGGACCAATAACAACCTAAATGCCGCCTCCAAATCCGCCTTTGCCATCAATGCTCCACGGCTCACCGCCTTTACCAAATCCCACACTCTGTCAAACGACACATAATAAACCGCCGACAATTCTGGAGCCAAGCAGGCATACACCGATGACTCCTCCAGATAAGATAAGTTTTGAACAAGCCGAAATATATATACGGCTCCTTTCCGGCACTACCCCCAACAGAGAAACCCAATCATGACAAGGAGGGCCCCGAATGGCCCACCCATCCTGCCCAAAGCCACTTCCTGACCCCTCTTTCCACTGACAACCTCCAGATATCCCCTAGCCCAGCGCAAATTTCCAATAAGGAGGCGAAGATCCACCAATACAAATAGAAAGACGCAGAATTACTATGTTCCGTACCACAACCCGAACACCTATGCTTAAGACAACCGTCTGTGCCAAATCTGCACCACCCATCATTCCATTGCCCCCAAAAAACCCTCATCGTCCGTGTCGCCGGGGTTCCAAGTCCCGAACAGCCAACTGCCCCCCAAAAGGGGCTGACTAGGAGCCGCCATGCACTGCAGCCATAAGGATGTGCCCGTATGATCCTACCGCATAATGGCACGCAACACCTTCCCTTGCTGAAATTACTCGGCGTACAGAAGCCAGACTAAACCGCCATATGATCTAACAAGCCACCCCAAATGGATCCATATAACCAAACCATGTCGAACCATTACCCAATTCCTTCCCCCGATACCCTTGCCAAAAAAGCAAATGCCCGCAGCCACGTTGCAAATGTACGAGGGTTGAGCCTCCACCGGCGCTCCCCTCCATCTAGTTATCCTTCCTGGAATCACTTGGCTTAACCTAATCCAGGTGAAACTGTTCCAGGGGAAGCAGCGAAATTATTTCTACACTTTCCCCATTCAAATCTTATCCCTCACATCCTCCAGCAGGTGAGCCCCCCCAGGCGGGCCTTCGAAGCCCCCATACCTCTCACACTTGGCCACTGTCATCCAGACGCACCACCTCATCCCCCTCTTCTTTCCTCACCACTTACTCTGTCACAGCCCTTGCCGCCTCTGCCCGAAAATGCTCCCCTGCCGCCTCATGCGCCCTCACTCTGCCTGCCGCACCTGCGCCTACTAACCACCGATCCCGTCCATGCCGCCGGCAGTGCATGCGCACTCTCCACCACCGTATACACCACTGCAGTAAAAACCCTATACCTGGTCAAAATCACCGACCCACTCGGCGCTGCCGTGTCCGCAGGCGCCCCCCCCCACCAACTGTGCCCCAACCCTGCTGAATCCACGGCCGTCTCACCCGACCGCGACCCGGCGTATCCTGGAATAAAGGTCACGCCATCCTCCGCTATCCGGACATCTGATTCTTCCGTCGCTGCTTCCTCCTCCTCGCTGGAGCCGACCACTTCTGGCTCATGTAACGCAGACGCCGCCGATGCGCTGCCACCACCACGGCCGTCCTCCTGGTACGCCGCGTGGGCACCATCCTCCAAGCTCCATCTTCTGTCCCGCGGCAACAACCCTGGAAACTGTCCCGTCCCACGGGCTGCCACCGCGGGCCTCATCTTCTGGCCCGACAACCCCCCGCTGCCTGCAAGGACGGGGGGTACCTGTGGCCCGACCCGCTGCCAGCAGACTCCCATCTAGAGCCGCCAGCATCCTGCCCTCCTGGGCCCAAAAAGCATCCGTCCGCCGGGCCCTCCCCCTCCTGGGGGAGACCGCCGCTGTCGGGAGCTGCACGCCTGCTCTGGGTGACCAGGCAGGGACCGCAGGGCCCCCGCCGTCACCCCCACGTATCGACGCCTCCCGGGCACCTGTCGCACCAGGCTCGCCTGCCCTGGTGCCGGATCCCCTGCTGGCTGCTGGCTGCAGCCCCCCAGCCCCCCCCTCCACCCGCGGGGGGGGGGATAACGCTGGCCTCCGTCCTCACCGGGCACTCTCCTGGCCAGGAGCCGCCGCATCCAGCCCTCCTGGGCCCATGAAAGCCTTTGTCCGCTGGGCCCTCCCCCTCCTGGGGGAGACCGCCGCGGCCGGGAGCTGCACCCTGATCTGGGTGACCGGGCAGGAACTGCAGGGCCCCTGCCGTCAACCCCACTCACCGACGCCTCCTGAGCACCCGTCGCCCCAGGCCCGCCTGCCCTGGTGCCGGACCCACCACTGGCTGCAGCTCCGCGGCCCCCCCCACCGACCGCGAGGGGTAAAGTTGGCCTCTGTCAAAAGTCGGGCGCTCTCCCCGTCCGGGAGCCACCGCATCCAGCAATCCAGGCCGCGGCTCAGAACCGCAAGTAGGCCGCAGACTAGCCACGCCCCCCTCCCGGCTGCCGCGGCCCGGACGGAGATTCCTCCCGCGGCCGGAGCAGCAGCTGAGTACTGCCGCTGCCCACGTCACTGACGCAGAGGGTCCCCGAAGGGGCTCTCGCATCTCCTCCTCGCTCCCCCTGCACACGGCAAGTACCTGAGAGATGAGGGAGCCCACTGCTGACAGGGGAGCGAGGGGAAAGTGCCAACGGGTTAACCCCCAGCAGCCAAGACGTGGGACCGAGCTGCCAGGGGCCCGTGCACTGCCATGTTGAATCCGCTGGTCCCGGATAGCAGCCATCCTGTCGCACGTCCAGATCGTTCCATATCTGGAAGTCAAGAGAGAGGGGGTAAGACAAGGTCCTTTACTTACACCCCTCAACTGTCCCACCTCTTCCTCCAGAGAACTCCACCTACCCCACCAATCCCTTTATTCTGCCTTATAAACAACCATTCCAGTTCCCATTAACCCCATCACTCCTTCCCTTCCCTCTAGTCATGTCGCCCCTCCACCCTATGGGTTCCATGGCTTTCTTACATTGAATAAAAAGCTCAGCCTAATCATGATTAAGGACCAGTTCTATGTTAGGCCTGAAATGCGTAGACCCTTGTCTAAATGCTGAGCTTTTTATCCAGTGTATGTTTTTTATGGATTTTTCACAATAAAGCTTCAGAGTTTTTCCAAGATAGTTGCTGGCTTTTTCCACTTCTTTTGTTCCTCGCTGTCCTGGTTTGTCCGCCACTGCGCAATGTGCATAGTGTTTACAAAAATTAGCCCTATGCCTGAGTCATGGTTGATGTAGGGAGTCACCATCACATGGCCTCCAATGACAAATAGTAATTAGGCAGGAGTAGGAGTACTGTCCTGGTTTGTCCACCACTGCGCAATGTGCCTAATGTTTACAAAAATTAACTCTATTGGCTGAGTCGGGGTTGACACAGGGAGTCACCCTCACAAGAGCCTCCTATGACAAATAGTAGTTAGGCTAGAGTAGGAGTACTGTCTTGGTTTGTCCACCACAGCACAATGTGCATAGTGTTTACAAAAATTAGCCCTATGGGCTGAGTGATTGTTGGAAAGAAACGACTTTATTTGGGAAGGGGTAGACGTTAACAGAAGTAGTCAAAATTAACATTTTGAGGGAATCTAGTTTGGATTTCTTTCATCTGGAGGGATTCAAAACTGTAGATAAATCCAGTCATTGTTGAATTTAATCAGAGTAAGTCAGAAAGCCATGGAACCCATAGGGTGTAGGGGCGACATGACAGCCCGGAGGGTAGGGAGTTGATGGGGTTAAACAGTGTTGGTTCGTTTAGGAATGAGGAAAAGAAGGTGATTGGTTAGGGGGTGGAGTGTGGTGGAAGGAAAGGAGGGAGCTTTATGGTGTATATAATAGGAGGTGGGAGTCAATTACCTCCTTTTGCACTTCCTGGATGACAGCTTGGACGGGCTGGGGAACCTCCATCATGACATCCAGCCTGATGGATCCGAACATCGCAGATCTGCAGCTTGGACGGGCTGGGGAACCTCCATCATGATGTCCTGAGGAATCCTCGGATCTGGTCAGCATGGCGGTGCAGGGCGCCCAGGCAGTGCAGTCCCACACCCAGGCTGCCTGGGTGTCTCCTCGGCACCTTCCCCTCCCCCCCCCCCTCTTTGCTGCAGTGCTGGCAGTTTCAGGACTCGCCGGGGTCTTTTGGGGAAGCTGGGGGTGAGGAGGACAACGTGAGAGCCCCCACTCCCGTGGGGACCCTCCGCAGCTGGGAGGGCGGCGGTAGCTTGCTGCGCCCGCTCTGGCTGTCGGGAGGAATCTCCTGCAGGGCCGCGACGGCCGAAAAGGGGGCGTGTCCAGCCCGGGGGCCTACTTCCGGTGTGAGGCCTCAGCCTGGATTTTTGAGCGATGCGGCCGATGGACAACACCCCCACCCCTCCCTCCACGGGGGGGCCGGAGGACGGCTGCCTGCAGGGTCACCTCACCTGTGTGGCTGGATTATCGGGACCGGAGGACTGGGCGCAGCAGGCGGCGGCGAGGAGGAGACAGGAGGCGCCTGCAGGGTCACCTCACCTGTGTGGCTGGATTATCGGGACCGGAGGACTGGGCGCAGCAGGCGGCGGCGAGGAGGAGACAGGAGGCGCCTGCAGGGTCACCTCACCTGTGTGGCTGGATCATCTGGACCAGAGGACTGGGCGCAGCAGGTGGCGACGAGGAGGAGACAGGAGGCCTGCTGTCTATCCTGGAGCAGGCATTGGGACAAGGGTGCAGCTCTCATCAGAAGCGGCTTCCCCCAGGAGGGGAGCGCCCAGCATTGTGGAGGTGACAATCGGCCCAAACAGGGCATGTGGACACGGTGCTCCTGGCGTCAGGGGGTGAACCCGGCATTAGGTGCCTGCAGCTTGAGGGACTGTCCCGGGATCAGCGACAGACGACTGGCGAAAAGGACGGTGACGGCTGATCTGAGGGCGTTCTCTGGAGGCAGCCTGGCGCGGTAATCAATTTAAGTTTCAGCCTTTTTGTAGTGGTGGAGTGACAGTCGCTGTAGTGGAGTAGTGTCTGGAGATATGGGTAGCAGCTGGGGGGGTTTGGAGCATGTGGTTAGTTCGTAGGTCGGTTGGTGCCGTGGTCCCCGGGGGGTGTGGGTTCATGTTCTGGAGGCCAGGGGCAGAGTTACGGACGGGGTGGTCTCATGGCAGCGGGGCCGTGAGGGTGCAGGTGGCGTCAGGTCCGGTGGTTACAGTTGCAGGTTGGGGATGGCGAGGTTCGGCGTTTACCGCAGTTTAGGTGTTGTGAGACTTGGTTAAGGGGGCTGATGATTGCGGCACATGTGAGCGGGTGAGACGGCGCAGTTATTGAAGGTTTGCTGGGGTGTTTCATTATTAATCTTCTGATGCATGGTGGTTCTTACTGGATGAATTATGGTGTGTAAGGTAAAGCGGCGAGGGGTCCCGCGGTACGGTGTGCGAGGAGTTTTCAGGGGGTTTTTGTGAGTGATGTGTAGGTGCGGGGCCCCGGTATGGCGCGAGGGTTGCTGTGGATAAGTGAATAAAGGAGAGCGGAAATGTAGGAGAAGGTGAAGTGTTGGTTGCTGTAATGGGTTTATAGGTTTGCAACCGCATCAATGGTAACATGGGGTTAATTTGTGGCTAGTCAGCATGTTATCCCATTGTGGAAGTTGGTGCTGGGAGGAATGTTGAGTACAGCGTGACTGAATTGGTGTTAATGTAGGTGCTGGGCAGCTTTGGACTGCTGTGGGTGAACTCGGTTAATCAGCAATGGTGGGCTGTGGACGGAATAATGGAGTTCTTCGGACAGCCGTGATTACGGGTGGGGACTATGCGAGTTATGGTTTGGACTAGAGGATTGGGTACTTGTGGTGCATAGAGTGTAAGTCGGATAGCTTGGGGCCATCTGGTATTATTGGGTGTTTTGCATGGGTGGACTCCTGGCATCTGTGGGCTGGTGGAGTCTATTTTATATTCATATACAATTTAAAAAAAAAAAAAAAAAAAAAGGAATTCTTGGCCCGGTGGTAGGTATGGGCATCTGGGTAAGGGTTTGCTTAGGGAGTCGTGGTGCTCCGGTCTCACGGCACGAAGGTATTTGGTTTGAAGGTGCAGTTGTGCGTTACGGGAAAATAGTGGTACGCCCCTCGGTGGTCGGCTTTGAGCGGATACTATGGTGTGGCCAAGGTTTTAATTTATCTTGTGGTGTAATATGAGAGCTCAAAGGGGGTTGCGTGTCACAATGTTTTTCCTTGAGATCGAAAGGCCCAGACATGGTGTTTGGTAAAGTTGTGTCTCCTGATGCCCATAGTTGCATATGGAGTCAATCGGGCCAGTGGTGTGGCTGCAATTTTCCGGTGGGCATTGTAGTACAGGGAGCTTGTCGTGGTCCGGTTTGCGGAGGCAAGCGGACTATGCATTATGGTTGGAGGTGTTGTTGGGGACCTTGGGATCGAAGGTAATGCTTCAATATCTTCGCCTCAGTAAGGGGTACAGGGCGATGATTGCGGTTGTTTTGTTTTTTGAGGCCGTATTAAGTTTGGGGTAGAGCGTAGTTCCGTTAGGCCGTGTGGGCCTCGTTGAAATTAAGTGGGCCTGATTTCGGATAAAGAAGGTCCATTAGTGTGGTAGTTAAGTATGTGGGAAGATTTTGGGATTTTCTGGGGAAGACAGCTGGAGCCTTTGTTGTTGTCAGAGGGTGTGATGGCGGAATAAATTGGTCAGGGGAGACCGGTAGTGATATTTGGCTCTGGGAAAGCTGCAAGGTCAGCTGTAGGGGAAATTTCAAGGCTATGGATTGCAGTCGTTTTACAGCGGGGTTTCACTTTAGCGGTTTCCTGGGAGAACTAGGTTTGGGGTGCGAAGTGACCCAGTAGCATAAGCAGTGTGAGTGTCATCCTGTTGTTGTATTTGAACCCCAGTGGTGGTTTAATTCAGCTGGAGACAGGAGGAGGACTGACTGTACAGGGTGACTGTACAGTGGTTCTTTGGTCGGTACTGGGGAGGACGATGGTACAGTCGGTACTGCATTTAATTGGTTATAATAAGGCCAGCGCGTCATGGTGTGGATTCCGGTATAGTTTGGGAGCTTGTGGCATGGTGGGCCTGAGTGGCCATCAGAGGGACCCGGTGGCTCCTGCCACTAAGGATCAGGGGAGTGCGGTGCAGTAAGGTGGACTGGGTACGCTGTCTGGTGCATATATTGGATGCTCAGAGTTTAAGTGATGGATGGAAAGGTTTTAAAGGTTGGTTTGGCTTGTTGTTGGGGGAGCAAGCATTGGGTGTGTGGGGGTCCAGGCCACGCAAGGTGTCACGTGGCCTGTTCTGTGGCGGGGGTAGGTCTGGTCCAAAGGCGGTTTAACAGATAATGTTGTTTGATTGGAGAGTCACTTGTAGGATATAGTGGCTCCGGTTACAAGGATCTTGCAGGCATGGGTCCTGCAAGGTGGGGGGTATTGATCCGTAGGTGATTCATACCTCATCTCCGGCCCGGTGTGTGTTGCGGCCAGGGATCATGTTTTGGTGGTGGAAGGTGGTTTCTGGACCGGGCCTACCCAGGGTTACGTATTGTATTACGTACTGTATTATTATTATTATGGTATTACCTATTGTTAAATGTTGGGGACGCCCGTTGGACGGCGCCCCCTTGGGTTAGTGTGTAAACAATAGGCAATAAAGGGCTGCTGTGGCCACTTTTTACCAAGTCGCAAGCAGTGTCCGTGTATTATTGATACCGGGTAAGGGTAATTTGGGAATAATATAGGAATCAACGACCGGAAAATCCCTCCTGGAAATGTCAAGAAAGCCATGGAACCCATAGGGTGTAGGGGCGACATGACAGCCCGGAGGGTAGGGAGTTGATGGGGTTAAACAGTGTTGGTTCGTTTAGGAATGAGGAAAAGAAGGTGATTGGTTAGGGGGTGGAGTGTGGTGGAAGGAAAGGAGGGAGCTTCATGGTGTATATAATAGGAGGTGGGAGTCAATTACCTCCTCTAGCACTTCCTGGATGACAGCTTCCCACCCACCCTCCCTTCTATTGTGTATTGTTATTATTGGTGTGTTTATATGCATGGATAATTATTCAATTTTAAGAGCCATTACAACAAAAAAAAAAATGAGAAAAGAAAGGATTGGAGAAAGTGTCGTTTATAAAATAAAAAAAAAAAAAAACCAAAACGAAAGAAAAGAGATTTCTTTGTGGATTGTGATGTATATTGTCATTTGGGATTCTTGTAAGTGGGTGAATAAGATGGGGGTAATGTGGGAATATATGTATATGTATATGATGTGTATGATGTATATGTGTATGATCAGCATAAATAATGGGGATTATGTCCTTTGTCACAGCAGCGGGGGTAGGTCTGGTCCAGAGGAGCTCTAATTGTTACTGGTGTTTGGATGGAGAGCCACTGGGGAAGGTACAGTGGCTCCGGTTACTGGTGACCTGCAGGTACAAGGTTGTCTGCAGGGAGGAGGTATTGTTCCGTTGGTGATCAATGCCTTATATGCCTTATATATGGGTCAGGGTTGTTGCCAAGAATTATATATTAAGGAGTTGATGGTTGCCAGGGAGTCACAGGTGGCTATAGTGCCCCAGGTGATAGGTAATTGAAAGTACGGATGTTTTTGGTTTGGGTAAGGGTATTACTCCTTTGGTGACTTTTACCTCATTTAAATATGAGACCATTGTTTTGGTCAGTGATCCATTTTGGTGAAATGGTAATCGCAGGAGGAGTCACTGGTTGGGGTCATGGTTCTGGATCCAAGTGCAGTGCAAGCAGGGCCGTATTTGCCACTAGGCACCTGTGGTCCCGTGCCTAGGGCGGCACGTTGCGGGGGGCGGCACTTTCTGGCAGCAAAAAAAAAAAAAAAAAAATTTATATAATTTTTTTTTTTTTTTCCATCCCCGCCCCCCGTCCCTCCTTCCGTTACACTCGGCTGTGTTCGGGGGGGATTTTGAGAGGGAGGGGAGGCGCACTTCTGTCTATTTAAATACATGGCGGGCGCCAGGCATGGTGAGCTGATTAACCCCGGAAGTTCCATCGCCTTCACTTCCGGGGTCAGAGGCGCGCGGGCGCGACAATCAGCTGACTGCCCCGTGCTGCAGCGTCCAATGCTGCAGACGACACACGCCGCGGAGGAGGACGCGTCTGCAGCTGGAGCAAGCCAGAAGAGGAGCCAGCCAGAGCAGGGCGGCGGGCACCGGAGCAGGTAAGGCAGAGGCAGAGCCTAGAATGTATGGGCTCCTTACAGGTTAGTTGATGATCGTTGCGATGCCTTTTTCCACTATAATCATGCAAGGGGAGGCTGGGGGGAAAGAGGCTGAGGCTGGGGGAGGCTGGGAAGAGAGAGAGGCTGGGCAGAGAAAGAGGCTGAGGCTGGGGGAGGCTGGGAAGAGAGAGAGGCTGGGCAGAGAAAGAGGCTGAGGCTGGGGGGAGGCTGGGAAGAGAGAGAGAGGCTGAGGCTGGGAAGAGAGAGAGGCTTAGGCTGGGGGGAGGCTGGGAAGAGAGAGAGGCTGAGGCTGGGGGGAGGCTGGGAAGAGAGGCTGAGTCTGGGGGGAGAGAGGCTGAGGCTGGGGGAGAGGGAGGCTGGGGGGAAAGATGCTGAGGCTGGTGGGAGAGAGAGGCTGAGGCTGGGGGGAGAGAGGCTGAGGCTGGGGGGGAGGCTGGGGGGAGAGAGAGGCTGAGGCTGGGGGGGAGGCTGGGGAGAGAGAGAGGCTGAGGCTGGGGAGGAGAGAGGCAGATGCTGGGGGAGGCTGGGGAGGAGAGAGGCAGATGCTGGGGGAGGCTGGGAGGAGAGAGACTGATTCTGGGGGAGGCTGATGCTGAGGGAGGCTGATGCTGGGGGAGGCTGGGAGGGGGAGGGTTGGAGGAGGGAAGCTGATGCTGAGGGAGAGTTGGAGGAGGGAGGCTGATGCTGGGGAAGGCTGGGAGGAGGGAGGCTAATGCTGGGGGAGGCTGGGAGGAGGGAGGCTAATGCTGGGGGAGGCTGGGAGGAGGGAGGCTAATGCTGGGGGAGGCTAGGAGGAGGGAGGCTGATGCTGGGGGAGGTTGGGAGGAGGGAGGCTGATGCTGAGGGAGGCTGGGAGGAGGGAGGCTGATGCTGGGAGGAGGGAGGCTGATGCTGGGGGAGGTTGGGAGGAGGGAGGCTGATGCTGAGGGAGGCTGGGAGGAGGGAGGCTGAGGCTGGGGGAGGCTGGGAGGAGGGAGGCTGATGCTGGGGGAGGCTGATGCTGAGGGAGGCTGATGCTGGGGGAGGCTGATGCTGGGGGAGGCTGGGAGGGGGAGGGTGAGGCTTGGAGGAGGGAAGCTGAGGGAGGAGGGAGGCTGATGCTGGGAGGAGGGAGGCTGATGCTGGGGGAGGCTAGGAGGAGGGAGGCTGATGCTGGGAGGAGGGAGGCTGATGCTGGGGGAGGCTAGGAGGAGGGAGGCTGATGCTGGGAGGAGGGAGGCTGACGCTGGGGGAGGCTGGGAGGAGGGAGGCTGATGCTGGGAGGAGGGAGGCTGATGCTGGGGGAGGCTAGGAGGAGGGAGGCTGATGCTGGGAGGAGGGAGGCTGATGCTGAGGGAGGCTGATGCTGGGGGAGGCTGGGAGGAGGGAGGCTGATGCTGGGGGAGGCTGGGAGTAGGGAGGCTGATGCTGGGGGAGGCTGGGAGGAGGGAGGCTGAGGCTGGGGGAGGCTGGGAGGAGGGAGGCTGAGGCTGGGGGAGGCTGAGGCTGGGGGAGGCTGATGCTGGGGGAGGCTGGGAGCAGGGAGGCTGATACTGGGGGAGGCTGGGAGGAGAGAGGCTGATGCTGGAGGAGGCTCATGCTGGGGGAAGATGGGAGGAGAGAGGCTGATGCTGGGGTAAGCTGGGAGCAGGGAGGCTGATGCTGAGGGAGGCTGGGGGGACAGAGGCTGATGCTGAGGGAGGCTGAGGGAGGAGGGAGGCTGAGGGAGGAGGGAGGCTGATGCTGGGGGAGGCTGGGAGGAGGGAGGCTGAGGGAGGAGGGAGGCTGATGCTGGGGGAGGCTGGGAGGAGGGAGGCTGATGCTGGGGGAGGCTGATGCTGAGGGAGGCTGATGCTGGGGGAGGCTGGGAGGGGGAGGGTGAGGCTTGGAGGAGGGAAGCTGAGGGAGGAGGGAGGCTGATGCTGGGAGGAGGGAGGCTGATGCTGGGGGAGGCTAGGAGGAGGGAGGCTGATGCTGGGAGGAGGGAGGCTGATGCTGGGGGAGGCTAGGAGGAGGGAGGCTGATGCTGGGAGGAGGGAGGCTGATGCTGGGGGAGGCTAGGAGGAGGGAGGCTGATGCTGGGAGGAGGGAGGCTGATGCTGGGGGAGGCTAGGAGGAGGGAGGCTGATGCTGGGAGGAGGGAGGCTAATGCTGGGGGAGGCTAGGAGGAGGGAGGCTGATGCTGGGGGAGGCTAGGAGGAGGGAGGCTGATGCTGGGAGGAGGGAGGCTGATGCTGGGGGAGGCTAGGAGGAGGGAGGATGATGCTGGGAGGAGGGAGGCTGATGCTGGGGGAGGCTGATGCTGGGGGAGGCTGATGCTGAGGGAGGCTGATGCTGAGGGAGGCTGATGCTGAGGGAGGCTGATGCTGGGGGAGGCTGGGAGGAGGGAGGCTGATGCTGGGGGAGGCTTGGAGGAGGGAGGCTGAGGCTGGGGGAGGCTGGGAGGAGGGAGGCTGAGGCTGGGGGAGGCTGGGAGGAGGGAGGCTGAGGCTGGGGGAGGCTGGGAGGAGGGAGGCTGAGGCTGGGGGAGGCTGGGAGGAGAGAGGCTGATGCTAGGGGAGGCTGGGAGGAGGGAGGCTGATGAGGAGGGAGGCTGGGAGAAGGGAGGCTGATGCTGGGGGAGGCTGGGAGGAGGGAGGCTGGGAGGAGAGAGGCTGATGCTGGGGGAGGCTGGGAGGAGAGAGGCTGATGCTGGGGTAAGCTGGGAGCAGGGAGGCTGATGCTGAGGGAGGCTGGGGGGAGAGAGGCTGATTCTGGGGGCAGCTGGGGGGAGAGAGGCTGATGCTGGGGGAGAGGCTGCTGCTGGAGGCGGGGGGAGAGAGGCTGTTGCTGGGGGAATGGAAGAGAGGGGCCAGTGCTAGAGACAGATGACAAGGGTTAAGGGATAGAGCAATGATAATATCGATGGGGGGGGAGTGTAAGGACTCAGAATAAGAGGGGGGCAGCATTGGGAGCTCATTATGGAGAAGGGGCAGCATGTGTGGGCTCAGTATGGAGTGGAACAATGTAGGGGAGTCAATATCAAGAGTGAGGTAGTGTGTGTGGGGGGGGTCTCAGCATAAGCGTTAGTGTGGTGGTCCATGGGGCAGCATGGAGATGTCATTATGGAAAAGAGGAAGGCAGCATTAGGAGCTCATGGAGAGGGGCAGCATGCATGGGACACTGTGAGGAGGTGGCAGCATGCACGGGACACTGTGAGGAGGGGGCAGCATGCACGGGACATTGTGAGGAGGGGGCAGCATGCATGGGACATTGTGAGGAGGGGCAGCATGCATCGGACACTGTCAGGAGGGGGCAGCATGCATGGGACATTGTGAGGAGGGGGCAGCATGCATGGGACATTGTGAGGAGGGGGCAGCATGCATGGGACATTGTGAGGAGGGGGCAGCATGCATGGGACACTGTCAGGAGGGGGCAGCATGCATGGGACATTGTGAGGAGGGGGCAGCATGCATGGGACATTGTGAGGAGGGGGCAGCATGCATGGGACACTGTGAGGAGGTGGCAGCATGCACGGGACACTGTGAGGAGGGGGCAGCATGCATGGGACATTGTGAGGAGGGAGCAGCATGCATGGGACATTGTGAGGAGGGGGCAGCATGCATGGGACATTGTGAGGAGGGGGCAGCATGCATGGGACACTGAGGAGGGGGAAGCATGCATGGGACATTGTGAGGAGTGGGAAGCATGCATGGGACATTGTGAGGAGGGGGCAGCATGCATGGGACATTGTGAGGAGGTGGCAGCATGCACGGGACACTGTGAGGAGGGGGCAGCATGCATGGGACATTGTGAGGAGGGAGCAGCATGCATGGGACATTGTGAGGAGGGGGCAGCATGCATGGGACATTGTGAGGAGGGGGCAGCATGCATGGGACACTGAGGAGGGGGAAGCATGCATGGGACATTGTGAGGAGTGGGAAGCATGCATTGGACATTGTGAGGAGGTGGCAGCATGCACGGGACACTGTGAGGAGGGGGCAGCATGCACGGGACATTGTGAGGAGGGGGCAGCATGCATGGGACATTGTGAGGAGGGGCAGCATGCATCGGACACTGTCAGGAGGGGGCAGCATGCATGGGACATTGTGAGGAGGGGGCAGCATGCATGGGACATTGTGAGGAGGGGGCAGCATGCATGGGACATTGTGAGGAGGGGGCAGCATGCATGGGACACTGTCAGGAGGGGGCAGCATGCATGGGACATTGTGAGGAGGGGGCAGCATGCATGGGACATTGTGAGGAGGGGGCAGCATGCATGGGACACTGTGAGGAGGTGGCAGCATGCACGGGACACTGTGAGGAGGGGGCAGCATGCATGGGACATTGTGAGGAGGGAGCAGCATGCATGGGACATTGTGAGGAGGGGGCAGCATGCATGGGACATTGTGAGGAGGGGGCAGCATGCATGGGACACTGAGGAGGGGGAAGCATGCATGGGACATTGTGAGGAGTGGGAAGCATGCATGGGACATTGTGAGGAGGGGGCAGCATGCATGGGACATTGTGAGGAGGTGGCAGCATGCACGGGACACTGTGAGGAGGGGGCAGCATGCATGGGACATTGTGAGGAGGGAGCAGCATGCATGGGACATTGTGAGGAGGGGGCAGCATGCATGGGACATTGTGAGGAGGGGGCAGCATGCATGGGACACTGAGGAGGGGGAAGCATGCATGGGACATTGTGAGGAGTGGGAAGCATGCATTGGACATTGTGAGGAGGGGGCAGCATGCATGGGACATTGTGAGGAGGGGGCAGCATGCATGGGACATTGTGAGGAGGGGGCAGCATGCATGGGACACTGTGAGGAGGTGGCAGCATGCACGGGACACTGTGAGGAGGGGGCAGCATGCACGGGACATTGTGAGGAGGGGGCAGCATGCATGGGACATTGTGAGGAGGGGGCAGCATGCATGGGACATTGTGAGGAGGG
The DNA here is from genome assembly GCF_048569485.1 of Anomaloglossus baeobatrachus. NCBI lineage: Eukaryota > Metazoa > Chordata > Amphibia > Anura > Aromobatidae > Anomaloglossus > Anomaloglossus baeobatrachus. Next base: position 624,434,271 of record NC_134355.1, read on the forward strand.
GGCAGCATGCATGGGACACTGAGGAGGGGGAAGCATGCATGGGACATTGTGAGGAGTGGGAAGCATGCATGGGACATTGTGAGGAGGGGGCAGTATGCATGGGACATTGTGAGGAGGGGGCAGCATGCATGGGACATTGTGAGGAGGGGGCAGCATGCATGGGACATTGTGAGGAGGGGGCAGCATGCATGGGACATTGTGAGGAGGGGGCAGTATGCATGGGACATTGTGAGGAGGGGGCAGCATGCATGGGACATTGTGAGGAGGGGGCAGCATGCATGGGACATTGTGAGGAGGGGGCAGCATGCATGGGACATTGTGAGAAGGGGGCAGCATGCATGGGACATTGTGAGGAGGGGGCAGTATGCATAGGACACTGTGAGGAGGGGGCAGCATGCATGGGACACTGAGGAGGGGGAAGCATGCATGGGACATTGTGAGGAGTGGGAAGCATGCATGGGACATTGTGAGGAGGGGGCAGTATGCATGGGACATTGTGAGGAGGGGGCAGCATGCATGGGACATTGTGAGGAGGGGGCAGCATGCATGGGACATTGTGAGGAGGGGGCAGCATGCATGGGACATTGTGAGGAGGGGGCAGCATGCATGGGACATTGTGAGGAGGGGGCAGCATGCATGGGACATTGTGAGGAGGGGGCAGCATGCATGGGACATTGTGAGGAGGGGGCAGTATGCATGGGACACTGTGAGGAGGGGGCAGCATGCATGGGACACTGAGGAGGGGGAAGCATGCATGGGACATTGTGAGGAGTGGGAAGCATGCATGGGACATTGTGAGGAGGGGGCAGTATGCATGGGACATTGTGAGGAGGGGGCAGCATGCATGGGACATTGTGAGGAGGGGGCAGCATGCATGGGACATTGTGAGGAGGGGGCAGCATGCATGGGACATTGTGAGGAGGGGGAAGCATGCATGGGACATTGTGAGGAGGGGGCAGCATGCATGGGACATTGTGAGGAGGGGGCAGCATGCATGGGACATTGTGAGGAGGGGGCAGCATGATGTGAGGTCAATGTGCAGATCATATTTCATAATTGAGGAAGGTGTGGTGGGTATAATTTATAAGGGAGGGCAGTGTGTAGTTTATTAGGGGCAGTGTGACAGTCACAGTATATAAGTGGGGACGGTGGGAATATTTTATACTCATGCTATGTTTTGATGTGCCTGTGGTGATCCCCATTGGGGGGGGGGTGGTAGTGCCCTTCATTTCTCATTGATACTTTTTCAAGTGTTTTACAAAGTAGATCTGCCTTAAACAGATGTCGTGTGCGAAAACTCAGTGTTACGTTGTCACTAAGGGGCGCGACCACTTAAAGTGCCTAGGGCAGCATGAAGGCAAAATACAGCCCTGAGTGCAAGCACGTGGTTCTGCAAGGCATAGGGGTTTTGATCCGTAGGTGATTAATACCTCTTATCTCTGGGCTGGTTGCAGCTTGGGGATGTTGTTGGATTAAAGTCGCTAACGGGCTTTAAGGTTTTTGAGGTCACAGTTACTGTCATGCACATGGGGGATTGATCCGTAGGTGATTGATGCCTCATATCTCTGGGCTGGAGGTTGCAGCTGGGGATAATATTGAGTTGGAGGTAAAGAGGAATGTAAGGTTTTGAGACACGGTTGATACTTGATGCTTCTTGGGGGGGTTTTAATCCGTAGGTGATTAATGCCCCCATCTCTGGGTCGGTGTGTTGCGGCCAGGGATCGTGTTTCCTGACGGTTTGTGTGATTGAAGAGTCACTTGCGGAATACAGTGGCTTTGGTTACAGGGATCTTGCAGGCATGGGGTCCTGCAAGGTTGGGGTATTGATCCGTAGGTGATTAATGCCTCGTATTTCTGGGTCGGTGTGTTGCGGCCAGGGATCGCGTTTCATGACGGTTTGTGTGATTGAAGAGTCACTTGCGGAATACAGTGGCTTTGGTTACAGGGATCTTGCAGGCATGGGGTCCTGCAAGGTTGGGGTATTGATCCGTAGGTGATTAATGCCTCGTATCTCTGGGTCGGTGTGTTGCGGCCAGAGATTGTGTTCTGGTGGTGGAGTATGGCTTCTGGACCGGACTTATGGCGGGGGTAGGTCTGGTCCAGAGGCGGTTTAACGGATAATGTTGTTTGATTGGAGAGTCACTTGTAGGATATAGTGGCTCCGGTTACAAGGATCTTGCAGGCATGGGTCCTGCAAGGTTGGGGTATTGATCCGTAGGTGATTAATGCCTCGTATCTCTGGGTCGGTGTGTTGCGGCCAGGGATTGTGTTCTGGTGGTGGAGTATGGCTTCTGGACCGGACTTATGGCGGGGGTAGGTCTGGTCCAAAGGCGGTTTAACGGATAATGTTGTTTGATTGGAGAGTCACTTGTAGGATATAGTGGCTCCGGTTACAAGGATCTTGCAGGCATGGGTCCTGCAAGGTGGGGGGTATTGATCCGTAGGTGATTCATACCTCATCTCCGGCCCGGTGTGTGTTGCGGCCAGGGATCATGTTTTGGTGGTGGAAGGTGGTTTCTGGACCGGGCCTACCCAGGGTTACGTATTGTATTACGTACTGTATTATTATTATTATTATGGTATTACCTATTGTTAAATGTTGGGGACGCCCGTTGGACGGCGCCCCCTTGTGTTAGTGTGTAAACAATAGGCAATAAAGGGCTGCTGTGGCCATATTTTACCAAGTCGCAAGCAGTGTCCGTGTATTATTGATACCGGGTAAGGGTAATTTGGGAATAATATAGGAATCAACGACCGGAAAATCCCTCCTGGAAATGTCATGTCTGCATTTTCTGTGGAGAGGTGTGAGTGCCTATCAGTGATGATTGCCCCAGCAGAACTGAAAACATGCTCTGACATCACATTAGCAGCCAGGTAGGCCTGCACCTCCAAGGCGTTTAACGAGAGGTCGGGCCAAGTGTTCAGCTTGGACACCCAATAATTAAAGGGAACTGAAGAGTAAGAAAGGGCGCATGTATGGTCACTTAAGTACACCTTGATCATGTTGCCAACTTCTCCCTCCTTGGCATTGTCACAGGCACAGATAGCCCTTGCTGATGTCCTGATTTATTGGAAATGGCCCAGTTTACGCACATTTTCCCCCACCTCTGTTGGACCTGGTGTTGGTGTCTCTCCCCATTAATCCTTAGTGTTGAAAAGAGCCGGTAACTCTGCCACCAGCTTTTCTGAGGGTGATGTTTTCATCAACTAATCTACAATGACCCTCTTGAAAGATTTCACTGTGCAACCCTTTGGTGACTCCAAAAGGAGAGAAGGAAATTTCTCCTTTTACCTGTTCTCCTTGTGGGTCCAGAAAGGTGGCCAACCAGTATTGGTTGTTGGATAAAATGTGTATCACGCGAGGGTCTTGCCACAGACACTTACACATGAGCTGTCCTATGTGGGCTGCAAAAAGGCAAAGGTTCTGTGTCCTCGACAGGAGGAACAATACCTCTCCTCTCCTCACACTGACTCTTCTCCTCCTCCTCCACCTCCTCCTCTCCAGCCCATCCAGGCTGGACAGACATGAAGTTGCAGTTGAGAGTCCCCTGTGTAGCATTTAGAGTCCACTGGGTACTACAGAAAAACAAGTCTTCTTCCTCCTCATCCTCTTCCTCATCATCACCGAATGTTGCCTCAGAATATTGGATGGGCTGGGTAGTATAACTCATTGGGAAATCTGGCTCCATAGCCACATGTTGGACACTCAAAGTTTCCTCTTTGAGATTATGCATTGATTATTTCAACACACACAGCACCGGGATGGTTAAACTGATAATAGCCTGAACACCACTCACGAGCTTGGTGCAGTACTCAAAGTTCTCAAGAACCTCACAAATGTCAGCGATCCGCACTCACTTAACAGTCATGTGTGGTGGCTGATTCTCAGTCTGACAGGCATATTGAAGCTGGTTTTCAGCTACTGCCCTCTGCTTCTCGGTAATCCTCACTAACATATAGAATGTAGACTTCCACCGCAGGTCACACATGAGTCAGTGACTTGGAAAATTAAAGCACTTTTGCAGCGCTATAAGACCAGCAAAAGCGGTAGAAGAATGGCGGAAATTGGCACTAATACAGCGCACCTTCTTAAGTAGGTACGACAAGTCAGGGTATGTTTTCAGAAATTTCTGAACAACTAGGTTCAACACGTGAGCCACGTATGGCACGTGTACCAACTTGCTGACTTTTATAGCCGCCACCAGGTTACGCCCATTGTCGCAAATGACCAGACTGGTCCGGAAGTGCAGCGGGGAGAGCCACTGATCAGTCTGCTCTTTTATACCTTGCCACAGCTATGCTGCAATGTGTGGTTGCATGGTTTGCGACCTAAACAGATCAGCTTCAGCAGAGCATATTGCCGCTTTGCCGATGCGCTGCTGCACAGCTCCCAGCTTGGCAGTGATGGGGAGGGTAATTCAGCAGAGGATAAGGAGCAAGTGAAGGAGGAGGAGGGGAGACAGGAAGTGGCATATGATGAGGCGGAAACCCTGATAGAAGTTGGACCCACTATTCTTGGTGTGGGTAGGATGTGTGATGTTACAGTTTGCGACTTTGCCCCAGCCTCAAACAGGTTCACCCAGTGTGCCATGACATAAGTATTGCCCCTGTCCACAACATATTGTCCACGTGTCTCTTGTTAGGTGGACCTTGCAGGTTACGGCATTGGTGAGAGCACGGTTGAGATTGTTTAACACCTGCTTGTGTAACGCAAGGACGGCACAACGGGCAAAATAGTGGCGGCTGGGAACACTGTATCGTGGGGCAGCCACAGCCAATAGATCACAGAAACACTGTGTTCCCACATGCCTAAACGGCAACATCTCCACGGCCAACAATTTGGCAATGTGCGAGTTTAGGTTTTGTACCTGTGGGTGCGTGGCTGGGTATTTACGCTTCCTTTCCAAGATCTCAGGCACGGACAACTGGACATTTTGCTGGGATAAGGAAGTGAATGTGGTTGATGTTTGGTGTGTCTGTGCAATTGCACCATGTGGGCAGGATGTATGAACACCTGCTTCCTGGACAGCAGATTGTGAAGGATGTAGTACAGGCAACATGGCAGTGGTTTGACCCGCAGACATAAATTTGGTATCCTGGTGTTCTGCCCAGCTACTGGAGTGCCTGGCTGCCATGTGGTTTTGCATACTGATAGTGCTCAGGTTGCCTTTGCCCTGGCCTCTGCTCAACTTGGTATGGCACATGGTGCAGATGTTTACAATGTTTTTCTCTGAAGGACTTTTAGAGGAAAAATTCCAGGCAGTGGCAGAACGCCCCATTGCCCTGAGTTGGGCCACAGTGGGGTTGCTCTTGGGAACAGTTGACCCACTTCTCAGTCTGAGCAAACCACTACCTGTGTTGGTGCTTCATATCCATCTTCCTCTGTGTTGCTGTGCTGAATATGCATGTCAACGGTCCATCAACCACCTCATCTTCCATCTCATCCTCCTTCCCACTTGAGGTTGTAGGCTGATCTGATGGCAACTGTGTCTCATTGTCATCAGCCTCTGTGTCGCCCAGGGATAAGGGGTACTCAGATCCGGGCCGAGCTGTCACTTTTGTAGGTATACGGTGGCGGGACCCGGTCTGTGATCCCAGGCTCCACAATAAAAGGGGGATTAAGTAGGGGAAATTGTCCGTGACGCCACCCATGGGTTGCGGTGATGAGATGGTGGCACCGCCGCTGCCTCTGGGGACCGTGCCCGGAACTGGTGGTTTGGGGCAGCAAGGTGGAATCCCCTCCACGGGTAGGGGAGGTGTAGTCCCGGGGCCCAATTGGGAGTTGTGGTGGTGGCAGGGATTGCAGGGAATAGTACACTCACAGTTCGGTTATCGTGGTGTTGGATGAAGCTGGATTGATGTGGAGGGTCAGGAACGCAGATGGAAGAAATACTCAGAGTCTTTTGTAAACCAAATTGCTGGTAACTGGTGCCCACGGATGCTGTGAGGACGGGTCCCACAACCGTGTGTGTAAATCAGGTGTTGTTCTCCTGCCTGATCAAGGCTGCCATTAACACCATCCCCAGTAGTGGACATTGTGCAGTGGTGGCTCCATCTACAGTCAGGGCCAGAAATATTTGGACAGTGACACAAGTTTTGATATTTTAGCTGTTTACAAAAACATGTTCAGAAATACAATTATATATAATATGGGCTGAAAGTGCACACTCCCAGCTGCAATATGAGTTTTCACATCCAAATCGGAGAAAGGGTTTAGGAATCATAGCTCTGTAATGCATAGCCTCCTCTTTTTAAAGGGACCAAAAGTAATTGGACAAGGGACTCTAAGGGCTGCAATTAACTCTGAAGGCGTCTCCCTCGTTAACCTGTAATAAATGAAGTAGTTAAAAGGTCTGGGGTTGATTACAGGTGTGTGGTTTTGCATTTGGAAGCTGTTGCTGTGACCAGACAACATGCGGTCTAAGGAACTCTCAATTGAGGTGAAGCAGAACATCCTGAGGCTGAAAAAAAAAAGAAAAAATCCATCAGAGAGATAGCAGACATGCTTGGAGTAGCAAAATCAACAGTCGGGTACATTCTGAGAAAAAAGGAATTGACTAGTGAGCTTGGGAACTCAAAAAGGCCTGGGCGTCCATGGATGACAACAGTGGTGGATGAGCATACTTTCTTTGGTGAAGAAGAACCCGTTCACAACATCAACTGAAGTCCAGAACACTCTCAGTGAAGTAGGTGTATCTGTCTCTAATTCAACAGTAAAGAGAAGACTCCATGAAAGTAAATACAAAGGGTTCACATCTAGATGCAAACCATTCATCAATTCCAAAAATAGACAGGCCAGAGTTAAATTTGCTGAAAAACACCTCATGAAGCCAGCTCAGTTCTGGAAAAGTATTCTATGGACAGATGAGACAAAGATCAACCTGTACCAGAATGATGGGAAGAAAAAAGTTTGGAGAAGAAAGGGAACGGCACATGATCCAAGGCACACCACATCCTCTGTAAAACATGGTGGAGGCAACATGATGGCATGGGCATGCATGGCTTTCAATGGCACTGGGTCACTTGTGTTTAATGATGACATAACAGCAGACAAGAGTAGCCGGATGAATTCTGAAGTGTACCGGGATATACTTTCAGCCCAGATTCAGCCAAATGCCGCAAAGTTGATCGGACGGCGCTTCATAGTACAGATGGACAATGACCCCAAGCATACAGCCAAAGCTACCCAGGAGTTCATGAGTGCAAAAAAGTGGAACATTCTGCAATGGCCAAGTCAATCACCAGATCTTAACCCAATTGAGCATGCATTTCACTTGCTCAAATCCAGACTTAAGACGGAAAGACCCACAAACAAGCAAGACCTGAAGGCTGCGGCTGTAAAGGCCTGGCAAAGCATTAAGAAGGAGGAAACCCAGCGTTTGGTGATGTCAATGGGTTCCAGACTTAAGGCAGTGATTGCCTCCAAAGGATTCGCAACAAATATTGAAAATAAAAATATTTTGTTTGGGTTTGGTTTATTTGTCCAATTACTTTTGACCTCCTAAAATGTGGAGTGTTTGTAAAGAAATGTGTAAAATTCCTACAATTTCTATCAGATATTTTTGTTCAAACCTTCAAATTAAACGTTACAATCTGCACTTGAATTCTGTTGTAGAGGTTTCATTTCAAATCTAATGTGGTGGCATGCAGAGCCCAACTCGCGAAAATTGTGTCACTGTCCAAATATTTCTGGACCTAACTGTAGCTGCAACACCGCTAGTGGTGTCACGTGTGAAAACTATTCTAATCCCCTGTAAATGTCTGTGTCTGCTCCGTGCACAGGTCCGGACAGGGTCCCGACAGCTGGCACCGGGGGGGGGCACTATCCTCTCCCGGTCCACTTCGGGGCCCACAAGAGGCTCGCCTATTCCTCAGGCCCTTACTGCCACTCTCCTAGCTCCCCACTGGAGCTGCGTCCAGACTTCTCTCCTCCTGCAGACTGACTGAAACTAAACTCTGCTCTGCTCTTTCTAAGCTCCTCCCGCCCCTCCCTTTTCCTGGGGAGCGGGTGAGTGGGACCTGATTGGATGGTGTGTTTCTGTGTGTGGGAAACTCCCCAAGGGAGTGTGAGATCTGCACCAAAAACATAGATGCAGACCTCTGTGACACCCTGGTTTTGCCATGGCGGCACACCTCCACCTCTGGGGACAGTAAATCATGTTTCTCAAAGTGGCTTTCTTCTGGCCATAGGTCCTCAAATACTTGCGCATCAATGCATGCCACCTCTCTTGCAGTATGATGTGAAGTTTCCACAATTTTTCTTCACAAATGCTGACAGTTTTTAAAAATACCCAAACGATTTAACTAATGCTGGATTTTTGTCCTTTTCTACTATTGGGAAGAATTATCCTAATAGATTTAGTAAGTGGCTTCCTAGGTATTAAATGTATTGTATCCATGCTGTACTGCAACAAAGGCAAAGCTTCTACATGGTCCCTGCTGTTCCTAAAAAATACAAGTTTCTCTTCTTTCCAACTTCCTCCTTTGTTGTGCATAAAAATGAATACAAATGGGAAAAGTGTGAGATTTCACAGGTCATTTTGCAGAATGAGGATACATAATGATGACCTAATCACTAGATTTTTCTAGTTTTAGAAAATACTTGAAAAGTGAAAGTGGGAATTCACACACATAAGATGTGCTGCAGAAATTTCTGAGACTGTGCCACTGGGGTTTGCAGAAATTCATGTACCGTACTTCTCAGACAACAAGCCCATGAAGATGAACAGGTTTGTAGTTGTAGCGCCCATGAAGACATCAGGGAGCTACAAGGTTCTGCATCCCCACCAGGATGCAGGGCCTACCCCATATGGCCCCGGAAGACCAGTGTCGGTCACACACAAACACTTCACAAAATCCCAGTTTTCCCCAAAAATCCCCCAGACAATGGTACAAGGCTAGGGTCGGACCAATGGATGGCCGCCTAGAGATGGAGCCAGTCCAGTCCACTAGTTAACCAGATGGGAAGAGCAGACAGGGACAGTCAGGAAGATGGTAGTGAGTCTAGAGTGACAGTAAAAGTGAGGAGACGCACTGACTTGGAGTGACCGGTAACCTGGTGCCTAGGAGGGTAGTTTCCAGTGGAGTACGGTGGAGTACTCCCGGAACTACGCATCAACCGGGTACAGGACAGGACTGTTAAAACCTGCACAGCAAGGGGACCATAAAGGACCTCGCTGACCCTAAAAATCCGAGACTCAGTAGCAAAGGGAGAACCAGGGACAGGACCAGAGACTCCAACCCCACAGGGTTCATGCTACTGTCATACGGACAGCAGTGGAAAACTACCACCAGACGGGGACCCACCACGGGGACCCACCAAACAGAGACAGGTGCAGGGGAAGAAGGGACCAAATTACTAAACTGGCACAAAGGGGACCTGAAGGTGAAGCCAGCCAAGCCTCGGGGGACCAATTACCACCAGAAAGTGAGTAAAGAACCAGTTGAACTAAACCCCTTGTGTGGACTACCTTCTTACGACACCCATCATTACACCTACCCTCTGGGGCCTGGCCCTGCTTGCGGAGGGTCTAACATCCAGGCTGCCATTAACACCAGCCCCAGTAGTGGACATTGTGCAGCGGTGGCTCCATCTACATAGCTGCAACACCGCAAGTGGTGTCACGTGTGAAAACTATTCTAATCCTCTGTAAATATTCCCCTTTACAAAAAAGGCCCAGGGCACGGAACCGGGCAACGGCCACCAAAGTGACATTCCCCCGATATACACTACTGGGACCGAGTACCCCATAACCCTGGGCGACACATAGTCACAGACTGATCTGCTTTGTGTGAATCCACTCCAACGATTTCACCAGGTATTCATCCTCATAATGTTCTCATGCCATTACTTACTGTACTGCCAATGTCATGCTGATTGTCAGCTGGCTTCCCACTGCCTAACTTTGGGGAGCCGGCTGTCAATCAGCACGACTTCGGCAGTCACGCCCCATCAACAGAGCAGCTTGGAACGCATTTTGAAGGCAGGAGACAGGCACTCGGACCAGTGAACACAATTTACAGGTATTTTAAAATTATAACATTTTATAACGTTTTGTTGTCTATTTAAAGGTCTGAATATTATAATATAGGATCTGTGTTTCACATACAGATATTTATTTCTGATATTTGCATGTACTGGCGTAGCATTTGTCACTTTATCTAATATATAAAGCTGAGTGTATGTGTGTGTGTGTGTGTGTGTGTATGTAAGTCCGCTAAAGAAATCCGCACCGTCGCATTTACAATCACGAAATTTTGCACAGACGCCTTATGTGACATAGGGAGCATCATAGAGTATGTTTTGATGGGAAAATTTAACCCTGCACTTTACAGTTACTCTCCAAAAAACCTGCCTCCAGGTGACAGAAAGATAGATACAGAGACATAGACACAGACAGACACACAGAGACAGATACAGACAGACAGAAACTGGGAGAGACAGAGACAGTTACTATCCCGGGAAACGCCGGGTACTACAGCTAGCCTAATATATAAAGCTGAGTGTCTGTGTGTATGTATGTATGTATGTATGTCCGCTAAAGGGATCTGCACCGTCACTTTTACAATCACGAAATTTTGCACAGACGCCTTATGTGACTCAGGGAATGTCATAGACTATGTTTTGATGGGAAAATTTAACCCCGCGCTTTAAAGTTACTCTCCAAAAAACCTGCCTCCATTAAAGTCAATGGAGCTGGAAGCCACAGGTTATTAGAAGCAGCTCTGATTGTTTGCTATAGGAACGAAAGACATTCATAGTATAACAAGCTTATGTGTGAGGTAATATGATATCGATGGAGAGACGGATAGAGACAGACAGAGACAGACAGACAAAGAGACAGAGGCAGACAGACACAGACAGGGAAAGAGACAGGCACAGAGAGACAGGGAAAGAGGCAGAGAGAGAGACAGAGAGAGACAGTCAGAGAGAGATAGAGACAGAGATAGACAGAGACAGACGGGGAAAGGGACAGACGGGGAAAGAGACAGACGGGGAAAGAGACAGACGGGGAAAGAGACAGATGGGGAAAGACACAGATGAGAAAAGAGATAGAGAGAGACAGACACAGATAAAGAAACAAACACACAGAAATAGAGAGAGACAAGCAGACACACAGACAGACACAGAGATAGAGAGAGAGACAGAGAGATACAGAGACAGACAGAGAGATAGACACAGAGACATAGACACACACAGAGACAGACAGGGAAAGAGACAGACAGAGACTGGGAGAGAGACAGAGACAGTTACTATCCCAGGCAACGCGGGGTACTACAGCTAGTCTAATATATGAAGCTAAGTGTATGTGTGGGTGTGTATGTATGTCCGCTAAAGGAATCCGCACCTTCGCATTTAGAATCACAAAAGTTTGCACAGACACCTCAAATAACTCAGGGAACGTCATAAACTATGTTTTGAGAGGAACATTTAACCTCATGCTTTACAGTTATTCACCAAAAGACCTGCTTACGTTAAAGTCAATGGAGCTGGGAACAAATCTGTTATTATAGACTCCTATTATGGAAAGAGAAAAAGACACACAGAGAGTGGTACACATACAGAAAAAGAGACACACACACAGAAAGAGACACACACAGGAAGAAACACACACACAGAAAGAGATACACAAACAGAAATAGACACACACACAGAAACAGACACAGACAGAGAGACACATACACAGAAAGAGACACACTATAAGACACACACACACACACACACACGCACACAAAGACACATGCCGAAAGACACACACACTGAAAGACACACTGATTGAGACACAGACACAGAAACTGTTTGGATGTTTGAGGTAATATATTGGCTGTGTTGACAGTTACCCTGGATATTTACCAGGTGGCCTGTAGCAACCAATCACAGCTTTGCTTCTATTTTGTTACAGGTCATTAATAGGAGCTGTGATTGGTTACTATAGGCAATGAAGGACATTCTTCGTATAAGAAGCTTATGTGTGAGATAATATGGTTTTGGTGGTGACGCTTAGCCAACACTGTTGTAGAGGCTGATGTAAGTCACATGATCTTACCTGTATACTAATTATGTGGGGTTTTATGAGACAATATATTGGCTGTTTTGACAGTAAGCAAAATATTTTTTTGTTGATGTATTTTATTTTGTTATAGTTAAGAAATGTTATATACTACCCTGTTACTACACAGTCATATTTTTTTTTGCCCTGAAAAATACACTAGGTCTTATGTTCAGGGGGTGTCTTATTCTCGAGGAGACATACAGTAGTTGGGGGTAAGTTTACCCCCCCACAAAAAGCAGACACCCCCCCTCCATTCCCAGGATCGTCCTACTTACCAGCCCCGGGCATCTGTATGGCTCCCAGATCTCCCTGTGATCTCCCAGCAGGTGTGCTGCACGCCTCCCCTGCATCTGGCCGACACATATACATCAGATCACACACTCACACATCAGACAGCATACACTCATATAGACATGTGATGCCCTGGGCCCCCAGGGGTCACAGGTAGCAACACCACCAACACCACACACCCCCCCATCCTTAGTGAGGACACAACAGTCACCCGAAAGGGAGACCTGATGCCTCCCCCAGGGCAAGTAGGGCACACCAGGTGGGCGGAGTCAGGTGGAAAGAAACGCCCACCGAGGAGACTACTGTCCTGAGGCAGGAAATGCAAACAGATAGAGTTGTAGAGTGACAGTGACAGGAGGTGTAGAGAAGCAGAGCTGTCAGGGACCCGGGTAGGAGCCTGGGACCCTTGTAACATCAGGCAGGCAGACGGTAGTGGCCGCCTGTGTGAAGCCCCGCTAGTATGTGTCGGTGCAGTACCTTCAGGGACTCCACGTGGATGGAACAGTCTGGTCACAGGTAGGGAACCTTCTTTTAGGATTGTCGTGACGCCACTCTCACTATTGCGGTCAGCGGGGACCGCCACTGCAGATTAAGGGATGCCTGGGGCTGATGGTGGGTGCAGTCAGTATATTAGCCCCCTGAGAGTGAGGCAAGCCCCAGGCCCCGGTGTATGTGTGTGGGACCACAGGTCGCAGAATGACTCAAACACAGTCCAAGAAGTCTTTCAACGTGTTTACTCACTGTTTGGAGGTCACGGTGAGATGCCCGGGCGACACTGTGATAACCAGGTGGAACCAGGAATTCCAGGAGGCCGTTCTGAGGGTAGCTGTCCACTCGCCTTCCTTGCACTCTTTCTGTTTTAGGAGGATCCTTTGCTTGAAGCGTGGTAGGACCCCTCCAGGGAAGCTGTTACCACCCTGCTCCCCTCTCTCTGGCTCGTCTGCCGGCAGCGTGGCCTTGGTGGGATGGCTTCTGGCCCTGTCCCCTTATGGGCCTGGTGATTGCTGCTTGGCTCAAGCTCTGTGTAGTCATGGTGAGGGCATGAAGTACCCCCCCCACCTGTAGGTTAAGCAGCTCTGGATGATCTGCTGCCTGTACTGGGGACCTAGTTCCCCTTGTGTGCTCGGATACCGGGATCTCCGTACTCAGCCACCCTTCTCTCTGGATGATTTTCAGGCCGACCCACGGTACTCCTTTCTCCCCCGCTTTCAGCTACTGCACTCCTCAGGACCTGTCTCACACTCTAGAGCTCCTCTGCCCTGCTTCCTCACACTTCAACTTCTTCCTCCAGACTCTCCTCTTCCTCTCTCTCTCTGCCCTGCTTCCTAGCAACCAGCCCCTGAACACACCCCCAGCTGGGAATTGAAAGTTAACTCCTTCTGGCTACTCAAGGGTCCCCTCTGGTGATGTGGGAGGCCTGGTCACTATATGTTTGTGTGTGCACCTCATCCTGGCCTTTGGAGATTACCTGGAAGCATTGCTCCCGCATGGGTGCAATACTCTGTGGTGCCTGACCGGGTCAGGGGCGCCACATTCCCCCTTAGTTATCATCAGCACGTCCTCGGGCTGCAAAGACAAGAGAAAAAGGTAAATACAAACTTTTCCCACGCAGGGGCAATTATTTACATTTAAACATACCAGGTACCATTCCACCACCAACCACCCACATGTCCGAAACCCACCCAAAAACCTCCAGGAGGTAGGTCGCCGGTCCTTTTGGTGACCAGGTCTGGGCCATCACATTCCCCAGACCTTTCCTCCAATCTTCCTCTCCTGAGGGGAGTGGTGTAAGGTAGGCCCCATAAACAGGCGTACCCGCTTCCGAGTGTTGGAGGGCAGGCCCCATAAACAGGCGTGCCCCCTTGTTGGTGCAGAGCCATGCCCCTCAACAGGCAGACTCTGTGGTTGATACCAAGGAGGTAACTTTTTACAATGCAAGAGTTTGTGGTTAAAGCCAGTTCATAACCGATGGTCCATTTTTAAAGTGCACGTAAACTAGTGCAAAGAAAACATTTTAAAGAGGTCTCACAATAGTCCTTGTGGGCACATTTCACTTAAACGTTACTTAACTGTAAACAGGTTAAACATTACATTTCATACCGTCACTTTGAACTAAACTGTACTTTCTCTATAGCGTAATGGGAGCTGACCAAAGTTGCTGCGGGTTGATCTACGCAGTACTATACTGTCATCTGTCTGAGGTTGTGTCCTCCCACCCGATGTATGTGTCTCAATGTGAATAATAGGTGTGCTAGGTATTGATACCAGTGCATGGTCTTCTGCTTCAGCTACATTTGGCTCTTCCAGGTTCTGGACAGGTTCTTCTGGTTCTCTTACTTCTCTAGATTGAGGGAATGTAATGACTGGAATAACTACTGCTCCATTGTATTGAGGCCAACTTGCTGGGAAATCTCCAAGTACAGTATGGATCATCTTTTCTTTTGGTTCTTGAACTGGCAAAGGGTTGGGAATTTCTTCAGGGATTCTTAGTTGTTCAGGACATTTCTTTAAGCGATCTCTAGAAACGACAGCTGTTGTTTTTCCTCCATCTTTGCTGATAAGGCATGTCTTTTCATTGCTAAGCGTCGATGGTAACACAGTATAGGGTTCTTCTTCCCAGTGATTGTCAAGTTTATGACGTCTTCTCTTTCTTTTGAGAACTATATCTCCTGGCATCAAAGGAACAGCAGGTGCTTTTCGATTGTAGGCCTTTTCTTGTTTCTCACGCTGCTGAGTCAGGCTTCGCTCCACACACTCTTGTACTTTCTTGTATTGGGCTTGGCGGTTGGAATCCCAATCAGCACCTTGTAGATGGTCTTCAGGGGTCTCAACTCCCATTTCCAGATCTACTGGCAATCTCCCTGGTCTGGCCCTCATCAGGTATGCCGGTGTGCAGTTCGTGGAACTCACAGGGATGTTGTTATACATGTCCACTAGATCGGGCAGTTTTTCCGGCCACTGACTTCGTTCTTCTAGTGGGAGCGTCTTCAGAAGGTCGAGAATGATGTGGTTCATCTTCTCACACATGCCATTGGTCTGAGGATGGTAAGGCGTAGTACGGATCTTCTGGCAGCCGTATAGGTTACAAAACTCCTTAAACACTTCAGCTTCAAAGGCTGGTCCTTGGTCAGTGAGCACTTGATCTGGATAGCCATGTGGTCGACAGACGTGTGTCTGGAAAGCTTTGGCTGCAGTTTGACCTGTCAAGTCCTTGACTGGTACTACCACCAGGAATCTGGAGTAGTGGTCAACCATAGTGAGAGCGTAGTTGTAGCCTTGTCTGCTGGGTGCCAACTTTACATGGTCCAGGGCCACGATCTCCAGGGGCCGTTTAGTTTGGATTGGCTGGAGTGGTGCTCTCTGGCTGTGCTGGTCTTTTCTTCTAAGATTGCAGGGCCCGCAGTTTCGACACCACTTCTCTAGGGCAGATCTCATGCCCACCCAGTAGAATCTTACTTTAAGTAGGGCCTCCAGTTTCTTCCAACCAAAGTGGCCTGCACCATTGTGATAGGCTTCTAGCACCATCCTCGTATCCTTCTGTGGTACAATCACTTGCCACACCTTTTCATGCGTCCTCGGGTCAATGATGCTCCTGTAAAGTTTGTCTTGATAGATGAATAATCGACCCCTCTCCTTCCATAGGTACTGTGCCTCAGGTGGGGCTCCTTTGTCAAGGCTGGCGCCAGGCTGGCTGATCAGTTTCTTTACCAAGCCTACCGCTGGATCATTTTCCTGGGTCTCCTTCCAGTTGTAGTGAGGTAGTGGGTTCAGGGTCACCTCTTGGCGGTTGGCACGCGACTGCCGACACTGTTTTGCTCCATGGCGATGGAACGCTGGCAGCTCAATCTCTTCAAGATCATCTTCATCTTCACCCTCGTCTGCTAGGTGAGGCATCCTGGACAGAGCATCTGCGTTGCCGTTCTTGCGGCCAGCTCGATACTTGACAGTAAAGTCATAATTCGCCAGTCGGGCTACCCAACGCTGCTCCATGGCACCCAATTTAGCAGTATCCAAGTGGGTCAGGGGGTTGTTGTCCGTGAAGACAGTGAATTTGGTGGCTGCCAGGTAGTGCTTGAACCGCTCTGTGATAGCCCATACCATGGCCAGGAACTCTAGCTTGAATGAGCTATAATTCTCCGGGTTTCTTTCAGTAGGCCTGAGCTTCCTGCTGGCGTAAGCAATCACACGCTCTTTGCCTCCCTGCACCTGTGAAAGCACTGCTCCCAGTCCCACATTACTGGCATCTGTGTACAGTACGAATGGCAGACCGTAGTCAGGGTAGGCTAGGATCTCTTCACCCGTCAAGGCCCCTTTCATTTGTCTGAAGGAGTGTTCTTCTGCTTCTCCCCAGTGAAATGGCGGGCCGGAGATCTTTCCTCTCTTCTTTGGGTGGCCTACCAGGAGCTCTTGCAAAGGCGCTGCCATTTTCGTGTAGCCCTTGATGAACCTTCTGTAGTAGCCTACCAAGCCAAGGAACTGACGTACCTCCCGGACGGTAGTAGGTGTGGGCCATTCCTGGATGACTGTGACCTTCTCTGGGTCCGGTGCTACTCCTTCTGCACTGACCACGTGACCTAGGTACTGGACCTTTGGCTTCAGTAAATGGCACTTGGATGGTTTCAGCTTCATTCCATATCGGGATAGTGCTTCAAAGACTTCAGCCAGGTGTTTCAGGTGGTCCTCGTAGGTCTTGGAGTACACGATGACATCATCCAGGTAGAGCAGGACGGTTTCAAAGTTGAGGTGCCCTAGGCAGCATTCCATAAGCCTCTGGAAGGTCCCGGGGGCATTGCAGAGTCCAAATGGCATGCTGTTGAACTCACAGAGGCCCATTGGGGTGGTGAAGGCCGTCTTCTCCCGATCTTCTTCTGCTACAGATACTTGCCAGTAGCCACTAGTAAGATCTAGGGTAGAAAAGTAGTTAGAGGCTTTCAAGGCAGCGAGGGATTCCTCTATCCTTGGCAAAGGGTAGGCATCCTTGTGTGTTATCTGATTTATCCGTCTGTAATCCACACACATCCTCATCGTGCCATCCTTCTTTCTTACCAGGACCAGGGGAGCCGCCCAGGGGCTACAACTGTCCCTTATGACGCCTGCCTCCTTCATGTCCTTCAGCATGTCCTTTGTGCGCTGGTAATGGGCTGGTGGAATAGGCCTATGTCTTTCCTTAATGGGAGGATGACTGCCTGTGGGTATGTGATGTTGCACCCCTTTGATCCTACCAAAGTCTAGTGGGTTCTTACTAAAGACCTGCTCGTATTCCTGCACGACCCTGTAAACCCCATGTTTCTGGTAGTCGGGTGTAGAGTCAGTCCCCACGTGTAGTTTCTGGCACCAGTCCTCTAACTGCTTTTGGGAGGTCTCATCCTCTGTTGAGTCAGCTTGTGTCAGGGGACCTACAGGTGTTATGGCGTCATCTGAGCATGTAAACAGTTTGGCTATGGTAGCGTACCTTGGTAGTCTGGCTTCCTCCTCCCCACAGTTCAACACTCGTACAGGCACTCGTCCCTTGTGTACATCAACTACCCCCCTGGCTGTCAGAATCGTGGGCCAGTGGTCTGAATGAGTGGGCTCTAGTACAGCCTGGTAATCTTGTCCTCTGAGACCTACCGCTGCTCTACACCACATCATCATTTCACTCCGTGGGGGTATCACAATGGGGTTTGCATCCATCACCCGTACACTACCAATCTCACCGCCAGTCTGTTTTACCTGTTGCTTCCTCAGAATGATTCGGATCTCCTTTTGCAAGGCTCTTTGCGACCTGCCCTCAGCACCTTCAACAATCTGGTGAAGCAACAACAACACTTCCTCTAAGCAATTTTCTATGACATTAGTGCCTAAAATCATTTGCGGGTTCCTTTCTCTAATATCAGTGTCCACAACAATCAGTCCTTGTCCCTTCATTTCCTGCCTTCCCACCTTTATGGTTACCTCTTTGACCCCGATCTGGTCTATAGGTTGTCCGTTGGCAGCATAGATGGTGAGGGAGGGGTCCGGTGGTCGGAGATCGTCGTCCGACCAAAACCTCCGATAAAGGACATACGGGATCGTGGTGACCTGAGAGCCGGTGTCCAATAACGCCGGGGTAGGGATCCCGTCCAGGACGATGGACAGGACAGGACGTCCACCCACGTACTGATCACAGCAGCGACTTGGGCCTGATCTTCTTAATCCTGAGGACTGGCCCCCGGCCCCAGGTTTGGCTCGTTTAAAGGACAGGCCCTTGCATAGTGTCCTGCCTCCTGGCAACGACGACAGATGGGTTGTCCAGATGAGTCATAGCGATCACTGCTCCTGCCTCGGGTTGGGGGACCTCTTCTCCTCCGCATCCAAGGGACGTCCTCTGGGTTGTCAGCTAGCAGGATCCGATGAGGGACTTTGGTCTCTGAGGGCAACTGCATTGCTTTCAGGATTTGTGCGACGTCCTTAGTGAGCTGTTGCACCTGGGAGGATAGTGTATTTATGGTCTCTGCTGGCGTGTTGAGTCCTTTTGCAGTTACCAGGGCCTGCGAGGAGGATTCCGCTCCTGCAGCCGTGGAACTGGCAGGCCATGCTGGTGCGACGGGGTCTGTGTCCACAGGAGGTTGGAGTGCTTTCACTGCCCTGTCTTTCAGAATGGCAAAGTCCACGTCAGGGTGTTCCAGGGACCACAGCTTCATCTGCTTCCCATCCTCAGGAGAGCGCAGGCCCCGCAAGAATTGTTCCTTCATCATCCGGTTTCCTTCCTGATCACTGACAGGGTCCACCAGCTTGAGAGCCCGTAGTGCAGCCTGCAGCCTGAGGGCATAGGCTCTTATGCTATCTTGGGGCTTCTGACGGCAGTTATAGAAGTCCGTCCTCAGCTCTCCCTCTGTGCGGTGTTCAAAAGCAGCTGCTAGTTTGGCAAAGATGGTCTCAACAGAGCTCCGGTCATCATTGGTCCAGGACTCAGCTTCCAATTCTGCTGCTTCAGTCAATTGTCCCAGCACCACAGCGGCCCTCTGCTTACCAGTCATCGCGTGCATGTCTAGCAGGGTGTTGATCTTCTTCTTAAACCCGGTCAGCGTGTCTATTTTACCGGCGTATTGGGGCAGCCATTGCGCTCCTGGGACATACAGCAAGGAAACTGGCATTATGGGGGAGATTTCGGCCGGCGCGGCTACGACCGCGGCACCGGCACCAGGCGCTGCTGCGTCCAGCGCGACGGGGGCTGGCATCGCTTGGGCTGCGTCGCCCTGACCAGGGGCATTACCTCCTGCAGCGTCCATTTTTCTTCAAAAATCTCCGCGCTCCCTTTCCACTTCCTGGGTCAGAACGCTCTCCGAATTGTGGGGGTTCTGGGGCGGCCACACCTCTTCGTGGGCGGTGCTCTTCTCCCTCGCGCGGGCTGCAGCGCGCGCTTTTGAAGATGGCAATATGGCGGCGGTTCAATTTTTGCGGTCGGACCTCTGAGGCACACGGTCACCTGTCTGAACAGGTCTAGTCCTTATCCTGTTCGTGACGCCAGAAGTTGTGAAGCCCCGCTAGTATGTGTCGGTGCAGTACCTTCAGGGACTCCACGTGGATGGAACAGTCTGGTCACAGGTAGGGAACCTTCTTTTAGGATTGTCGTGACGCCACTCTCAGTATTGCGGTCAGCGGGGACCGCCACTGCAGATTAAGGGATGCCTGGGGCTGATGGTGGGTGCAGTCAGTATATTAGCCCCCTGAGAGTGAGGCAAGCCCCAGGCCCCGGTGTATGTGTGTGGGACCACAGGTCGCAGAATGACTCAAACACAGTCCAAGAAGTCTTTCAACGTGTTTACTCACTGTTTGGAGGTCACGGTGAGATGCCCGGGCGACACTGTGATAACCAGGTGGAACCAGGAATTCCAGGAGGCCGTTCTGAGGGTAGCTGTCCACTCGCCTTCCTTGCACTCTTTCTGTTTTAGGAGGATCCTTTGCTTGAAGCGTGGTAGGACCCCTCCAGGGAAGCTGTTACCACCCTGCTCCCCTCTCTCTGGCTCGTCTGCCGGCAGCGTGGCCTTGGTGGGATGGCTTCTGGCCCTGTCCCCTTATGGGCCTGGTGATTGCTGCTTGGCTCAAGCTCTGTGTAGTCGTGGTGAGGGCATGAAGTACCCCCCCCACCTGTAGGTTAAGCAGCTCTGGATGATCTGCTGCCTGTACTGGGGACCTAGTTCCCCTTGTGTGCTCGGATACCGGGATCTCCGTACTCAGCCACCCTTCTCTCTGGATGATTTTCAGGCCGACCCACGGTACTCCTTTCTCCCCCGCTTTCAGCTACTGCACTCCTCAGGACCTGTCTCACACTCTAGAGCTCCTCTGCCCTGCTTCCTCACACTTCAACTTCTTCCTCCAGACTCTCCTCTTCCTCTCTCTCTCTGCCCTGCTTCCTAGCAACCAGCCCCTGAACACACCCCCAGCTGGGAATTGAAAGTTAACTCCTTCTGGCTACTCAAGGGTCCCCTCTGGTGATGTGGGAGGCCTGGTCACTATATGTTTGTGTGTGCACCTCATCCTGGCCTTTGGAGATTACCTGGAAGCATTGCTCCCGCATGGGTGCAATACTCTGTGGTGCCTGACCGGGTCAGGGGCGCCACACCTGCAGGAGTACCGGTGTACGACCGGCGGAACCATAGGGACCGGGCAGGGTTGGAGCCCACCGGACCTGAACCAGGGAGTCAACCGTTTACCGGAGCACCAGAAACCGGGTACTCAGACCTCGTCATAGCTTGGAAGCCACTGAGTGTAGACAAATTGACTGATTGCAGTCTGGACCTCACGGGTTCATTCTCACCCCAAGACCTGAAAGAAGGCAAAAGCCCACCGAGACCGGGTGAGCGCCACCGCCAAATGCCAACCACCCGACGGGCCAGCGCCTGCGGGCAACAGAGGGCTCCTCCGGCAGCTGAACGCCGGGGAGCGGGCTACCACTGCCCAGGCAGGGGAGCCGAACAACAAAACCAGAGGTGCAGGGAAGATGGACCAACACCAACCTCACTGGGGACATCAGCAGCCGGCCGCGGGTACCGACCATCCTCGAACTTTGGTTTACCAGCAACTCTGAGTGTGATTAATCGTGAGTACACCAGTGCCATCTGGGCACCGCACCGCAGCGCGGCACCCTGCACCACATCGCTATTGCCGTCCCCATCGGGCCCCGGGACGCACCGCCCCTACCCACGGAGGGGTTAACACCAAGGCTGCGCCACCAACACCGATCCCGGGAATACCCTCTACTCGTGCCGCAGCGGTGGTGCATCCCGTCACAACAAACCGTGGGTGGCATCACGGCTCACCCGACACCCACCGTACAGCACCACCCCCACTGCTTCCCCTTGACGGAGTGACGTGCCCCCCCCCCCCTTTCGGAGGCGCTCGAGCCACCAACCACCTGAGCCCGGACCTCGAGCGGCTCGGCTCGAGAAGCGGAGCGGCCGAGCCCTCTCATGGGGGTACACATCCACTCTTTCTGGCGTCACGAACAGGATCCGGACAGTCCACTTGTGACGCCCTGGACCCCCAGGGGTCACAGTACACTAACACCACACACACACACACCCTCCCCTGGTTAGGTGACACCAGTCAATCAAATTCTTGTTGCCACCTTCCAGACTTGATGTCCACACCAGGTGGGGCGGAGCCAGGTGGTTGACCCCGCCCACCGAGGAGTTCACAGGCCTGGAGGTGGGAAAAGACAGGGGAGTTTGGGGTAGACAGTGAAAGTGAGAGGAGTGAAAACTGTTGGTGTCTGGGTTGGAGCCCAGGCACGTTCAGCAAGGTCGGCAGACGGTAGTGGCCGTCTGCAGGAGTTGGTGTAGGTCAGCGGAACCGTAGGACCGGGGTCGGGCCGTGGCCCACCGGTACCCAACCGGGGAGCAGATTTAAGCCAACCACCAAGGCAGGGTACTCAGACCCCGACCAAGCTGGGAGCCGCCGTAAAGGTCAAATTATCTGATTGTGCTCTGGACCTCAGGGGTTCATTCCCAACCAAGTCCCGTCAAAAGGCAGTAGCCCAACCTGTCCGGATAAGTGCCACCGCCAAGGGCCAGAGATCCAAGGGCCAGCGCCTGCGGGCAAACGGGCTCTCCCGACACGTACAAGCCGGGGAGCGGACTACCCGTGGGAAGCCATAGGAGTCAAATACACTTACACAGGTGCAGGAAAACGACAGCCGCCATCAACCCGTCCGGGGAGAGTGAGAGCACCGCAGCTGGCTGTGGGCCCCGTCCATCCAGCCGTTTGGTTTACCAGAGACTCTGTCCTTCTGTGTCTGAGTGAGTACAATAGTGCCATCCGGCACCACGCTGCACTGCAACGTTGCACCAACGCCCACGCTGCCTCCCCGCCTCGGCACCTGCACTTATACCTCCTCTCTACTCCCCAACCGGGGCCCCGGGACCAACAGCCCCTTCCCACAGAGGGGTCAACACCTTAGCTGCTCTCCGCCATCGCTCCCAGGATCCCCCGTCACCAGCAGCGGTGGTGCCCACCATCACCACAATCCGTGGGTGGCGTCACGACCGACATCCCAAACATCCACCAAAAACCTCCCCTTTTCACTCATGGGCGAGGAGGCGCTGCTCGAGCCCCGGGTTCGGTCCCGTGCTCGAGCCACTGAGTAGCAGAAGAACCGGACCCGAGCGCCAGCGATCCCAGACGAGCGGCGTTCCCATCCCCTCCGCCCGCGACACACTCACCCATGGAAGTGCGCCTTAGAAGTGTCCGTGAGCGGCGTCCTGCCGAAAAAGTTGAAGTCCCGCCATCTTGGGGGCGAAAGTTTCCCGCTCGAGTCGTCTTCCTCGAGCAGTGAAGGCGCAAAAAAGAAGCACCACCCCCAAAGCAGAGAGTGCTGAGAAAAGACCAAGGAGGACACGGCGAGAACATGTCGGCACGCAGCGCAGACGATGGGATGACGCCAGTTGCCGGAGCGGCGGCGCCCGACGGTAGAGATGCGGCCGTCCCTGCTCCGGTCGCACGAGCGGGAGAGGCCACGGGTCCGGCCCAGGTAATGCTGATCTCCCTGCCCTATGTGCCCAGTGCAGCCTGGCTACCCCAGTACGATGGGAAGCCTGATACATGCTCGGTTCTCGACCTGTATGCCATGACTGGCAGGCAGCGTGCTCTGGTAGTCCTGGGGCAGTTGACCGGCTCGGCTGAGCAGGAGGCGGAGACCTGGACCGATGTGGACCGGACCATCTTCGAAAAGCTCCAGGCCGCCTTCAAGATTCGCACTGCGGCCGAACTCCGGATACAGTTTTACTACTGCCGGCAGCGGTCAGCAGACAGCATCAGGGACTATGCCTTACGCTTGCAGACTGCTCTCCAAACCCTGAAGCGGGCAGATACCATCAGCGAGACCGATAGTAATAAGATGCTGGTGGAGCAGTTCCTACGGGGCCTGGGGTCTGCCGAAGACCGCAAGCAGCTGGGACTTTGGGCCCTGGAACACCCTGACCTGGACTTTGCAGTAGTGAAGGAACGGGCCATCAAGGCCTTGCAGCCTCTGGAGGTCAGTCTCCCGGATGCGGCCCCCTTTCCGGTCGCCACCGCTCCCATCTCGGTACTACCCCCACTGCTGGCCCTACCGGCACCGGATGCACCCGTCGGGGAGAGGGATGAGCTGGCCGACAAGGTGCAACGCATGAGCGAAGAACTTGCCCGAGTGGTCGCCGCACTCAAGCTTCCACAGAGAGTCAAGCCGCCGGAGACCATCCAGCTCACCGACCGCCACGAGGATGTCCCGTGGATGCAGCGGGGGAGGGCCAGCGACCGCCGGTATGGTGTAACCAGCCCGGCCATTATGCTCGTGGCTGTCCATTAAACGAGCCACCCCTGGGGCCAAGGGCCAATCCTCAGGAGAAGACCCCTATGGCCCGGCGGACTGGCGGGACCGGTATGTTGGAGGCCGCCCTATCATCTCGGTGGCGGTGGATGGGGTCCCAACCACAGCCTTACTGGACACTGGATCGCAGGTAACGACCATGCCCAATGCGTTGTACCAGCGGTATTGGGATGACAGTGAGCTTAGCCCCCCGACAGTGGTATGACTATTGTTGCAGCTAATGGGCTCCCTATGACTCAGGTGGGACTTAAGGAAGTGACCCTGACTGTGGGAAGGACAGAGCTGAAGGATCAGGGGATGATTATCGTGCTGCACGAGTCTAGTGACCGCAACCCGAAGATAGTTTTGGGGACAAATGTGATTGAGAACTGAATGGGCGAGGTGTTGCGTTTGGTGCAGCAGTTGTCTGCCACTGCAGGAGGGGGCCGACAGAGGGCACTCCAGCGTGAGATCCGGGCCCTCCTGCAGTGGCAGCAGGTGAACCTGACAGGTGGAGAGATTGGTGGTGCACGGGTTATGAATGTAGCACCCTTGGTGGTGCCGCCCAGGAGAGAAATGATGATCTGGTGCAGAGCAGCAGTCGGCCCCCAGGGACCGGATTACCCGGCGATGGTGGAACCCTCGCCTTCGGAACACTGGCCCACCGTAATGGAGGCCAGGGGGGTGATTGACGTCAAGAAGGGGAGAGTGCCAGTGAGAGTGCGAACTGTGGAGAGGAAGAGGTTAGGCTCCCCCGCTATGCCACGATAGCTAAGCTGTTCACCATCGACACCCATGCCGTCCACGAGACCATGCCCGCTGCACCTACACTCGACACCAGCCGCAACACAACACCCTTACAACCAGAGGAGTGGTGCCGGGAGCTACATGTTGGTACCGAATCTACCCCAGCACATCACAAGGAGGGGGTATACCAGGTGGTTCAGGAGTATGGGCAGGTTTTTAGCAAACATGCGCTAGACTTCGGGAGGATTAAGGGGGTCCAACACCATATCCCCACGGGCACACACCCGCCCATCAAGGAAAGGTATAGGCCGATTCCTCCAGCACACTATCAGTGCGCCAAAGATATGTTGCACAGCATGTAGGAGGCGGGGGTCATTCGGGATAGTTGTAGTCCCTGGGCAGCCCCACTGGTGCTAGTGAAGAAGAAGGATGGCACCATGAGGATGTGCATGGACTACTGCAATTTCAACCAGATTACGCACAAGGACGCCAATCCTCTCCCGCGCATCGAAGAGTCTCTGGCCACACTGAAAACCGCTATTTTTCCACTCTTGATCTCACTAGTGGCTACTGGCAGGTGGCGATTGCACCGGTGGACCGTGAGAAAACTGCGGTTACTACCCCGATGGGACTCTGCGAGTTCAACACCATGCCGTTTGGGCTGTGCAGTGCCCCGGGGACCTTCCAGAGGTTGATGGAGTGCTGTCTCGGCCATCTTAATTTCAAAACAGTTTTACTGTACCTGGATGATGTGATCGTGTACTCCCGGACGTATGAAGCCCATCTGGAGCATCTGGCGGAAGTGTTTGCGGCCCTCGCTAAATACGGGATGAAGCTGAAGCCGTCCAAATGCCACCTGCTGAAGCCCAAAGTACAGTATCTCGGGCATGTGGTGAGCGCTGAAGGTGTAGCCCCGGACCTGGAAAAGATCACAGCCATCCAGGACTGGCCACGCCACACAGTGAGAGAGGTGCGACAGTTCTTAGGCCTGGTGGGCTACTACCGTCGCTTCATCAAGGGGTACACAAAAATGGCCTCCCCGATGCAAGACCTTCTCATGGGACAGACCAAGAGTGGTAGACCCTCCAGGGCCCCGTTGGTGTGGAGTGAGCAGCAGGAAGAGTCCTTTCAGCAGTTAAAATCGGCATTGACGGGAGAAGAGATCTTAGCCTACCCCGACTACGGTCTCCCCTTCGTGTTGTACACGGACGCCAGCAATGAGGGCCTAGGCGCTGTGCTGTCCCAAGTCCAGGACGGAAAGGAGAAGGTGATCGCCTATGCTAGCCGGAAGCTTCGACCCACCGAGCGGAACCCCGAGAACTACAGCTCCTTCAAACTGGAGTTCCTGGCCCTGGTGTGGGCAATAACCGAAAGGTTCAAGCACTACCTGGCCGCAGCAAAGCTCACCGCCTACACGGACAACAATCCGTTGACACACCTGGACACGGCCAAGCTGGGCGCTCTTGAGCAGAGGTGGATGGCTCGACTGTCTAAGTACGACTTCACCGTCAAGTACCGGGCCGGGCGCAAGAATACCAACGCGGACGCCCTATCCAGGATGCCGCATCTACCCGACGAGGGGTCAGAAGAGGACCGCTTAGAAGAAATAGAGCTGCCTGCGTTTCACCGGCCGCAGGAGGAGAAGCCCTGTGTGGCCCAACAACAGGTGGACCTCGACCCGCTGCCCAGCCAGGAGTGGCGAGACGTCCAAGACCAGGCGCCTGCAGTGTGACTGGTTAAGACCCAAGGCTTGCGCCAAATGGACCCGGCGGCCCCCTCCGAGGCCCAGCGACTGTGGAAGGAGAGGGACCGCCTGTGCCTGTACTAGCAGTTGTACCGGGAGCTGATCGACCCGAAAACCCATGAGAAGGTTCGCCAGTTGGTGGTGCCTCAGGATTGTGTACCCAAGGTCCTTCAAACTTATCATGACGGCGCTGGGCACTAGGTTGGAAAAAGTTGGAGATGCTGTTGAGAGAGCGGTTCTACTGGAATGGGATGCGGGATTCCGTGGAGGCGTGGTGCCGAGAGTGCGGCCCTTGTACGCTGAGAAGACGGGATGAAGCTAGCCAGAAGGCCCCGCTGCAGCCGATTGTTACCCACCAGCCACTGGAATTGGTTGCCCTAGACCATGTCAAGCTTGCGCCCAGCCGAAATGGATACACCTATGCCCTAACCATCGTGGACCACTACTCCAGATTCATGGTGATCTGACCGGCCGCACCGCCACCAGGGCCTTTCAAGCCTACTTCTGCCAGTCCCATGGCTACCCGGAGAAGGTGCTTACGGATCAGGGCCCGGCCTTTGAAGCAGAAGTGTTTCAGGAGTTCTGCCATTTTTATGGGTGCAAGAAAATCCGGACCACCCCCTACCATGCCTAGACCAATGGGATGTGTGAGAAAATGAACCATCTGGTCCTGAATCTCCTCAAAACGTTGCCCCTGGAAGAGTGGAACTTGTGGCCAGAGGAGCTGCCCAACTTGGTAGATATGTACAACAACATACCCTGTAGTTCCACCAAGTGTACCCCGACATACCTGATGAGGGCCCGACCCGGGCAACTGTCGTTGGTCTTAGAGATGGGCTTGGAAGCGCCCGAAGCCCTGCCCTTCACCGCCAGCTGGGATGACAAACGCCAAGTACAGTACCGACGGATTCAGGAGTATGTGGAGCGGAACCTGCGTCAGAGCCAGGAGAAGCAGGAACAGCACTGTAACCAATGAGCTCCGGCTACTCCCTTCAAGAGATGTGGTGCTGAAGCGAAAACGCAGAACCCATAAGCTTGATGATCAGTGGGAGAGAACTCCGTACGTTATATAGCCCACTGGATGGGAGAATGAGAAGACCTACCTGATCAGTCATGACCAGGGGAGGACTGTGGCTACCGTTTCCAGGGACCACCTGAAGAGATGCCCGGATCCCCTGAGGCTGGTAGAAGAGGCCCCAGTTCCCGTGCCCCATGATGAAGCAACAAAGAAAGAGGTGATCCATACCATTATGGGAGATTTTCCAGCGGACTGGCCCATGCAGAATGGTGCGGTGATTGTTCCCGTGTTAATGTTCCCGCAACCTGCGGAAGAAGTGGAGACGGAACCGCCCACCAGAGAACCAGCAGAGCCAGTGCCCATTGATGCACCTACCCCCTGTTCCCCTATGCCTCTACCTACTCGACTCGACACCCGGGAAGAGGGGCTTGTTGTCCCCTCTCCCCCGTTACCTTCCACTGATGCCCTAGTACTGAGACGATCCACCCGCCCTAACCTAGGTAGACCCCCGCTTAGGGGTGCTTCACACACAGCGAGCTCACTGCCGAGATCGCTGCTGAGTCACGCTTTTTGTGACGCAGCAGTGACCTCATTAGCGATCTCGCTGTGTGTGACACTGAGCAGCGATCTGGCCCCTGCTGCGAGATCGCTGCTCGTTACACACAGCCCTGGTTCGTTTTCTTCAAAGACGCTCTGCCGCTGTGACACACAGATCACTGTGTGTGACAGCGAGAGAGCGACAAATGAAGCGAGCAGGGAGCAGGAGCCGGCGTCTGGCAGCTGCGGTAAGCTTGTAACCAAGATAAACATCGGGTAACCAAGGTGGTTACCCGATATTTACCTTAGTTACCAGCCTCTGCAGCTCTCACGCTGCCTGTGCTGCCGGCTCCGGCTCTCTGCACATGTAGCTGCTGTACACATCGGGTTAATTAACCCGATGTGTACAGCAGCTAGGAGAGCAAGGAGCCAGCGCTAAGCAGTGTGCGCGGCTCCCTGCTCTCTGCACATGTAGCTGCATTACACATCGGGTTAATTAACCCGTTGTGTACTGTAGCTAGGAGAGCAAGGAGCCAGCGCTCAGTGTGCGCGGCTCCCTGCTCCCTGCACACACAGCTAAGCGGTGTGCGCTGGTAACTAATGTAAACATCGGGTAACCATACCCGATGTTTACCTTAGTTACCAGTCTCCGCAGCTTCCAGACGGCGGCTCCGTGCAAGCGCAGCATCGCTTGCACGTCGCTGCTGGCTGGGGGCTGTTCACTGGTCGCTGGTGAGATCTGCCTGTTTGACAGCTCACCAGCGACCATGTAGCGATGCAGCAGCGATCCTGACCAGGTCAGATCGCTGGTCGGATCGCTGCTGCATCGCTAAGTGTGAAGGTACCCTTAGGTACAGAGAGAATTATCTGTAGGGGTGCAAGACCTGATTGTGCATATAAGTTGAATGAACGAATAACAAATTGACGAGACGTTTACCTGATTAGCAATGGAAGTGCCCGTCCCCGTTGGGACTTATGTTAATCTCCGTTTAACACCTGTTGCGTGAGTGACTGCTCATGGACAAGGCCATGGACTTGCTGGCCACCCAAAAACTATTGGGCTTGTAAACATTGCCCCATACTGCCCTCTTTACATGCCTTCCCGTTTCGTTAGCCTCCGGAGAGGCAGATTCGAGGAAGGACCCGCAGCAGAGCAGTCTGGGGTCCGGCCACCACCGGGACCAAAGACCATCCTCCGGGGAGCCCTCGAGCAACTGCCGGGTGTGCCGCACCAAACCCGTTCCCGCCTGGGTGATCTGGCCATGTTCCTGTTTCCGGACTGGGGTAAAGGGGTGCTGCCCATTTCTTAGGGGCAGCATCAAGGCTAGGTTGTTTGGGTGGGAAAGGCGGAAGGACATGAACCCGTTCCGTAATAAAGTTATGCAACGTTAAAGTAAATACCTCCCGTTATGGGAAGACCTGCAGAAATCGTATATTGTACAAATGTTATTATAATTGTACTTGTTTTCCCGTTTTTCACAGTTAAACAGCAAAAATAAACCGAAGTTGGTTGGGCAGCCCGTGGACGGTCTGCATTAAACCAAGGGGGAATGTGACGCCCTGGACCCCCAGGGGTCACAGGTAACAACACCACCAACACCACACACACCCCCCATCCTTAGTGAGGACACAACAGTCACCCGAAAGGGAGACCTGATGCCTCCCTCAGGGCAAGTAGGGCACACCAGGTGGGCGGAGTCAGGCGGAAAGACACTCCCACCGAGGAGACTACTTTCCTGAGGCAGGAAATACAAACAGACAGAGTTGTAGAGTGACAATGACAGGAGGTGTAGAGAAGCAGAGCTGTCAGGGACCCTGGTAGGAGCCTGGGACCCTTGTAACGTCAGGCAGGCAGACGATGGTGGCCGCCTGCAGGAGTACCAGTGTACGACCGGTGGAACCGTAGGGACCGGGCAGGGTTGGAGCCCGCCAGACCTGAACCGGGGAGTCAACCGTTTACCGGAGCACCAGAAACCGGGTACTCAGACCCCGTCCTAGCTTGGAAGCCAGTGAGTGTAGGCAAATTGACTGATTGCAGTCTGGACCTCACGGGTTCATTCTCACCCCAAGACCCGAAAGAAGGCAAAAGCCCACCGAGACCGGGTGAGCGCCACCGCCAAAGGCAAACCACCCGACGGGCCAGCACCTGCGGGCAACAGAGGGCTCCTCCGGCAGCTGAACGCCGGGGAGCGGGCTACCACTGCACAGGCATGGGAGCCGAACAACAAAACCAGAGGTGCAGGGAAGAGGGACCATCACGAACCTCACTGGGGACATCAGCAGCCGGCCGCGGGTACCGACCATCCTCGAACTTTGGTTTACCAGTGACTCTGAGTGTGATTAATCGTGAGTACACCAGTGCCATCCAGGCACTGCACCATAGCGCGGCACCCTGCACCACATCGCCATCGCCATCCTCATCGGGCCCCGAGAAGGCACCGCCCCTACCCACGAGGGGTTAACACCAAGGCTGCGCCACCAACACCGATCCGGGAATACCCTCCACTCCTGCCGCAGCGGTGGTGCATCCCGTCACCACAAACCGTGGGTGGCGTCATGGCTCACCTGACACCCACCGTACACCCCCCCCCACTGCTTCCCCTTAACGGAGTGACGTGGCCCCCCTGGCCCAGAGGCGCTCGAGCCACCGACCACCCGAACCCGGACCTCGAGCGGCTCGGCCCAAGCAGTGGAGCGGCCGAGCCCTCTCAGGGCGGTACAGACACACACACATCAGATTCCATATCATTCCTCCTTGGGATCTCTGTGCTGCACGCTGTCTCCCCTGCATCTGACTGACACACACACATCAGAACACAAAGTCACACATCAGATAGCATACACACACACACACACACACACATACACACATACACACACACAGCTTTCACATCGTTCCTCCCTGTGATCTCTGGTGGGCGCTCCAAGCAGCTGTGCTACATGCCATCCTCCTCTGCCTCCTGCCGACACTCACACATCAGAACACACACACTCACACATCAGCCAGCATACACTCACACATCCGATCGCATACACTCACACACACTCACGAAATCGCACATACCTGTACAATCGAACACACTCACAACATCCGGAGATACCATGTGCTTCCGGCCATGTGATGCAGGTCCTGTAAGCTCACAGCACAGTGCACAGCGTCGCAGGTTCTTACGCGCGCCGAGAAGCAAGTGTGGTGCCCCTGAAACACCAGGGTGCCACAGGGTAATGCATCTATTGGAGGTGTGATACCCATCCTGGATTCTAAGGACTCCTGTGTTGATAAAAGCCACTAACAACTAGTGATGTGTCGGTCGCGAACGATCCGACACAAAGATCCGGCTCCCTGCTGTGAACGACAGGAGCTGGATCACCAATGAGAGCCACTAAAATATCTAAACGGCTCTTTTGGCCGTCAAAACCCCGCCCACCCGTAGCTAAACTCCGCCTACTCAGCAATCTAATTGACCGCTTGCAAGTGGGAGGGGTTTAGCCATGGGTGGGCGGGGCTTTGGTGGCGTTACTATAATCTTAAATATGTGTTCACCTGGGGTGAACACATATTTAATAAGCAGTAGAGAACGATCTGAAACAGCCGGCTCTTTTTGGTGAGCAGGAAGAAGTCGGTATCGTTCAAGCAAAACATGATTTTCATGCAGGACAATGCTCCATCACATGCATCCAACTACTCCACAGCATGGCTGGCCAGTAAAGGTCTAAAAGATGAAAAAATAATGACGTGTTCACCCTTGTTCACCTGATCTGAACCCCATAGAGAACCTGTGGTCCCTCATAAAATGTAAGATCTACAGGGACGGAAAACAGTACACCTCTCGGAACAGTGTCTGGGAGGCTGTGGTGGCTGCTGCACGCAATGTTGATCATAAACAGATCAAGCAACTGACAGAATCTATGGATGGTAGGCTGATGAGTGTCATCATAAAGAAAGGTGGCTATATTGGTCACTAATTTTTTGGGGTTTTGTTTTTGCATGTCAGAAATGTTTATTTCTAAATTTTGTGCAGTTATATTGGTTTACCTGGTGAAACTAAACAAGTGAGATGGGAATATATTTGGTTTTTATTATGTTGCCTAATAATTCTGCACAGTAATAGTTACCTGCACAAACAGATATCCTCCTAAGATAGCCAAATCTAAAAAAAAAACCACTCCAACTTCCAAAAATATTAAGCTTTGATATTTATGAGTCTTTTGGGTTGATTGAGAACATAGTTGTTGATCAATAATAAAAAAAATCCTCTAAAATACAACTTGCTTAATAATTCTGCACACAGTGTATTGGGTCCAGAATGGGGCATATTGTTAATATATTGGAACTAGAAATTGAGACATTATTATGTATCGGGGACTTTATCATTATATTGGGACCAGAATTGACAATCATTATATGGGGGTCAAATTAGTATAAGAGGGCTAAAATGGGAGACACCATCAGTGTTTGAGGGCCAGAATATGGGACATAATAAGTGCACCAGGGCAAGAATATGGGACAATATTACTCTATGATGGTAGAATGGGGGGGACATTATTACTGTATGGAAGCCAGGATCGCGGACATTATTACTGCATGGGAGCCACAGTGGAAGGCATTTTAAATGTTATCAAGGGGGGGTCATCATTTTTGGAATATATTTTAGTTTTAGGGATACAGTTACTGTCATGGAAACAAAATGGAGATACTGTCTGTAATATGTTGGGCACCATGTGACACTATGGCACTTTACTGCATCTGGTGCATAAAAGAAGTGGGGGAAAAAGTGGGGTATCTACTCTAAAATTGATCAGCTATAGATGTATGTGTGTTACTTTCTCCAGAGACAAGTCCAGGCTGGAAGAAGTCATAGCAGTCTCAAATTGAAATTACTTCAATTGGAGACGTTACTGGATTTACCTGTACACTTATCTATACTATCTACAGAGCTCCTGGGTATAACGTAACCAGTGATCACTGTATTACCTGCATGCTATATACAAAGCTCCTTTGTATAAAGTCACTGGTTATCACTGAATTACCTGTACATTTCTGCTATACATCATATACTATTTGCATAGCTCTTGTGTATAATGTCACCAGCGATCACTTTATTACCTGTACACTATACACTATATACAGAGCTACATGTCTCCGCACGTACACACAGAGACATGTCCGTTTTTCTCCAGCATCACGGGTGTCACACGGATCGTGCACTGATGTGATCCATGTAACATCAGTGTGACACGTACCAGAAAAAAACACGTCTTTAAAATAAATTTCAAAAGATTTTCCATATTCACCTGCTTCCAATGATGCTGTCTCCGACTCTGCTGTCTCCTGCTTCTAACCCCCGCTAATTATGCTGATTGAATATTCACTGCACCTCGGACCCGGAAGCAGGAGCATTGCCGGGGACAGCATTGGGGACAGCATCACCGGAGACAGCGCTGAGGACATTATCGGGGATATCATCGCCGGTGACAGGTGAGTATCCAGCAAGCAGTGTGTGTGTGTGTGCAGTGACATCCAAGAGGTCATCCGAGTTCCCAATGAACGCTGATGAACCCGTGAAGTCACCATCGTGACACCCACTGTAGCGCAGGTGTCGCAAGTGTGTCACCAGGAGGTCATCAGAGTTCATTAGCAAGCACTGCTTGCTTGCTGGCTACTCCCCTGTAACCGGCAAAGCTGTCCCCGGAAATGCTCCTGGTTCCAAGGTGCAGTGAATATTCAATGAATATAATTAACGGGAGTCAGAAGCAGGAGACAGCAGAGTTGAAGAAAGCAGCGCTGGATACAGGTGAATATAGAAAATCTTTTTTATTACAAAGACGCGTGTTTTCTTCAGTATCTGCCACATGTATGCAAACACAGATATCACACGTGTGACACACGTATGACATACGTATGACACACATATGACCATACCCATGTGTGTGGCTTGTATCAGATTAAACACGGACATCTGAAACCGGCCTAATGCACCTCCCATAGTCCTCCATGTATTATAATTCACTCCATAGTCCTCCATATATTATACTGCACTCCAACAGTCCGCCATATATTATACTGCACCCCCATAGTACTGCACCACAGACCCCATAGCGGCCGCGTGTGCTGCCACTGATCAGCGCAGCTCCTCTCTCACAGAGAGTAGCCAGCTGCTTCTCTGCAGAGCGGGCGCCGGGCAGGGCCCGATCGCGATCACTGCAACCGCTGTCGTTAAGCCCCTGGATAGAGGACTCAAGTTATACTACTGGCACTATCTGTAATTTTCAGTAGTGTCTGTGCTGGTGGGAAGAGAACAGCTGCCATATATATATAAGTAAATCACATAAAAATATCTAAAGTTGTAAAGTCACTAAATCTTATTTTGTCTTTGGTACAGTAGACCTCCTTATAAGATCTCAGAAAACCGTACTCGCTGGTAATCAGCTGACTAATCTGGAGAATTGTAATAGCGGCTCAATAATTGTTAATATTTGTACATTTGTATGTTCATCACGTCAGGGTTATATTAATATCAGATTAATGATAAAGATTATTAATAAATGAGATCGGACCTCTTTGACATTCATAGACTTGGTAGATAATTACTTTCCTCTGCTCTGTATATGTGCCCTGCAGATATGAACTGCGTGAAACAATGTTATTGAAAATCATAAAAACAATATTATGAAAGTCCAATCATCATTATGTGTCTGAATAACCACCATGTAATAGTAGCTGTGACTGCTGCACAACAGACTGCCTCTCTTTACTGTTCAGACTTGTTTTTGTTTTCATCTACTGAGACTTGAATGGAGTTAAATAAACATCATGCAAATAAAAGAGGCAATCTGACATCAGATATTTAGGGGAACACCCTTAGCATATGGAATAAATGTCTGGTAAACGGAGGTCTCGTTCTAAAACTCTTGTCCCCTGTGTTCTCTGCTGTGAAGCCCTTCAGAATATGGTAAGAGGAGAAGAAGGGAATTTTTCCCAAACTTATGCTTAGCTCTCCTCTCCAGATTAGTGTTTAAGGAATTATGGAAACATAAGAATGCTCGGGTGTTTCCAGAAACATTAGGGTATGTTCACACAGTAGTTTTTTTTATCTCGTGAAGAAGGAG
Organism: Anomaloglossus baeobatrachus; assembly: GCF_048569485.1. Lineage (NCBI taxonomy): Eukaryota > Metazoa > Chordata > Amphibia > Anura > Aromobatidae > Anomaloglossus > Anomaloglossus baeobatrachus. The sequence continues at coordinate 624,469,577 of NC_134355.1, forward strand.
ATTTTTTTTTCTCCGAAACGCTTAGAACAATACATTACTGTCTAGGCATCCTCGACTGATTCATCTCTTCACGGCGGCACGATTTTTACCCTTTCACTTCCACATTGCGATATTACTCTATGGGTACTGTGCCAGCCGTTAACTACACTGAAGATCAAAATCGAGAACAACGCACAATTTCCTAAATGTGAAAGGTCATTGTGTAGTCCTATGTGATTATATCCTAACATGGGTAAACTCGCAGTATTTTAAGCTTATGTCATAAATTGAATTTATTGTAAAGCACATAATAATAATAATGTAAATGAGATAAATGTAAAAGAACACTAATTAAAATTAGAGAACACATTTAGATACCTGAAAGTTATGGGTGTTAATCTGGCACCTGGTGCTAATTTCTTTAATTATCAACAAACCCTATTAAACTGGCAGCCTAACTTTCCAGTTTACACTGACTTAGCAAAAATGGTGTGCCGTTCCAAAGTGATTGAAATCCTTCAGCAGCAGGTTGTCCAGATGAAGGCCAAAAGGGTGACCCTACCAGCCATAGCAAGAGAAGTTGGTCATTCCAAGTCTGTGATTTCAAGAATATTGCATTTTTACATCACATACTCCCCCAGGAAGGCTGGTCACCCTTGAAAGACAAATGCAAGAGTGGACAGAAGAATGCGGAGAATCTCCATGGTTAATTGTTTGAACACTGCAGCTGGAATTGCTTGGCAGTTCAGCAGTGAACAGGGTAATGATCTGTCTCGTCATACAGTGTCACGACGTTTAAGAGCATTTGGAGTGAAGCCCACACTGCAGTGATCAAACCTCTCATTAGCAGAAAGAATCAAAAGGTTCGACTCACCTTTGTGAGGAGCATGTTGTGTGGACAGAGGAGAAGTGGTCCACAGTTCATTTTAGTGATGAAAGGCAAGTTTAAATTTATTTGAACAGAAAAAAGTATTTTCAGCTTACCAGGATGTATGGTCCCCGGAAGAAATCACCTGCTTCTTGATTTCTTTCTACTCCTCTTGATTCTGCCTCATTCTCATGTCTCAACCTTGATGATCAGCTATTAAAGCTTGCCGCATTGATCTGTTTGTTTACCTATGAATAAGGACATGTTTTTAACCTCCTGTCCGAAACGCGTAAGGATACCATGATACCCCTTTCTTCCACTTTGTGGTTTTCATATTTTTAACTTATATGCCTCAATACATTTTTTATATAAAATAATTTTTGGTGCTGGATTCCGTTTTCCCCTGCCCCCTTCCTCCTTTCATTCACTTTAATTTGAGTCTGATGGGAAACATTATGTTCGTCAACAACCTGGGGAAAGAGTGAACCCAAAGTGTGTTAAGAAGTCAGTGACAGATGGTGGAGGAAGTGTCATGGTTTGAGGAATGTTTTCTGCAGCAGGAGTTGGATGAATCATACAGCTACATGGCAGAGTGAATGTAAGTGTGTATCAGATCCTTCTTCAATAACATGTGGTTCCTTACTTGTATTCATCACTCAACAAGCCAGCAATTTTCATGCAGGACAATGCCCCCTGTCACACAGCAAAATGGGTAAAGCAGTTCCTTGAAACAGAAAACATTGAAACAATGAAATGGCCAGCCAGAGTCCTGATCTAAACCCAATAGAAAACCTCTGGAGAATCCTTGGTGACAAAGTTATGGCCAAGAAACCCACAACAATTAAAGAGCTGTGGAAGAGACTGGAAGAAGAGTGGACCAAAATCACAACAGAACAGTGTGAGAGACAAGTGATTTCCTGTGCTGCAGATGTGCTGAAGTCATTCAAAGCAAATGCCTGTACACGTCCTACTGATTGGTGACTGTCACCTTAAAAAAATGTACTTATAATCTTTCTCTGTGCTACAGTCATTGCTGTTCTCTAATTATGATCATCACATTTTGGGCAAAATAAAGGTTTTATACTGATAAACTTTGGATATTTTGTAAAACACTGTTCTAGTGGCATGGTGCACCCCTTATAGAAAAACCTTCAAATGTTGATCAATGTAGATTACATTGTTTCTGAAAAAAGCAAGTGATCATATCATACATTGTTCTCTAATTTTGATCTCCAGTGTACATGATGGTATAGAGGTGTTACTGTTTCACAACCCCTCTAGGTGAGCAATTCCACTTTTTTTCTTATCCAATATATTAGGATAAAGCCTGCTTTACACATTGCAATTTCGCATACGATATCGTATGTGATTTGCAACGCCCCCATCGTATGTGCGGCACGTTCAATTTGTTGAATGTGCCGCACAAATGATTAACCCCCGTCACACGTACTTACCCGTCCATACGACCTCGCTGTGGGCGGCGAACATCCACTTCCTGGAGTGGGAGGGACGTTCGGCGTCACAGCGACATCACGTGGCAGCCGGCCAATAGAAGCGGAGGGGCGGAGCTAAGCGTGACGTAAACATCCCGCCCACCTCCTTCCTTCCGCATTACCGGCCGTTCAATTCTAGAGAAAGGTACGATGTGTATGCGATGAATGTTTTACCGTTCAATCGCAATCGCACGTACCTGTCACACACTGCAATGTACCTTACGATGCCGGATGTGCGTCACTTACGACGTGACCCCGCCGACACATTGTAAGATATATTGCAGCGTGTAAAGCGGGCTTCAGACACATTTGTCTTTCCAGTTCCTTTTCTGCCAACATTCTGTTTTTTTGCTGCAGAAAAAAACTGTGTAAAAATGCCACATGTGAACATACACATATGATATAAAGTACAGTACTGAGCACGTCAGGCAGACTTTTCGTCAGTTCTCCCCTTTTTGTTCAGGTTATGGTGATGTCAATTTAGTTTAGGTGAATTGTAATTGAAAGGTCCCTTTTTCGAAGGCTTTGTTGTTATTTGTCTCAGTAATACTCACAACATAACCAAAACCTGGGCGATGGTGTCCATGAAGTCCATTGGGGTCTGCTGTCTGGTGGCGTGCAAAGGTTCAACACTGTCATGATTTTGTACTTCCTATAGTGTAAATACTAGTGCAGAATTGGTCTAGAGCAGGGGTCTCAAACACGCGGCCCGCGGGTCGCATGCGGCCCCTCAGGGTAGTTCGTGCGGCACCGCAGGCCCGTGCCCCTGGTCACTATCGCGGCAGGTGCAGGGGCCGCAGCCACTGTCTGCACTTTATGTCAGATGAATGTGTTGCTGGCGCTCCGCTCTCGCTCCGGCAATACAATCATCTCACATAAATCACTGAGAGTGACACTCACCTGCCGCGATAGTGACCGCGGGCACGGGCCTGGGGGCCGCACGAAGCAGAGATGAGACAGCGGAGGGAGCGCGGGACAGGTGAGAAGAATTGTGTGTGTGTGTGTTGGACGTTAACCCCTTAGCAACCTATGACGTACTGGGTACGTTATGGCTCCCTGGTACTTAAGGACCCATGACATACCCAGTACGTCATGGTGAAATCGCGGCCCCGGTGGCTGCGATCGCTGCAAATACCTTAGATTCGGTGAGGAGGGGACCTCAGGAGGGGTGGTGTCTCCTCCCCGGACCTACGGAGGCTGTGATTGGCTGACGAATGCCGCTCAGCCAATCACAGCCACTAATGTTTCAGCCATTGAAAATCGTTGAAACATTGAAATCCAGCCAAGATCAGTGCAGCTGTAGCCCTGATCATTGGCTGGTGCTGGGTGACCTGTGTTTCACCCGCCCCCAGCTCTGATTGGAGAGACCGGCCTTGTGACCAATCTCTACAATCACTGTGGATCTGGGGCTGCAGACCACTCCCCTCAGCTTCACTCCGGCGTCTGTGGAAGGTGATGGGAGCTGCTGACCCATTACTACAGGATGGGGACAAAGTGCGCACATTACTATGGGATGGGGATAAGGCTGGGGATATTACTATAGGATGGGGACATTACAAGGATGGGCACAATACTATTGGATGGGGACAAGGTGGGCACAGTACTATGGATGGGGACTAGGATAGGCAGATGACTATAGGATGGGGACATTACTACAGGATGGGGACAAGGTGGGCACATTACTGTAGGATAGGGACATTACTACAAGGGGACAAGGATGGGAAACATTACTATAGAATAGGGATAATGCTGGGGACATTACTATAGGGTGGGGACAAGGTTGGCACATTACTAAAGGATGGGCACATTACTATAGAATGGGGACAGTACTACAGGATGGGGACATTGCTACAAGGGGACAAGGTTGGGGAATATTACTATAAGATGGGGGACAAGGATGGACACATTACTATAGATTGGGGACATTACTATAGGATGGGGACAAGGATGGACACATTACTATAACATGGGGACAAGGATGAACACATTACTACAAAATGGGGACAAGGATGGGGAACATTACTTTAGGATGGGGACAAGGATGAGCACATTACTGTGGGATGGGGACTAGGATGGGGTATACTACAAGGGGACACGGATGGGCACATTACTGTGGGATGGGGCACAATACTACAAGGGGACAAGGATGGGCACGTTACAACAATATGGGGAACATTACTAAAAGATGTTGGTCAAAATTTCTATATAGTGCTAATTGTAAGAGTTACAAGAAAGGAATAAAATGTAAAAAAAAATGTTTATATTTAAACAAAGAATGTGCACGTTTGCTATAATGAACAAGTGAAAATGTTCAAAATCAGTGATCCCAAGGTGTGTAAAAAAAAAAAAAATATATATATATATATATATATATATATATATATATATATATATGGTACCAATAAAAATGTCACTTTCTCCTGCAAAGAATGCGGCCCCCCCAAATTATTTTTTTTCCTCTGTGCGGCCCATACACCCAGCCGAGTTTGAGACCCCTGGTCTAGAGGGATTGTCTGTATTTTGAGATTCCTAATAGGACATTCTGAATTGATAGTGGTGTGCTCTTTCTCAGAGGTTGTCTCAGGTGCGTATCTTCAGGAGCACACAGCTCCCCTGCCTCCTGGCTTCCTGCTTATGGGGGAGCAGTGTGCTCCTGAAGATTTATAGCTCAGACAAGTGGAAAGACTCAGCTACTGGCCCATACCGTGTGCTCTCCCATACTGCTAGCAGGTGTGATGAAGCTACATAGCAAACAAGTGCAAAGGACAAACTCCTTTTCTATGAGTCGGACCATTTCTGAGGTGGCTGGTAACCTTGGCTTGGAGCTGTATACTACAGATCTGAGTGGCTTTTAATTAAAGTGCAAAGTTGCTTGTTTTTCAAGCACTTTGAAATTTTACATATTTAAGAAGATAAGAAAACAGCTTTAAATGGAATCTGTCAGCAGATTTTTGCTAGCTCATTTGAGAGCAGCATGATGTAGGGGCAGAGATCCTGATTCCATTGAGGTATTACTTTGTTTACTGGGTGCAGCGGTTGTGATAAAAATCCCTGTTTTCGCTGAGGTAGATGTAGCTGAGCTCGTAATGCTGAGCTCTGTTTAACCCTGCTCACACCACTGAATGGCAGCTTCCTGTGTACACTGTACATTGACAGAAAGCTGCTAAATAGTCGTGAAGGCCGGGTTACACAGAGTAGTTGACAAGGAGACACAAGATGCCTAGTGCTGTAATGATAATCTCCTGCTGATAAAACACTAATTTTATGGAAAGGAGGCACAAGACGCCTAGTGCTGTAATGATAATCTCCTGCTGATAAAACACTGATTTTAATGAAACAACAACAAGCAGCCTAGTAAGTGACATAACACTGTAATGGGTGCCTCTGCCTCTACATCATGCTGGCCTTAGATTACATAGCAAAACCTGATTCTGGATTCCCTTTAAGAACTTCCATCAAAATAGTTTGTGAGAGCGCCCTCCAAAGCTTCTACACCTTGGCCCAAGCATGGCAGGAAAAATAATATCATGTAATGTTTTGTTTCCCCTGTGGTGGCGCTGCAGATTAAACTATTGTTAATTATTACGGATGATCGAATACCTCAAATCTTCGGCTTTGCGAATATCCGACGAATAGGTCACCGCTATGCGAATATTCGATGCGCAATATAAGTCTATGGGAAGCCTGAATAGTTGTTATTCGAATTTCCCATAGACTTACATTGTGCATCGAATATTCGCGAATAGTTGAATATCGGCGACCTATTCGGCACATATTCGCAAAGCCGAATATTTCAGATATTTGATCATTCCTACTAATTATGTCAGGTTCTTCAGCAGATTATAGCAGATATCTGAGGATCCTAGCAATATAACAACCTGAAAAATTAATTGCACACAAAATGTAAAAAAATGGACACCCCCTTTCATTACAGAACTTGCATATCCAAAGTGAACATTGGCACTCTAAAGGGTACTTTACACGCTGCGACATCGCTACCGATTGCTAGCGATGTCGCGAGCGATAGCACCCGCCCCTGTTGTTCCGGCGATATGTGGTGATCGCTGCCGTAGCGAACATTATCGCTACGGCAGCGTCACACGCACATACCTGGTCAGCGACGTCGCTGTGACCACCGAACAATCCCTCCCTCAAGGGGGAGGTGCGTTCGGTGTCATAGCAACGTCACTGCGGCGTCACTAAGCGGACGACCAATAGAAGCGGAGGGGCGGAGATTAGCGGGACGTAACATCCCGGCCACCTCCTTCCTTCCGCATTGCCGGTGGACGCAGGTAAGGAGATGTTCGTCGTTCCTGCGGCGTTACACATAGCGATGTGTGATGCCGCAGGAACGACGAACAACATCGCTACGTACGAGACAACGATTTTTGGTGTTTGGACAACCTCTCCAAAACAAACGATTTTTGTCTCTTTTGCGATCGTTTAAGGTCGCTGGTACGTGTTACACGCTGTGCGTCACAAACACCGTGACCCCGACAATAAATAGTTAGCGATAATGCAGCGTGTAAAGCCCCCTTAATTATTTTCTTCAGCTAGATGGTCAATCTTAATCTACTGAGCTAGCAATTTTCCACAAACAGGCCACAGACACCGGTAATTGTTGTTTCCGATAGTGGGGGGTATGCTTTTTGGTATGTGTCGGAGGGGTACCAAATGGTCACCGGAGAGTACGTTGACTTGCATGCCCAGTGATCCCATTATAGGTATGAGCGGTCCCAGCTGTCATTACTTGATGTAATCCGCCAGTTCAGGCTTGGATGAGTTCGGATGAGACCTCTACTCCGCTTGGAGATAATGACGGCTCTTACTTGCTGCCGCTGACAGCTAGGAACATGTAAACACTCTCTGTTGCTAAGTTACTGTTTAGCTTTATAATAGGAAAGTATCAGATATTATGGGGTCATCAAAGGCGCAAGTCTCTGAAATTGTAATGAATCAGAAATTCATTTTATTTTACAGCTGAGTAATAACATGGATTTATGGTTTTAGGAGAGAATAATTTGGTGTGACTTATTTTAATGTCACATTATATATTTGTACTAATTAAAGGGAATCTGTCACCAGGTTTGGCGACTATAAGCTGCGGCCACCACCAGTGGGTTCTTATATACAGTATTCTAGCATGCTGTATATAAGAGCTCCGGCCGCTGTGTAGAATGTAAAAATCACTTTATAATACTCACCAAAAGGGGTGGTGCAGTGCAGACTGGTAGGATGGGTGTCTCCATTCTCCGGTAAGGCAGATCAAAGTATTGTAGTGCGCCTGGGCAGGACCTCAATGCCAACTAGTGTGGATGACGTAGGACGCGTCATGCACTCAGGCTTCAGAAGAACGAGGACAAAGATGGCCGAAAGAGGAGGCGCTGGTACCGGAGAATGGAGACACTCATCCGACAAGTCTGCACCGCAATGCCCCTTTTGGTGAGTTTTATAAAGTGATTTTTATGCAATGGAGACTGGTCGGATGGGTCTCCATTCTCCGGTACTGGCGCCTCCTCTTTTGGCCATCTTTGTCCTCCTTCTTCTGAAGTCTGAGAGCATGACGCGTCCTAAGTCATCCACACTAGCTGGCATTGTGGTCCTGCGCAGGCGCACTACAATACTTTGATCTACCCTACCGAAGAACGGAGACACCCATCCAACCAGTCTGCACCATACCACTCCTTGGGTGAGTATTATAAAGTGATTTTTAAGTTCTACACAGGGGCATGAGCTCTTATATACAACATGTTAGAATGCTCTATATAAGAGCCCACTGGTGGTGGCCGCAGCTTATAGTCACCAAATCTGGTGACAGGTTTCCTTTAATTAGTACAAATATTTAATGTGACATTAAAATAAGTCACACCAAATTATTCGCTCCTAAAACCATAAATCCATGTTATTACTCAGCTGTAAAATAAAACGTTTTTCTGATTCATTACAATTTCAGAGACTTGCGCATTTGATGACTCCATAATATCTCACACTTTCCTATTATGAAGACCTGTGTTTTGGGTCATTGTCTTGCTGGACCACGACCTATCTTCAATGCTCTTACTGAAGTAAGGAGGTTGCTAGCCAAAACCTCGCGATACATGATGCCATCGATCCTTCCTTCAATACGGTACAGTCGTCCTGTCCCCTTCGCAGAAAAGCATCTTCGAGTATGATGTTTCCACTCCCATGCTTCATGGTTGGGACGGTGTTGTTAGGGTTGTACTCAACCTTCTTCTTCCTCAAAACATGGCAAGTGAGTTGATGCCAAAAATTTCAATTTCAGTCTCATCTGACCACATCACCTTCCCCATGCCTCCTCTGGATCATTCAGATGGTCATTAGCACACTTTAAATGGGCCTGGACATGTGCTGGAGTGAGCCCTGCAGGATTAACATGACTAATGGTAATCTTTGAGACTGTGGTTCCAGCTCTCTTCAGGTCACTGACCAGCTCCTCCCGTGTAGTTCTGGGCTGATTCTGAATCATCCTCACTGCATGAATGGGATTCTTCATGGAGCCCCAAACCGAGTAAGATTGACAGTCATCTTGTGTTTCTTATATTTTCTAATAATTGTGCCAACAGTTGTTGCCTTCTCACCAAGCTGCTTGCCTATTGTCCTGTAGCCCATCCCAGCCTTGCAGCCTGTGCAGGTCTACAGTTTTGTCCCTTGTGTCCTTAGACAAATATTTGGTCTTAGCCATGGTGGAGAGGTTGGAGTGTGATTGAGTGTATGGACAGGTGACTTTTATACAGATAATGAGCTCAAACAAGCGCAATTAATACACGTAATGAGTGCAGAGTAGGAGCTTCTTAATGAAAGAATAACAGGTCTATGAGAGCCAGAATTCTTGCTGGTTGGTAGGTGATAAAATACTTACTTCATGCAATAAAAAGCAAATTAATTATTTAAAAATCATACAATGTTATTTTCTGGATTATTATTTTATAGATTCTGTCTCTCACAGTTGAAGTGTACTGACAATAAAAACTACAGACCTCTCCATTTTTTGTAGGTGTTGAAGCTTATAAAATCGTCAGTGTATCAAATACTTATTTTCCTCACTGTAGTGACCAAATAATATCACCACATTATGAGAGAACCACTTATTACCACTGCATATAGTCATGGCCAAGAAATTGGTACCTTGAAATTGTCTTGGAAGATGAAAAATTTCACGCACAAATCCAAAAATGGGCCCGACAAAATTGTTGGCACCCTCAACTTAATATTTTGCTGCACAAACTTTGGAATAAATAACTGCAATCAATCTCTTCCAATAACCATTAACAAACTTCTTACACCTCTCACCTGGAATATTGGACCACTCATCTTTTGCAAACTGCTGCAGGTCTCTCATATTTGCATGCACATTCTCCCAACAGCAATTTTAAGATCTCTCCATAGGTGTCAATGATATTTAGATCCGGACTCAATGCTGCCGCTTCCAAACTCTCCAGAACCCACACACAGCCCCACTATATACAGCATAAACCCACACACATTCCCACAATATACAGCATGAGCCAACACACAAACCCACTATATACAGCTTGAGCCCACACATAGCCCCACTATATACAACATGAGCCCACACACAGCCCTTCTTCATCCAGCATGAGCCTCACACAACCCCACTATATACAGCATGAGCCCACACGCAGCACTCTATAGCATGAGCCCATACACACACCCCTATATACAGTATGATAACCTTATATATACAATGCCATGAGTTCCCACACATCCCCCTATGTAAGGGGTGGGCAGACCCCTTACAAGGAAGCACAGGTTTTCTCTGAAGTGGTTAATGCTGTCCCCATAGAAACTGTACAGGAGGGAGGAGGAGCCGGCAGCTTAGGGGGAAAGGAAGTGTGTGCTGAAGGCAGTTGTGTCCGGGACGGGAGAGAAGAAACAGCCAGGGGCAGAGTGTGGAGCTGAGTGGGCAGAAAGAAAGAAAGAAAGAAGGGAGCTGGAAGAACAGGGAAGCCGGAGAGAAAAGGAGCGGGCGGAACCTCATAGTGCGAAGCAGTCCCGGTGTGGGTCCGGGCTGTGGGTAGCCATAAGTGGGAGCCAGGTGAAGTAGAGTAGCCGGGCACATCCCCACTGGAGGAGACGTCAGGGCAGGCTTTCCCCAGCTAAGAAAAGAACGTGAAGTCATCTGTAACTGCCGGTTTTTGGAAAGAGTTGTGAAATAAAGAATGTCTTTTATTTGCATCGAACCATGCCTGGAGAGTGTTTATACGTCGGACGACATCTGCACCACCACACTCTGCCCCACCAAGACATCTCCCGTCCCGATAGTGACGGCGGAGCCAGGGGTAAGCCTGACAGAAGGGGCCACGACTACAAGCCCAGAGGCGCCCCTGGCACCCCGTTACATGTGGCGTAGTCGGCAGGATCCGGATCATATGCAAGGGGTCCCGCTCCAAGAAGAAGGAGATCAAGTGATGCCGAGGACACTGGATCCAGATTATTGGAAAAGAGTCCCGATCCCATGGTGGGAAGAGGAAGAAGTGCCTAAGGCGTTGGACCGGGCACAAGATGGCGGCAAGATGGCCGTTGTCTGTGAAGACACAGAAAGCGCGCGCAGAATTGGCGCCAAAAGAAGAGCCTGGGGCTGGCCGGTGCCAAAAAAGAAGTTCGGAGTACTCCGCCCAAAGAGGGGAGGTGCCGGTCCCAGGGCACGAAGGAAGATATGTGAAGTGGGCGGTGTTCCAGAGAAAAAGAAGAACCGCCGCGTAGGGGTCGACCTGATGTGTGAGACTGGGGGTGGAGTATACCCAAGAGCGGGAAAAGTAAGCCCGCCTCCACTTCCTCCAGCATCTCCACTGACCCCGACGCCATTACCAGAAACGCTGACTCCGAGTAAGATGGAGACTCCAGGAAGACAGCAAGCTGCGGTAGCCGCACTAGTAGCGACTAGCCTGGGCAGAGGACGCCCGAAGCAGACTGCGGCTGCGGAAGGACCCACCCTTAACCTACCGGCTGTGCCAGGAGGACCGGAGCGGCCCACTACACAAGAGGCCGCACAGTGGCAACAGAAAATCGAGTGGGAGGAATGCCAATACCGGCGGCGGTCGCAGCAAAGACCGGTGCTAGCTGAACTCTCCCACCCGAGACGTTGGAGCAACCCGCCAACTACGAGCCCTTCCGGAGGCTGCGCCGGTTGCCCGGACAGTCCCTGTCGGAGTACGTGCAGGCCCAACGAGCCGAATGGCAACGTGCATATCATCCGGAGTGACTTTTCAAGACCGGAAGATGGCGGGCCTGTTTTTGTTCAACACCGGCGTTGTTTTGAGCCGGAAGAAGGTGTGTTGTTTGTAACCGTTCAAGTTGCTGAGCCCGGAAGAGAGCCTGATGCTGGACTGAGCCAGGGGCTCCCTCCGCGTCGTTAAGAAGATTTTTGCCGAGTTGAGTTCCTGCCAGCTAACGTCTAAGACCGGGAGTGCTGCAAAAGCCTCCGGGCAGAAACTCCACTAAGACCGGGAGTGCCTGCCGACGGCCTCCGGGCACGACTAAGACCGGGAGCTTCCAGGAGGAACTCCGGGCGCTGGACTGGTGTGCCCTTGCGGGTGCCCTCAGGTGAACATGTTCGCAGTTTCATTAAAATGACTTTGTTTAGTTTTAAAATGTGATTTTAGATTTGTGCCTTGCCGGGAGGCTTAGGCTTAAAGAGGGGAGGTATGTAAGGGGTGGGCAGACCCCTTACAAGGAAGCACAGGTTTTCTCTGAAGTGGTTAATGCTGTCCCCATAGAAACTGTACAGGAGGGAGGAGGAGCCGGCAGCTTAGGGGGAAAGGAAGTGTGTGCTGAAGGCAGTTGTGTCCGGGATGGGAGAGAAGAAACAGCCAGGGGCAGAGTGTGGAGCTGAGTGGGCAGAAAGAAAGAAAGAAAGAAGGGAGCTGGAAGAACAGGGAAGCCGGAGAGAAAAGGAGTGGGCGGAACCTCATAGTGCGAAGCAGTCCCGGTGTGGGTCCGGGCTGTGGGTAGCCATAAGTGGGAGCCAGGTGAAGTAGAGTAGCCGGGCACATCCCCACTGGAGGAGACGTCAGAGCAGGCTTTCCCCAGCTAAGAAAAGAACGTGAAGTCATCTGTAACTGCCGGTTTTTGGAAAGAGTTGTGAAATAAAGAATGTCTTTTATTTGCATCGAACCATGCCTGGAGAGTGTTTATACGTCGGACGACATCTGCACCACCACACTCTGCCCCACCAAGACATCTCCCGTCCCGATAGTGACGGCGGAGCCAGGGGTAAGCCTGACAGAAGGGGCCACGACTACAAGCCCAGAGGCGCCCCTGGCACCCCGTTACACCTATATACAGCATGAGGCCACCCACAGTCCATCTTTATACATCATGTTCCCACAACCAACCCACTATATACAGCAAGAGCCCACATATAGTCCCCTCTATAGAGTATGAGCCCACACACAGCCCTATATACAGCAGGATCCTACAGACAGCCGCTCTATATACAGTATAAGAGCACACATAGCCCCCTATATAAATTTTGAGCTCAAATATATCCCTCCTATATACAGTATGAGCCCCAAAATAGTCCCCTGTATACAGTTTTTAGCCCCCACATAACCCCTATATACAGTATGAGCCTTATATAGTCCCCTATAAACACTATTAGCTCCACATAGCCTCCTACAGTCCGACACCTTCTAGAAATAACAAAGTAATATGCTATCGCTTACCAACTGTGGGGTCCAGTTGACAAAACATTGGTAAGTTTGAAGAATGAAGTGTAACCCCGTCAAACTGGTGGCAACACGATACTGACCAGGAGATTAGCCAAAGGGACCCGGTGCCTTTCTTTTGAGATTTGGAAGACATCTCTTAAATTGAACACAACTAATAAAAATGTAATTTCATCATTAGATTGGAATACCACTGTTACCTTGTAGTACTGGAGGCTGCTGGAGCCTTTGCTTGTAAGTGATGGGGTCCTGCCATGTGTCCCGCCAGCAGCCGAGCTGCTAGGATCCAGGTTTCTCAGTGGCTCGAGGGTCTCCGGATCCGGGGGTCGTGTGGCCACTCAAATGAAGGGGGTTATTTACAAGGGATGTATTAGAGTTTGTGATGCCATCCATGTTATGTGGTAATTAGGAGTACCACCGCTGCGGTTGGGAGTACCTGGGGGCGATGGAATGGGGCAGCCAGGTGTTGTGACCCTCCACGGGTAGGGGGGATGACCCGGGACTCGGTGATAGAAGGGGAGTGCCGTTGGATGCAAAGCGGTCACTTGCGTACTCACTCAGTCTATTAAGCTGACACCGACAACTGGATAAACCAAAGTTCTGGACACCGCTGCCGCTGAGGGGAGCTTAGTTTGGGTCCCGTTCCCAATGGTGCTGCCTGGTGATCTGTGACCTGCCTCCGGGCACTAGTTTACTTCTCTGGGGGTCCCGGTAGTGTGAAACTTGCCGGGTCCCGTTCCCCACTATGGCTAAATGTGGGAGCTTGCTCTCAGGGTTTACGCTTGGGATTTTCTGGACCGTTTTGAGTGGAAAGTCCTATCCCCCTCATTGCTCTAGTACCCCGATTTTGGAGCAGGTGGAAACAGATCTTGAAGGCTCCGTTTGTCTCGGGTAAATTATCGGGTTGCCTGAAGTTACTCCTCGACCTAGGGTCCACGTACTCCATCGTGCCTTGGTCCCAGCCCGGTGATGGTGCAAGGCCGCCGGCTGTACTCCTCGACAGATCCGTGCCCCTTGCCACAATCCCCTGCGACCGGGGGTCCAGCTCCTCTAGGCCCAGACCACCATCTGCCACATAGATTGCTTCTCAGGAGCCCTGCTCCTGACCTCCTCTCACTTTCAGCTCTCAGACCCCACTCCCTCCTTGACACTCCTGACCTCTTCTCCAACCCCCCCCCCAGGTGGGCGACTCCACTCCACTCAAGTCGTCCACCGGTGTGTCTGGTGGGTGTGGTGCAGGGTGCATCCAGGGCTTGATTAGCTGATGTAGGCAACACCATGTAGTTAGGGACCCAAAACCAAGAAGGAGGTGGATACTGCACGAAGGGCAGATTGTGCAATACCCTGTGACGACACGATAGTCCAGGGGTGTCACACCATATGTTTCTGAAATCCTCTATTCCTACTGCCTCTACTTTCATATGTCATTCTAGTTCCATTTAATCTGTTCTTATTGCCCTGCTCTTATCGTAATTCTCATCCATGTGGACCAACGTGAATCATGGTAGACTAACTACCTGTAGGCTTGTGATTGAGATTTGTGCTGATGACCATTGTTTGAGTGACATTGATTAACCTTACTGCTGTCATAAAGCCATGACCTCCTAAATACAAAGCAGACAAACACAAAGCGCTCTGTATTTTACGGGTGTCTCCTTGTCAATGGTCAGGTTAGTTTTACATATTGTAGCTGTAGTGCATTTCTATCAAAATCATGGCAAAAACTATGTGGTTTTACAATTATTCATATCAAGGATTCACTTATTTAATTTCCTTGTCAATAGTGTTCTCCAAAGAGGTTTCCTACGTGACGTTTCTAGGGTGTCCGTACTTTCATTTTAATACCAGAGCAAGATGATAGCCTTACCTCTATTTTTAGAGAATTTCTGTTCCTCTTGGTAACCTGTTAATATCTCAAAAGGTTTGTTATAATTCCTTTTAATCCTGTAGCTGACACCTGACGCACTGAAAATGACTCATGGTACCTGATATCACAGTAGGTACAGAGAAATACCAAATGAAGGGCAGAAGGGAAACCCTGTGTCTAGGGGAGTGGAGTTGGTGACCCCTGCTCAAACCTACTGCTGGCCCCGGGCTTCCCTCACCTCTCTAGATAGATTCCACAGCTATGCGCCAAGTCGGATACCTGATTCTGGCTGACCCTGAAATAGGCCCTAAGTAGGGAACAGTTGGGATAAAAGCTTAGTCAACCCCACTAAGGCTAAGTTCACATTTCCGCTAAAATGTATCAGTCGAAATCCGCTGCTATGGTAAACAACGGAATCCGTTTAGCGGATTCCGTTGTGTCCCATAGACTTGCATTAGAGGCGTTTTTGACTGACCGCCGGGTGGGGAGCAATGCAGAATGTAACGTTTTTTTCGGGCCGTCGAAAACAACGCACCGCGCAGGAATCCGTCGCCATCCGTCAAACTTGCAATGTATGTCTATGGTGCTGGATTCCGTCGTAATCTGTTTTACGATGGAATCCAGTGCTGGATTCCGTCATGCTCTACTGAGCATGCCCAGCATGTTTGGCACGCCCACTGGGCTGTCCCAAGCACAAACGAATCATGACTGATCCGTCAAAAAACGGACGCACAACGGATGTAACAGACACAACGGATCCGTTTTTTCACAGGATTCCTGTGAAAGGAATCCTGTGAAAAACACATCAGTTGCATCAGTTGACATCTAAAAAACAACGGATCCGTTGCTGACGGACCTGACGGATTGAAAACAAAGGAAGTGTGAACTTAGCCTTAGCTGGAAAGAACATGCAGGGAAATACACACAGGGAAAAGTGAACAAACTTATCTCCAGATGTTGCCAATGTATGTAAAGCGCTGTGGAATTAAAAGCGCTATATAAATGAATAAAATTATTATTATTATTATTATGTCTCATGGAAAGGAACTGCAACAACAACGTTTCTCCAGATTAATACTGGCCGATTGCTTGCACTGCAGACTTGTAAAGGGTACTAAACCTATCACCAGCACCGAGTAAGGTGGAAGGAAGGTATTTAAAGACACAAAGACAAGTGCTGAAGATTAACAGCTGAAAAGGTGAGGAAATCTGCTGGATCCTAAAGAGAGAGGGATAAACT
Organism: Anomaloglossus baeobatrachus; assembly: GCF_048569485.1. Lineage (NCBI taxonomy): Eukaryota > Metazoa > Chordata > Amphibia > Anura > Aromobatidae > Anomaloglossus > Anomaloglossus baeobatrachus. Next base: position 624,485,733 of record NC_134355.1, read on the forward strand.
CCAAGCAGGAAAAAAGGGAAAGGCAGAGAGCAGCTGATGTAGCCAAACGTTGCGACATTCTACAGCCGCAAATCACAGGAGTGTCTGTCATGTGTGATATACCCATGCCATCTGTGGGAAGTACAGAACTAGAGATGAGCGATCCTGATCTACAAAGATTGGAAAATGTGAAAATTGTACGATCTTTTGCTGGGTAAGATCGGAATCGGGTATACGAGCATTTACCGCAAAAGTTGGCGATCTTGCCAAGGATTGGTATATGATTGGATGGCAAAAACCATTCTCTCCCTGCCCATCACAGCCATGTCAAGTATTGGCATAGCTGTGATTGAACACTGTAAAAAAAAGGAAGCAACAGGGATAAAGCAGTATTTACTTACCACGTCTCCATGGCTACAGCGCTACTTCCAGGTATGACAATTATCACTAATGCATATTCACTGCTTTTCCCTTCCACTGGCATCTCTGATTGGCTGCCGTTGGACCGCGCCCCCACCCTCTGAGACAGTGTCTGTGATTCGTTGGAATCACACATGCTGTCTGTGTCCTTAAGGTACTGTCACACATAACGAGATCGCTAGCGAGATCGCAGCTGAGTCACTGTTTGGTGACGCAATAGCGATCCCGTTAGCGATCTCGTTATGTGTGACACTTACCAGCGATCAGGCCCCTGCTGTGAGATCTCTAGTCGTTGCTGAATGGTCCAGGTCATTTTCTTCAAAGGCGACGTCCTGCTGGGCAGGACACATCGCTGTGTTTGACACTGTGTGACAGGGTCACAGTGACTGCTGAGAATCTTTATACAGGTCGCTACTGCGATCTGTATTGTTCCTGCATCGCTGGTAAGATCTGACTGTGTGACATCTCACCTGCGACCTCCCAGCAACTTACCTGCGATCCCTATCAGGTCGCATCGTTTTCGGGATCGCTGGTAAGTCGTTGTGTGTGACTGGGCCTTTAGACTGGTGATAAGTAAATAAATATATAAATAAATCGGCGTGTGGTTCCCCCCAATTATGATACCCAGCCAAGATAAAGCCTGACAGCTGGGGGCTGGTATTCTCAGGCTGGGGAGACCTGTGCTTATTGGGAACCCCCGAGCCTAAGAATATCAGCCTGCAGTCACCCAGAAATGTTGCATCCATTAGCTGCGACAGTCCCGGCACTTTACCTGGCTCTACTCAATTGCCCTGCTGTAGTGGCAATTGTTATAATATAAGGGGTTAATGTAATCCCACAGCTGCCACTAAATCCTGGATTAGTGATGGGGAGGGTCTATGAGAACCCATAACCACTAATTCTATGAGTAAAAAGAAATAAACACAAACATTGAAAATATAATTTATTTTAAAAAAATATAAAAAACCCCACTATCTTTCATTAATTTATTAACACCCAGGTCCAACATAATCCACACTGCGAGGTCCCACGACGCTTCTAGCTCTGCTACATCTGAATTCACAGCGAGCACCATAGATCATGACTGCTGCTGTGATATTTAGGCAGAAACTGAGTGCGTGTTCTGCAATGACGTCACTCAGGTTATTTGCTGTCACAGCTGGAGGTTCCCACAATCCTCCACCTGTGACCGTAGGTAGCCTGACCTCAGGGGTCCTCAATGAACTTTCACTGAGTTTACAGACCTGTATCTCTTGGCAGATAACTATGTTTTTTTTGCTAAGAGATGCAGATTTGGTGCTAGGAAGATTTGGTGCTAGGTTTCCTGGAAGAAAACTACACCGAATCGGTGTCAAAACTGTTTTTGTGCATTTTCTTGCGAAGAGATGCAGATTTGGTGCTGAAATTTTTACATCATATTCCTGCACCCAATCTACACCTCCTGGCAAAAAAAACCTGCATCACTACTGCATCATACTGCATGCGGTAGTGAATAGTTTTTTTGACAGGAAGTGTACATTGGATGCAAGAATATGGTGTAAAAATTTTAGTTTGGATCAAAACTGTGTTAGGCTGTGTGCACAAAGTGTGTTTTTATCACTTTTTTATGAGTTTTTGAGTGCAGTTGTGTCACAAAACTGCAAGCAAATCTTCATGCCAGAAAAGTCAATGAGAAACCTAAAGAGTAGTACACATGTTGAGCATTTTTTCCTTGCAGATTTGGTGCAGAAACTAATCTGCAGCATGTCAATTCTGTCATCATTTTTGCAGCATTTTTTTACCCATTGAATTCAATTGGAAAATGCATGCAAAAAGGGTCAAGACAAAGAGAAGCCAGGTGCTGGAAAACACTCTAGCCATCTTAGGCTTCACCCAGAATTGGATGAGTCTTTTCCAACACCTGGCAATGCACAGGATACCATTACATCACAGTTTTCAGCCAATGATAAGGGGAAATTAATCTTAGCATAGCCCCCCTACAGTGGCATCAAAAGTGCAGGCACCCCTGGTGAAAATTATTGTTATTGTGTACAATTAAGCAAGTTGAAGATGAAATGATCTCTAAAAGGCATACATTTAAAGATGACACATTTCCTTTGTATTTTCAGCAAAAAAAAAAAAAAAAAATTATCTTTTACATTTTTAAATTAACTGAAAATTGGACAATGAAAAAGTTAGTACCTAGTAGCTCCCCCTGTCAATTATCACAGTTTGGAAATTATTTTTATAGCCAGCCATGAGTCTTTCAATTCTTGTTTGAGTGATTTTTATCCATTCTTCCTTGGGAACGTCTTCCAGTTATTATTATTATTATTATTATTATTATTTATTATTATAGCGCCATTTATTCCATGGCGCTTTACAAGTGAAAGAGGGTATACGTACAACAATCATTAACAGTACAAGACAGACTGGTATAGGAGGAGAGAGGACCCTGCCCGCGAGGGCTCACAGTCTACAGGGAATGGGTGATGGTACAATAGGTGAGGACAGAGCTGGTTGCGCAGTGGTCTACTGGGCTGAGGGCTATTGTAGGTTGTAGGCTTGTTGGAAGAGGTGGGTCTTGAGGTTCCTCTTGAAGCTTTCCACGGTAGTGGAGAGTCTGATGTGCTGAGGTAGAGCGTTCCAGAGTATGGGGGAGGCACGGGAGAAATCTTGTACACGATTGTGGGAAGAGGAAATAAGAGAGGAGCAGAGAAGGAGATCTTGTGAGGATCTAAGGTTGCGTGCAGGTAGGTACTGGGAGACTAGGTCACAGATGTAGGGAGGAGACAGGTTGTGCATGGCTTTGTATGTCATGGTTAAATTCAAATTAAATTAAATTCAGTTCTGTGAAATTCCTGGCTCGTCGTGCATGCCCTGCTCTTTTGAGGTGTAGCCACAGATTTTCAATCATGTTCAGATCAGGAGACTGTGAGGGCCAGTGTAAAATCTTCAGTTTGCTCCTTTTGAGGTAGTCTTTTGTGGAATTTGATGTGTGTTTAGGATCATTAATTACCCATTTATAGACGCCATCCTCTTTTCAACTTCAGCTTATTTACAGATGGTGTTCTGTTTGCATCAAGAATTTGTTGAAATATCATTGAATCTGTGAAATGTTCCCCGTGCCATTGGTTGCAACACAACCCAAAGTATGATTAATCCACTTGCATGCTTATTGGTTGGCGAAATTTTTTCCTGAAATCCCGTACCCTTTGTTCTCCACACATACAGTGCCTTTGATCATTGTGGCCAAAGATTTCTATTTTAACCTCATTGGTCCACAGGACTTGTTTCCAAAATGCATCAGCTTGCTTAGATGTTCTTCTGCTTTCCACTGATGCTGAATTTTATGGTAAGGACGCGGGAGAAGTTTTCTTAGTATGACTTGAAGACAATATTTGTGCAGGTGTCTCTGAACAGTAGAATGATGTATGCACAACTGCAGAATCTGCTAAATCTTCCTGAAGGTCTTTTATAGCAAAGCAGGGAGTTCGAATTTGCATCTCTAGAAATCCTATGAGCAGCTCTCACAGAAATTTAGCTTGGTCTTCCAGACCTTATCTTTACCTCCAATGTTAATGTTAACTACTATTTCTTAATTACATTTCAAACTAAGAAAAGGACAACTTGAAAATGCTTTGCTGTCTTTTTTTATCCTTCTTTGGTTTTGTGTGCCACAACCATTTTCATTTTCAGAGTGCTAGGCAGCTGCTTAGAAGAAACCATGGCTGCTGTTTTTTTTTGCACAAGGTTAAGGGAGGCTGGATTTTTATAAAACTTTGAAATTTGCATCACTTGGTCTTTCCTAACGATGATAGTGAACAAGCTATAACCCAAACAGGCTTATTAAGTCTGAAACCTTGCTCAAAGTTATCAGAGCACATAAATCTCCAAGGGGGTTCAAACGTTTGCATTGGACCATTTTCCTTTTTGTAATTTTTAAAATGTAAAAGTTGAAAATATATTTTTTTTTTTTCCTAAATACAAAGAAAATGTGTCATCTTTAATTTCATCCCTTTAAGACATCATTTAATCTTCAAATTAACAGTTCACAATAATAGTAATTTTGACCAGTGATGCCCAAACCTTTGTATACCACTGTATATAAGACCAAATTTCCTGTGGCTCGGCCTTTCTGCTTTAACCCCTCTTAGCTCTCTCTCATGGACCAACATGAATGTCTAACGGGAGTTGGCTCATAACTTGCCAGTTGTCATGGTGGCATCAGACGCTGTTCACACCACAGACTCTAACACGCCACACTTTGGTTTCTTTGGTGCTTCTGAGTTACAAAAGCAAGCTCAGCCTTCGACCAGCTGTATGTTTATTTGTGATCAGGCTGGCAGGAGTTAATTTCTACTTTCCTGCTGTTTACCTCTGGGATCACATGTTGTGAGAAGACCTATCACAGCTACTTCCCGCCTTTTCTAGTTAGAGGAATATGTCTTCCCATGCTGACGATAGCTTTTGCTATCCCAGTATGCTCTTGTATCCCAGTCCTGCTGGTTATTGTATTGCTTTGTGCATGGAGTTGTGTGGAGTTCTCTCGTCTTCTCAATTCCTCCCTGTTCTTATTTTCCTCGTTATCATTTGTTGTCTAATTCCTCTGTGTGAGCATACTGATTGAATGAGTTTTGGTTTACTCTGTTTGTCCATATCTGTGGGGTCTACCACTCCTGTCACAGGCCTCCTATGGGGTGAGAGAGAGGGGGTATATGATCAAGGCTGTATAGGGCTAGGAAGGTGGCCCAGACATCATCACCATCAGGTGTGTCTCTGGAATAAGGGACAGCTAGGGCCTCCCTAGCCTAGAGGGCCAGTTTAGGAGTCCCGATCCCCGGTTATCCCATCACACCCCATGACAATGAAGCAGTAAGAGGGGGTTAAGTGACAGGGGTAGGCCTGGTGCTGTGAGATCCCTGCCGCTACAGGCAACACACAACAAGGGAACCCAATTTGGAGTCTCCAAATTTCAAAAAATTAGAGGCAGACACCAGGATAGCAGTATCAGCACTGGTTCTCCCAGGGATCATATGATATTGTTATGTTGTGTGATCCCTGTGCCCATCAGCACCGGCTTCACTCTCCCCTCCTTTGCAATAATCAAGACAGGAAGTGAGCGAGCAGCCGCATCTGTAACATTATAAAATATGGAAACGTTCACAAAGTTTTAATAGTTATTTAAGGCACTGAATACAACCATCATTGAGCAATAAGGGGTTAAAGTGGGTCTGTTGTCACATTGCATAACACACACTGTACACTGTACAAATCTGACATGGATCTTCAAAGCATGTACACCAGCCTCATCAAGTCTATTTAGTAGTGTATGCAGTTTGCATTGTGCGATCTGGTGACAGATCTGATTTAATGTATGAAATATTGCAATTACTAAGTTAGTTTGTTTTCAATTAAATGTCAGTAAAACAGAAGGGAACTCGGAAGAAGAAATACGTGGGCGCAAATTATGTATCATTATAACAAAGTGTGTTTATGACTTAAGAATTAATATCATAGGAATAACAGTCTTTACTATGCACTTTCAGGGGCGGATTAAGGGGAACCAGGGCCCCGGGCTGTTCAGGACCTGTGTGCCCCCCATCCCTACACACGGGTCATGTGACGGGTCCATCATCATACACCTGAAACAGATCATTTCTGAAAAATAGTTGCCGAAACTATAACCTTAAAAACATCCACTTATTTAATAAATATACCCTTCAGCTAAAAAACCCCCACTAAGGCATAGTATTGAACAGTCCAACTTTAATCTGTAAACAAGACTATTGCCAAAAAAAATGAAAAAAAAAAAAAATAGCAAAAACCCCCTGTGTGAACATAGTTTAACAAATTCTGAAGTAAAAAAAACTCATCAAATTCTCAGCATGTGCACAAGGCCTTAGGGGTACTGTGCACGCTGCAACATCGCTAGCTGATGGTAGCGATGCCGAGCCTGATAGTCCCCGCCCCCGTCGCACATGCGATCTCTTGTGATAGCTGCCGTAGCGAACATTATCGCTACGCCAGCTTCACACGCACTTACCTGCCCTGCGACGTCGCTCTGGCCGGCGACCCACCTCCTTCCTAAGGGGGCGGGTCGTGCGGCGTCACAGCGACGTCACATGGCAGGCGGCCAATAGAAGCGGAGGGACGGAGATGAGCGGGACGTAAACATCCCGCCCACCTCCTTCCTTCCGCATAGCTGCTGGAGGCAGGTAAGGAGATGTTCCTCGCCCTTGCGGCTTCATACACAGCGATGTGTGCTGCCGCAGGAACGAGGAACAACATCGTACCTGTCGCTGCAGCGAAATTATGAAAATGACCGACACTACACAGATCAGCGATTTACAACGCTTTTGCGATCAATTATCGGTGCATCTAGGCTTTACACGTTGCGTCGTCGTTACTGGCGCCGGATGTGCGTCACTTTCGATTTCACCTCGACGACATCGCAGTAGCGATGTCGCAACGTGCAAAGTACCCCTTAGGCTACGTTCACACATCAGTTTGTTTCCATCAGGCACAATCCGGAAAAAAACGGATAAAACAGATTCGGCGCCAGATCAGTTTTATCCCCATTGATTTGTATTAGCGCTGGATTGTGCCTGATGGCCTTGCGTTGCATCCGTTTTTTGACGGATCCGGCGTAATTACTCAATGCGGCGGCCGGATGGAATGTCTCATTGAACATTTATCGTCTCTGAAAAAAAAAACGTATTGCACCGGATCTGGCGCGATACGGCGTGATTTACAATGGAAGCCTATAAACGCCAGATCCGGCGCGATGCGGTAAAAAACGGATGCGGCTGCCGGATCCAGTTTTTTAAACTGAGCATGCTCCAATTTATTGTAAAAAATGGATCCAGCAAAAAAAACAGATGAAATGAATGCAAAAATGGATGCGCCGGATACGGTTTTTGAGGGATCCGGTATAACGGATCCGTCAAAAAAAAAAAAAGGATCTGGCACATCCGTTTTTGCATATTCTGCGCCGGATCTGTTGCATCAGGCACACGCCGGATTGTGCCTGATGTAAAAAAAACTGATGTGTGAACATAGCCTTACAGATACTGAGGTAAAAACTCACCAATACTGAACATCTGCACGAGGCCTTAGGCTTTGTTCAGACAGGGTGTTTTTTTCTGCAGCAAAATCTGAGCAAAAGCTGCAGTTTGTTATTAGCATGTATTTACATTAACCCAATTAAAAAAAAAAACAAAACAAAGAAAAGAAACTGCAAAACCGCCCTATGTGAACATAGCTTAAATACTCAGGTAACAAAAACTAAGTATTTGGTTATTTTTTTACTTCATTATTTGTAACGCCATGTGTGCACGGTCAGCATTTAGTGAGTTTTTTACCTCCGTATCTGTAAAAAATACTGAGCTAATAAAACCTCACCAAATACTCAATGTGTGCACATGGCCTTATTGTAGTAGTGAAAATATATGGGTTTGGGATTGGTGTGGGCAGATGTCTCAGGCCGGTACACTGTGTGCCCCTCCATTTTCCGTTTCTCAGGTCATCAAAATGATGAGACCCAGTCAGAATCGTCAGCCATATGCGTATATCTAATATATAAAGCTGAGTGTGTATATGTACGTATATGTATTGTGTGTATATGTATGTATGTATGTATGTGTGTACGGTATGTATGTGTGTGTGTGTGTCCACTAAAGGAATCCGCACCGTCACATTTACAATCACGATATTTTGCACAGACACCCCATTTAACTCAGGGAATGTCATAGACTATGTTTGAGTGGAAAATGTAACCCTGCGCTATAGTTATTCACCAAAAAACCTCCTTACATTAAAGTCAATGGAGCTGGAAGCTACAGGTCATTAATAGGAGCTGGGATTGGTTGCTATAGGCAACAAAGGACATTATTAGTATAAGAAGCTTGTGATATCAGTGGAGAGACGGACAGAAAAGGAAAGAGAGAAAGGGAAAGAGACAAAGACTGCCAGGGAAAGAGACAGACAGACTGCCAGGCAAGGAAAGAGACAGACAGACAAAGATTGCCAGACAGGGAAAGAGACAGACAGACAGACTGCCAGGCAGGGAAAGAGACAGACAGAGACTGCCAGCCAGGAAAAGAGACAAAGACTGCCAGGCAGGGAAAGAGATAGAAAGACAGAGAGAGACAGACAGAGAAAGAGACAGACAGACTACATGCACATACACACACACACACACACACACACAGCCCTACAACAGGCACATTTCCTTACACACACTATACATTACCTCATATTGCAGCTCTTGACCATTGCAGTGCAGGAGAGCAGACACTGGGAGCTGCATGGAAGCTGCAGCAGCTGAATAACAGGACCTGCCACATCACCGGTCATGTGATCAGGCAAAGTCCTTCATCTCAGCCTCCGCTCTGCTCCAGTACATTCCCAGTCCTCCTCTGCACCGATCATCACATAGATCAGAGCAGAGAGGGCAGCTCTCTGTGAGCAGCCCCGCCCCCTCACTGCTCTGATGGCGGCCCCGCCCCTGGGGCCTGGTGAGCAGAGGAATGAAAGGGGAGGGGCCCGGGCTGTCAGCGGCCCCGCCCCCTCCTGGCTTCTGCTCACAGGGCCCCTACAGGAGTCATGATTGTAATACCCTGATGCCGCCCCCGTCCTGCCGATGTGCTGCAGGGCGGGCGGATGACCCAGCAGCTTAATGTTTCATGCGGATTATAATGGGGCAATTTACTTTTATGAGCATGGGCCCCCTGGAGCCTTGGGCCCCGGGCGGTAGCCCAGATTGCCCTCATTATAATCCGCCTATGTGCACATTTAACTGTTTTAAATGCCACTAATTGCATTTTTACATTCCGCACTTGGAGAATCAAAGCTTAGGCAATAATGTTACTTTGAGGAGAGGCTGTAGTTGTGTTTACTGCTGCGGTAGGTAAAGTTTGTAAGCTAAAGGGCTATAGATTATAAGGTTCTAGTGTGATGTCACAAGAAAATAAATTACAAAATAATCATTTGCATTTAAATACAAGTCACAATTTGTCCAAGACTTTGTTTACAAGTAGGGATGACTGTAAAGTTCAGGGTTCATACCGGACACATAGTGTCTGAGGCTCAGACTCAAATACGTCCATGAAGAAAGGAAATTCCAGCATCCAGGTTCCAGATTATTTTAAAAAATGAATTTCTTTATTCCAAAATTATTGAAAGGTCATTCCATATGTATAAAAACAAGTGACAAAATTCAAACAGGTACGCGTTTCGGAGGGTTACCTCCTCAGTCTGAGACAACACCATTCAAATGAAAAGCCCTTAAAAAAGGTCAAGGGGGAGGGGGAAATCACAAAGAAATGACATCACATGTGTAGAAACACGACTGAGTAGGTAGCACATGAGAGACTTTTTACAAAACATTTGAAATTTCATTTTTCACATTGAGCCCATACGGCATTCTGCTATAAAGTAAAATTATCCATTTTGCTTCGCAGCGGTGTAACAATTTTGTCAAATCGCCACCCCTTTTAGGGGGGATCACTTTTTCTGCAGCGTTCACTTTGAGCGATGTCAGATTGCCGGCATGCACATTTAAAAAATGTTTAGATGCGGCAGACAAGCTCCGTGTAGTGGTATGGTTTACATCATAGACGTGCTCTGAGATGCGACGGCGTAATGTACAGGAGGTATTTCCCACATACTGGACGTGGCAGCTCGTGCAGGTGATGATGTAGACCACCGCAGCGGTACCGCAATTAATAAAGGAATTAATGGTAAATTCTCCATTATTAGCACAAGATGTAAATTTGGTGGTATTAAGCATGGACCTACATAAACCGCAATTTTTTTGAGCACATTTGTAGGAGCCCAATGTGGGTAACCAATTATGTGAACAGTGACTTATATTCTTATTGAGCATTGTGTGGTCACTAGGTGAGATGCGATTTGCTATTGTAGTATTGCGCTTAGGGGTACTTTGCACGCTGCGACATCGCAGGCCGATGTTGCGATGCCGAGCGCGATAGTCCCCGCCCCCGTCGCAGCAGCGATATCCTTGTGATAGCTGCCATAGCGAACATTATCGCTACGGCAGCTTCACATGGACTCACCTGTCCTGCGACCGTCGCTCTGGCCGGCGACCCGCCTCCTTGTTAAGGGGGCGGGTCATGCGGCGTCATGGCGACGTCACACGGCAGGCGGCCAATCGGAGCGGAGGGGCGGAGATGAGTGGGATGTAAACATCCCGCCTACCTCCTTCCTTCCGCATATCCTACGGAAGCCGCGGTGACGCCGGTAGGAGATGTTCCTCGCTCCTGTGGCTTCACACACAGCGATGTGTGCTGCCGCAGGAGCAAGGAACAACATCGGACTGTCGCATCAGCGTAATTATGGATTATGCCGACGCTGCACCGATGATACAATTACGACGCTTTTGCGCTCGTTAATCGTATCATCGAGCCTTTACACACTACGATGTCGCATGCGATGCCGGAAGTGCGTCATTTTCAATTTGACCCCACCGACATCGCACCTGCGATGTCGTAGTGTGCAAAGCCCGCCTTAGACACAAATCTCACGCCATTAGCCAAAATATTTCTTAAGGTGTTGTCAACCTGTAAGATAGGTAAAAATTTCTTGACAATATCGATGACATAATAATAATCACTACTAAAAGAGGTTGAAAAAACTACCTGAGGAGAGGTTTGTGCAGACACAGGAAAAGAAGAGGATTTTTGTTCCAAATATTGCGCTCTATTTTTCTGTTCAGATTTTAGCTTTGCTTGGTCAATAACCTTTGGGGAATAACCCCTGTTTTTGAATCTGTTTTTAATAATATCACATTGCTTCTGGTAGGAGAATTCAGAAGTGCATGTGCGTCTGGCTCTAATGAATTCTCCCACAGGTATATTATTGATGACATGGCGTGGATGGCAACTAGAGGCATATAATAGGGAGTTGCCAGCAGTTGCCTTTCTGAATAGGTCACAATCCACACTATCAGTACCAGCATTAGCTGTCAGTTGAAGGTCCAGAAAGGAAATTGAAGTAGGATCAGTTTGATGGGTAAAAAAAATATTACATGGATTATTATTCATGTAATAAATAAATCTTTCCATATCTTGCAATCCCCCTCCCAGACAATTATCACGTCATCAATATACCTTAGGAAAATATTGATATTAGATTCAAAGGGGTTTGTATCAGTAAAAATGTACTCCTCCTCCCACCATGCCATAAAGACATTGGCAAGAGAAGGAGAAAATTTGGACCCCATCGAACAACCCTGTGTCTGAACAAAAAACTCATCCAAAAAAGTAAAATAGTTGTTTTTAAGAAGAAAAAATGCAACCTCTATAATATAGGTTTATAGGTCAATTGAATAATTAGTATACTTTGACATGTATTTTGTTAAGGCTAGAATGGCTAGGTCATGGGGGATAGATGTATATAGATTTTGGATGTCGCATGTTAACCACCGGCATGATTTTTTTCCATTTAAATTTATTAAAAATATTAAGTGCATGTTTTGTGTCATGAGTATAGCTTGGAGACAACTTTGCAAGTGGACTTAATCTAGTGTCCAACCATTGGGAAATATTTTCTGTGATTGACCCAATTCCCGATATTATGTGTCTAAGAGGCTGAGGGAAAATATTTTTATGAGTTTTTGGTAATGCATGTAGTAATGGGGTTTTAGGAAAGGCAGGGTTAAAAAATTCTACTTGTTTCTGAGTTATGACACCCAATTCATTGCCTCTATTCAAGAGGTCTTCCAATTCTGATCTTATTTGAGATAAGGGGTCATATTGGATTTTTCTATAAATGGAATTATTTTCTAAAAGATTTTTTTACCTCACGTTCGTATAATCCTACATCAAGAATGGTTACAGACCCGCCCTTATCTGAGTTTTTTACAACTATATAGCTATTTTCAGTAAAGGATTTCAATGCTTTCTGTTGGAGACTGGTTAGATTAGAGTGCGTTTTTTTCTTTGATTCACTTAATATAACAAGTTCCTCCTCAACTAGGAACTGAAAGTCCTCCTCCATAATGGGGATTTTTGACTATTCTGGGTAGAACTCAGGGTTAGGTACTCTGGAAGTGAAATTTCTATCCATTAGCTCAGGAATTTTAGAATTATTTTCAGACAAATCTCTGAGAATTTGCAATGAGACTTGTTCCTTGAATGTATTATTATTTTTTTTTTTTTCTGCTGCTCAAATACGTCCATGTCAGAGTTCGGATGCTGTTCAGATGCTAAATAAAGTTTGTTGAACGGCTGCAGCACAGCTAATCACCAAGTTTTTCAGCATGGGGAAGATGTCTAGATGCTGCTGTGAACAAAATAATTAAAAAAAGACCCATGGTCTCCCCTATTTTTGATAACCAGTGCAGATAAAGCAGACAGCTGCAGGCTACAGCTCTCAGCTGTTTGTTTTACCTTGGCTGATTATCAAAAATAGAGGGGACCCTATGCTGTTTTTTTATATTTTTATTTAAATAATTAAAAAAAACAAACAAAAAAAAAAAAAATCGATATGTGCACCCTCTATTTTTGATAACCAGCCAAGGTAAAGCAGACAGCTTGAGGCCGCAGCCTGCACTGTCTTCTTTACCTGTGCTAGTTATCAAAAATAGGGGGAACCACAGATCTTTTTTTTATTTTGTTCACCGCAGCATCCAGACATCTTCCCCATGCTCAAAAGCTTGGTTATTTGGCCCCTCCCAGCCTAAAAATAGCAGCCCACAACCACCCCAAAAGTGGCACATGAATTAGATGCACCAATTATGGTTCTTTGCCCAGCTCTTCCTTATTTCTCTGGTGCGGTGGCAATCAGGGGAATACTTTTGAGGTTGATGTCAGCTGTGAATTGACAATTGGCATCAAGCCCAGGGGTTAGTAATGATTAGGCATCTATCAGACACCCCCATTAGAAACCTAGTAAGTGTATAGTTAAAAAATACACACACAGGAAAATTATATTTTATTCAGATAAAGACTCCCCGAAACTCCCTTGTTCACTAATGTATTAATTAAAAAGAAAGCTTTGAAGTTCAAACTTAATCCAATGGTGTATTATTCCACCGCATTCATCAAATCCTATGGAACCTCGTTCTGAGAACTTTTTCAGAACAAAGCTTCATAGGAATTGAGTGAAATAAGTAAAAGTGTGAAGACTTACATTTCCTTTTCAACCTCTTTAGTCTGTCCTTAACTCTGCTGCTGACAAATCTTCCTCTCTCCTTGCTACTTCTCTGCTTCTCCCTTCTGCAAATCTCTTTATTGGCTCCCAACTGTGCAAAGTACTTAATTCAAACTACTAACCTATAAACCCGTCCATAATATGTCTCATCCTGTTATCTCTCTAACTAATCTCTCAATATACTCAAACACGTAATTTCCAGTCCTTTCAAGACCTCATTCTCTCCTCCATGCTCGTACGTTCCTCAGCCAATCGCCTGTAAGACTTCTCGCAAGTGTCGCTCGGGTCCGGCGGTGCTGCGGCTGCTCGGTGGCTCGAGCGGTGGGCCGGATCCGGGGACTCGAGCGACGCTCCTCGCCCGTGAGTGAAAGGGGTGGTTGGTTTGGGGGATTTAGTCCGTGACGCCACCCACGGGTTGTGGTGAAGATGGGCACCACCGCTGCTGGTGACGGGGATCCTGGGAGCGATGACAGGGAGCAGCTGGGATGTTGTTTTCCCCCTCCGTGGGTAGAGGTCGGTGGTCCCGGGGCCAGGTGGTGTGACGGGGAGGCAGGGTTGGTGAGGTGCAGGGTTGCAGGGACAGCGCGGCGCGGTGCCGGATGGCACGGGTGTACTCACTCAGTAAGAGATGCACAAAGTCCTCGGTAAACCAAACGGCTGGATGGACGGGTCCCACAGCCGGCTGCAGTGTCTCTCCCCGGACAGGTGATGGCGGCTGTCTTTCCCTGCACCTTGATGTACTTGTTTGACTGCTATGGATCCCCAACAGTAGTCCGCTCCCCGATGTATGGATGCCGGAGGAGCCCGTTTGCCCGCAGGCGCTGGCCCTTGGGTCTCTGGCTTTAGGCGGTAGCTGTGTACCCTCACGGTGTGGGCGGTTGCCTTCTATCAGTTTTGTTTGTTAGGAAACCACTGGGGTTCCGGTCACACTCGGATTTGACTATTGTCGGCGACGCCAAGCCTGGTCGGGGTCCGATGGCCCTGCCTGTGTGTGCTGGCTTCACTTCGATCCCCGGTCGGTACCGGCGGGCCAACGCCCGACACCGGTCCTAAGGTTCCGCATTGCTTCACCACTCCTGCAGATGGCCACCACCGTCTGCCAACCTTGCTGTCAGTGCCTGGGCCACAAACCCAGACAACCAAGTGTTTACTCCTCACTCTTCAAACTCCAAAACTACTCTGACACTTTTCCCGCCTCCAGGCCTTTGAACTCCTCGGTGGGTGGGGCCAACCTCTTGGCTCCGCCCCACTGGTGTGGACATTAGACACTGGAGGGAGGCAACAAGGGTTTTATGTTTGGCTAATGGTACTGTCTAATGGGGGTGGGGGAATTCTGTGCCCCAACACGTCAGATTATCCATCACATTCGGAACCTTCAGATGGAACTTGAAAACCCATCTCTTCAAGAAATTTACAGCCCAGCTGCCGCCTTACCACCACCGGAGCTGCTGCAACCTCCCGACCTACTTTGATCTTCTCCCCAAAATCCTGAAGACTGTAAGCTCGTGAGGTCAGGGTCTTCTTTCATCTGTACCAGTCTGTCACTGTTAGTTTGTTCACTGGAATTTATATCTGTACTTTGTATGTAACCCCTTCTCGTGTACAGCATCATGGAATCAATGGTGGTCTATAAATAAATGATAATAACAACTCCTGAAACACAGATTTGAATGAATACTATGACTTTGATTCAAGACAATCTTGATGAGGGGGTTCTTAATGAATCAGGCGCATTTGAAAAGTGGTGCTCCTTTCGCCACAAATCTTACTCCAGTCAAGGAATGTTGACAGATTTTTTTACATAAGTAACACTACAGCTTGTCATAAATTAGATAACCTGTGGCACCACCTCCCGTTCTGTCTGAGTTCTAACCCAGTATGGCCCAATTTGCAGTATGGAAAGTATAAATTCCCCTGGGTACAGAATTTAGTATATGCATTACTGTATGATAATACACCTTAATCATAGTTCTCAAAATCATATAAGTGACTGTGGCCCAACCAACTGTAGTACAAAGATTAAAAGAATATTGGTGAAGTTTGGACGCTAGATGTGTGTTGTAACAGTATGTGAAACAAAAGGATCTGAGTGATGAGTGGAGTGTGCAAATGTTTGTATAAGTAGAAGCACAAGTGTGAGTAGTGATGTGGTAGGAGATATGAATAAATATATTATGTTTAATAAATTAATAATAATATAAAATAATGTAAATATGGAATGGGTGAATGGTAGAGGATGGTGAGGAGCATAAAGTGGTCAGGGGGAAGTGCTTGGTGCTAAAGACATATATGGTGAAAAATAAGAAAAAAGTGAATAAATATTAAGATGAATAAATGCATAACAACATCAAGACAATGCATTGCCATTTAAACTTTCTCCTTCCATTTAAATTTATTGCATAATAGGGGGACTTTGTCCATGTGCATTTATTGGACACTTATGCCATAAGAACAGTGGTTCTTCTGAGTCCCCTGCGAATGACTCTATGACTGTAGCCTTTTGCATGGAATCTTTTGGTCAGATCATTGGATTGGTTGATGAAAGGTTCTGAAGTGGCACAAATTCTTTTTAGTCTCAAAAAACTGACCTGTTGATATGCCATGAATGGTGGACTGAGAATGTGAAGATGTCTGCATGTAACAATGAATTGGTTGATGTGGATTTTCCATATACATCCATAACCACTTCACCACTTGGCATTGCGTCAATAAGCAGGTCCATAAAATCCAAGTTTCCAGTGTTTGATGTTCAATGTGTTGTTATTTAGACACTGCATCATTTGTTCCAATTCTCCGATGTACCCTTCCCAGATGAACAGGATGTCACCTATATACCTCATACAATGGTGGATTTATTCCAGATGGGGCACCATATTGGAATATACCATATTTCCCCAAATATAACACCTAGCCCGAAAATTAGCTCTAGCATGAGTTTACAGGATTTTTTGGCGTATGCTTGAAATATAATCCGTACTCCAAAAATAAGCCATAGTTACAGCCAGTGCTAGGATTAGGGGGAGTCAAACCTTGCAATTTTTCAGAGCCCCTACTCTCTTAGGGACCCCAGCAGTTGTATTCCAAAGTTCAGATTGCTTAAGGACCTTTGATGTCTTTACAATCATGTGATTAACTGTCTCTTAGTTTGAGAAGTTCTAAAAGAACTTAACAGGAGACAGGCTGGTATGCAAGACTGACATTAGGGGGATGGGAGAGCAAACTGGGAAATTTCCCAGGGCCCCCATTCTTCCCAGGGCCCCAGGTTTTATATCCTGTTTCAGGACTTTCGTGCCATCATGTCATGTGACCACAAGTCAATGCAGGAATCTAAAACCGAAGATGAAACAGACTGGTATATATGTGCAGTGTGTGTGTGCGACAGATAGATAATAGATAGATATTAGATGGCTAGATAATAGATAAGTAGATACATAGATGATAGATAGACAATATATAAATATATAGATAGCAGATGGATATATACAATGATAGACAGATACATAGATATATAGATACACTCAGATGTGTTACACCCAGGTTTTTGTGAGTTATGTTATTGTTCCAGAATGTGATAACATGATTACATTTGAAAAAATGTTGATTTTTTTGTTCAAGAATAAATGTGGATTGTTGTTCATGAAAAAAATTAGACATCCCCTTAAAATAAGCCCTAGCCAATTTTTCGGGAAAATTTGGAACTCCTCTCCCATCCCCCCAAAATAGATTGGCACAGTGGGTGGCACAAGATGCTCCCATTGCTGTACCTTGGGACTGTAAGTAGATTTGTTGACAAAACATGAAAAAATTGTGGGTTAGAATGAAATAAAGAAGAACCAAGACCAATGTTACTGTCTCTCACATACCACTGCACTGCCTTGATTCTGTTGGTGTGTAGGATAGAGGTATATGGGGCTTCCATGTCAGCCGAAACTAAGATCATGTTGGTGTACAACCCCGGGGCTCAGCCGGCTGTCGAGCCGCTCGGATCCATGCTCGTCGGTGGGTGGCTCGAGCTCCTCATGGACCCGAGGGTCACGTCGCTCTGAAGGGGAGTTGCTGGCGCTACATGAGGAGTGGTGTTCAGTGGAGAGATGCACGGCCGGGGCCGCAGTTGATTGGGGGTTAAGTTCGTGACGCCACCCACGGGTTGTGGTGAATGGATGGACACCACCGCTGCCATTGACTAGGCTACCGGGGACAGTGTTGAGTAGCTTGGTGTTGACCCCCTCTGTGGGTAGGGGAAATGATGGTCCTGGGGGCCAGAGGGAGGTGCTGAGGTGGGGGAATGGGTGTTGCATACTGGCATGTCAGTGCGGTGCGTGGCCCGAAGGCACTGTTGTACTCACTATTACAAACACGCTGGAGTCTCTGGTAAACCAAACAAGATGGTGGACGGTGCCCGCAGCCGGCTGCGCTTTTTCCCCTTTTCAGGTTGATGGTGTCCGCCTTTCTACTGCACCTCACTTTTGTAGAAATTTACGACTCCTATGCCTGAGCAATGGTAGTCCGCTCCCCAGCCTGATGTATGCCACAGACGCTGGCCCGTGGGGTCTTGATGCCTGGGCGGTGGCTTTCTACCCCTATCGTTGGGCTGTTGTCTTCAGTCGGGTCTTAGGTGGGAAAGTCCAGTCCTCAATCAGTTGATTTGACTAGGTCCAGTTGTTTCTGGGCCTCGTACTGGGTCTGAGTACCCCTCCTGGTGCTCCAGTTTCCAATCGGTTCCCCGGTTCGGTACCGGCGGGCCACTACCCGGTCCCGGTCCCTTACGGTTCCACCGGCTGTAATGCCAGTTCCTGCAGGCAGCCACCACCATCTGCCTCCTTGCCACGGTACCAGGGCTACGACCCCGGCACCGGTCAGTGTTAACGCCGCAATCCTGACACCTCAGGCCTGCTGCACTTGAACTTGACTCTCCACTTCACAGTCCAGACTCAGCTACTGTGTGTCCTGTCTCAGGCTCTCTGGACTCCTAGGTGGGCGTGGCCAACCACCTGACCCCGCCCCCCTGGTGTGCCCATTGACCCCTGAGAGAGGTGACAAGGGTTTTGTAGGTTGGCTGCTGTCACCTTATTAAGGGGGGAGGTACAATGTGTTTGTGTAAGGGCCTACCTGTGACCACCTGGCTAGTCCAGGGCGTCACATTGGCATTGAGGTGTATCTGGTCTAATCTCTGTAGGGCCGCCAAGGTATCCCTAATGCAAGATGAAAAGGTACCTACCCACCAAAGGTTTTACATAATGATCTAAAATTACGCATATGGGTTCACACAGACTCAAATTTCCTGAAACAATTGGTCTCCCTGGAGGATCTTGTTGAGTTTTTCTGGATTTTGGGGACTAGGTAAGTTGTTGCAGTTCTGAGTTGATATTCCTGGATGAAATCCAGCAGATTTTTGGGGACAATGTTGTCAGATATGGCCTTTTCTAAAATATCCTGAAAATCCTGCTGGTTGGTTCCCTTTAAATTAATTATCCCTTGGAAGATGGTTCGCAAAGGGGTTATTTCATCTAAAAAAAATGTCTATTTTTTTTTCCCCAGAAACAGCACCTATCTGTTCCATGGGCTGAATTTTTGGTATTGCACTGTTGGTACATTAAACTTAATAAGATAGAACTGCAATAACGATTTTACCCCACGGATATAAATGCAGCTGAGGTTTGGTGTTTCACACATATCTGTATGTAACGCCCTGGACAAGCCAGGGGTCACAGGTAATGACGTCACCACACCCTACACCCCGGTTAGGTACACCTGAGCTAGACCTGAAATCCTTGTTGCCTTCCTCCAGGGGCTGATATCCACACCAGGGGGTGGAGCCAGGCGGTTGGTCTCCACCCACCAAGGAGTTCACAGTCCTGGAGGCGGGAAAACCCGGCAGTTCAGTTTTGGAGAGGAGAGAGAGTAGTTGTGCAGTGAAAGTGAAAGGAGGAAAAGTGACAGTTTGAAAGCCTGAAGTTGGTCCGGGTGTGTGCCCCGGACCGAGACAGCAAGGTTAGCAGACGGCGGTGACCGTCTGCAGGAGTGGCCTATCAGAGTTACCGTAAGGACCGCGGATGGGTGGTGGCTCGGCGGTACCGGACCGGTATACAAGGAGAAGCCAGCACCATTGGCAGGGACCTTTCGGATCCCGGCAAGGCTAGGAGTCGCCGTGAATTTGCCAAATCCGTCAGTGAAGGGGACCTTCGGGTCTCCAAACAACTAAGTCCCGATTGAAGGCAACCGTCCAACCGTATGAGAGAGACACCGCCACCGCCAAGGCACCAGTTTCTCAGGGCCAGCGCCTGCGGGCAAAGAGGGGCTCCTCCGGCCCATATCCAAGTCGGGGAGCGGGTTACCGGTGGGAATCCATCGCTACCAACATCGAACTCAGGTGTAGGGAAAGAGACAGTCACCGTTAACTACCGGGGAAAAGCAACAGCAGCCGTCCGTGGGAACCGTCTTTCCAGCCATGTGTTTTACCGAGAACTGTGTCATCGTCTCAGGCTGAGTGAGTACCACCATGCCGAGTGCTGCCCCTGTGACCCTGCACCTCACCAAGCCCCGCACCGGGCCTCCCACCCCTCTTCCTCCACCTCATCACTGGGCCCCGGGACAATCACCCCCTACCCACGGAGGGGAGAACTAACAACTTTGCTGCTCCCTGTCACCGCTCCCGGGATCCCCATACAGAGCAGCGGTGGTGTTACCAAAAATCACCACAACTGTGGGTGGCGTCACGGACAATATCCCCAACACCAAACCACCCCTTTTCACTCACGGGCGAGGAGCGCCGCTCGAGTCCCCGGGATCTGGCCCATCGCTCGAGCCACCGAGCAGCAGCAGCCGCAGAGCAGCGGCAGCCGGACCCGAGCAGTGGGAGAGTGCAGCGTCCCCTCCTCCGCCCGCGACATGTATAAAAGACTTTCCTTTTTTCAGTAGAGATAGAAAAAAGGACTAATACATTACCCGGAAGAGAAAGAGTCCATCAACGCTGGTTATAAATGCATGGAGCAGATAAAGCCAGGGACAATGACCCTCAATTCACCACTTTTTCATTATTTTTCACCCTTCCGAGCAGTTCTTTTACATTTTCACTTTTAATCCTTCAAATGTACAAAATGGGAAACTTGGTGCAACATTAGAGACTTGCACTACAACATAATTTGAGGTATAGAGGAGATCACACATAGGTACATGGAAAGCGCGCTCAATGAGCGATCTAGAGTTTTTGGACAGCTATTAACTTGACATCTCATCATACTAAGTCTAAGGAGCGGCCACTCATGTAATGGGGGTATGAGTCTTTCCAGAAAATCAATATGTTATGATTGAAAAGTCAGCATGAACAATCAGTTTACTCGTCCTATTTCACAACACTATCTAGTGCTGGGCTAAGGGTTTGATTGGGTCTCATCAGTAAGACAACGCCGAGGGTGATTGGGAAATAAGTAACAGGTATGGACAAGTGGATGTCTTAGTGATGAGTTTGTGCACATTGTGATGCACAGTGATCAAGACACATACACTATATAGACAAACGTACTGGGACACACCTCTTCATCCTTTTATTCAGGTTTTTCATATCAAATAGCCAAAGTGTGTACAGTGGCTTAACCAAAGTCCAATGGACCCCGGTGGAAAATTTGGGCCCTGCACATTGGTCAGATGTATGGGCCCTTGTAGTGTTCTAAATCCTATAAAGATATAAGTGTTGTCCTCCACTCCCGCTTCATTATCTAGTAATGTTCCCTAGTCTGTGTCCCATACTGGTAAATATGTCCCCCATCCTGGGCCCTTCCAGGTATAAGTGTCCCCCATCCTAGTATATATGTCCCCCATCATGGGCCCCTTTCTGGTAAATATGACCCCCATCCTGGTATATATGTTTCTATCCTGGGCCCTTTCCTGGTATATATGTTTCCCATTCTGACTCTCATGCATAAACCCCCCAAAAAATATTCTACTCCCCTTCCCCACTACCCACGTCCTGTGGTATCCGCCTCTTTAGCCGTCATAGTGGCTGGCAGCTGACATCGGCATGTGTGATGCCCTGGCCTAGCCAGGTAGTCACAGACACAACACCATACATCCCTCCTTCCCGGACAGGTCACATCAGTCACACATTAAACATGTTGCCACCCTCCAGGGTTGATGTCCACACAAGGTGGTGCGGAGCCAGGTGGTTGACCCCACCCACCAAGGAGTTCACAGACCTGGAGGCGGGAAAAACACAACAGTCTAGAGAGTAGACAGTAGTCAGTCGGAGGGTCCAGTTGTAGGCAGTGGAGTCTGAGGAGCGAAACTGTTGGTGTCTGGGTTGGAACCCAGGCACTTCCAGCAAGGTCGGCAGATGGTGGTGGCCGTCTGCAGGAGTTGGTGAAAGTCAGAGAAACTGTAGGACCGGGGTCGGGCGGTGGCCCGCCGGTACTGAACCGGGGAGCCGATTGGAGCCAAGCACCAGGCAGGGTACTCAGACCCCGACTAGGCTTGAAGCCAACCTTTAGTCAAATTTTCTGATTGCGGTCTGGAACTCAGGGGTTCATTCCCACCCAAGTGCCGATTGAAGGGAACAGCCCAACCATTCTGGATAGGTGCCACCGCCAAGGGCCAGAGATCCAAAGGGCCAGCGTCTGCAGGCAAACGGGCTCCTCCGGCACATATACGTCGGGGAGAGGACTCTCGGTGCCCAGGCATTGGAGTCAAAACACAAAACACAGGTGCAGGGAAACGACAGCCACCATCAACCCGTCCAGGGAGAACACCGCATCCGGCTGCGGGCCCCGTCCATACAGCCGTTTGGTTTACCAGAGACTCTGTCCATCTGTGTCTGAGTGAGTACACCTGTGCCATCCGGCACCACGCTGCGCTGCACAGCACCCCTGCATCCTGCCAAAACACATCCTGCGGAACCCTCCCTCCTACCGGGCCCCGGGACCAACAGCCCCTACCCACGGAGGGGTCAACACCTAGCTGCTCCCCGCCATCGCTCCCGGGAACCCCGTCACCAGCAGCGGTGGTGCCCACCATCACCACAACCCGTGGGTGGCGTCACGAACTCTATACATCCCAAAAAGAAATCCAATTCCCCTTTTCACTCAAGGACGAGGAGCGCTGCTCGAGCCCCGAGTCCGGCCCACTCGAGCCACCGAGGAGAAGGCACCGGATCGGAGCGCGGTCTCCCCGAGCAGCCCCCGCGACGGGGAAACCGGCCCCCGCCCCCAACACATGCCTGCTATGGCAATGCATGACATCAGTCACTGCCATCATGTGATGCCAATGCCTTTGATTAGCCGGTGGCATGTATTACAGTTTCCTGAACCGAAGTCGCAGATCTCTGTGCCACAATTCATTTCAACTAATTGTGAACGCTTGGATGCATATCCAGCTGAAGTAGACATTGTTTGGGTCGGTGGGCCCTCTCCTCCCCCAGGTGGGTAATGTCTGGTCTCGCCACCCCCTACCCCTAACACTGCTGTATAACATCCACCCCCCTCCACTGTATAACATCTGGCCCCTCCGCCATGCCATCTGCTTTTATTAAATGTGACAAAATGGCTGCTGGTGGAGAGCTCACTGATACGAGTGAAGTCCTGTAATAGGAGCCATTGGTGTAACAAGTCCATTACTGACATTTCTTCCCTCCTAAATCTTCCCCCATCACTTGTGAGTCATATTATTGAGAAATGGAAGAAACAATGGCAACTCAGCCATGAAATGAAGACCACGTAATGCTACAGAGTGGAGGTCCGAGTGCTGAGGAGCAGAGGGCAGAAAAGTCACCAATGCTCTGCTGACTCCATATCTGCAAAGTCCAAACCTCCTTTGGTAACTTCAGCTCAAACACTGTGCTCGTCGTTAGCTTCATGCCCGAGCAGCTGCAGCAGCCGTACATCACCAAGCTATTCTCTGGAGCAGTGGAAATGTGTTCTGTTCAGTGACGGATTATATTTCTTTATCTGGCTTCTGATGGACGAGTCTGAGTTTGATGAATGTCAGAAGAACGTTACCCACCTGACTGACTTGTGCCTGCTGTACAGTTTAGAGGACGATGGATAAAACTATCGGCTTGTTTTTTTAGGGGTCAACCTAGACTCTGGAAAATTGTAGCTTCCACCTTTGAGAGAACACAACACCATGATTGGGGGAGTTCAGTGTGGAAGAACATGACCGACTACAAAAAGCCTGACCTCCACTCCATCCCCATGAACTAGAACAGAGATTGTGAGACTTGACTGTCACAATTCTCTGTGCAGAGCATCTCACAGACTTGGAGATGCTCTGCGGCGCTTACAGATCTGGCAGTGTGTCTATTCCTTTGTGCAGAGCATCTTGCCATTGGAGATGCTCTGCAGCGCCGCCCTTGATCCTGAATTAGCACTTTGGTTACTACACAGGAGGAGTCCATGCTGCTTCTGGGAGGTGCTGGTTACTCAGCTGTTCCACCTTCCGGGTAATTGCTCAGGCTTCTTTACTGAGCATGCTCCCCAGAACTCTGCCAGTTGTATTCTCTGGCTCTGCTGTGTTGCCATAGTTTGTGTGTCTGCTAGTATTCTGATCTTAGTATTTTGACCCCGAACTGTTATTGGACTTCTCTCTGCCAGCTCCCTAGTCCTGTCTTGTTCTCCTGCCTTTGACCCGCACCGTTACATGACCACGTCTCTGCTTGCTCCTGGTATTTTGATCCTCGGATTGTGACCTGACTACGTCTCTGTTTACCCCTTCTGATTATACATGACCTCCTGATACCAGACCCTGGCTTTCCTGACTACCCTTCCGTCCACGCAACCCCATAAAGTAGTGACTAACGTTACACTGGACAAGCCAGGACGTCACAGGTACTGCAACAACACACCCTACACCCCGGTTAGGAACACCGAAGTCAAACACAAACCCTTGTTGCCTCTCTCCAGGGGCTGATGTCCACACCAGGTGGGGTGGAGCCAGGCGGTTGGCTCCTCCCACCGAGGAGTTCACAGTCCTGGAGGCGGGAAAGAAGGACAGTCAGATAGTGAAAGGAGTAGAGTGAGGAAGTGGTAGTAGAGGAACTGACTCGTCGTGTCCGGGTACGTGGCCCAGGCACCTGACAGCAAGGTTGCCAGACGGTGGTGACCGTCTGCAGGAGAGGCCGATTGACGCACAACCGGTGGCCCGCCGGTACCGAACCGGGGAGCGAAGAGAAGCCAGCACCATCCGGCAGGGCCTACGGACCCCGACCAGGC
This sequence comes from Anomaloglossus baeobatrachus, assembly GCF_048569485.1. NCBI lineage: Eukaryota > Metazoa > Chordata > Amphibia > Anura > Aromobatidae > Anomaloglossus > Anomaloglossus baeobatrachus. Next base: position 624,510,485 of record NC_134355.1, read on the forward strand.
TAGGAGTCGCCGTAAAACTGGTCAAATCCGTCAGCGACGGGAACCTCTGGGGTTTCCCAGCAGTAAAGACCCGACTGAAGGCAACCATCCAAACCGTGAGGGAGATAAAGCTACCGCCAGAGCTAGAGCTCCCAGGGCCAGAGCCTGCGGGCAAAGGAAGGGCTCCCTTAGCCCGCTCCCCAGCGGTATGTTGGCTATCAGTGGGAAGCCATTGGGGCCGAGAACAGAACACCGGTGCAGGGAGAGACAGTTACCGCCAACCTACCGGGAGTGACCGCCGCAGCCGTCTGTGGGACTCGTCCATCCAGCCATTTGTTTTACCAGAGACTCCGTGTGCGTTACTGGCTGAGTAAGTACCATCGTGCCGTCTGGTACTGCGCTGCCCCACGACCCTGCACCCGGCCAGGCCCCGCAACCCACCTTCCGACATCCACCACCGGGCCCCGGGACCACCCAAAACCCCCTACCCACGGAGGGGAGAAAACATCTCAGCTGCTCCTTGCCAACGCTGCCGGGATCCCCGTACAGAGCAGCGGTGGTGTCCCAACCTCACCACAAACCGTGGGTGGCGTCACGGATAATATCCCTACACCCAAACCACCCCTTTCACTCACGGGCGAGGAGCGCCGCTCGAGTCCCCGGGATCCAGCCCACCGCTCGAGCCACCGAGCGAGCAGCAGCGGCAGCCGGACCCGAGCAGTGGGTGAGCGCAGCGTCCCCTCCTCTGCCCGCGACATATGTATGTGTGTGTGTGTATGTATGTGTGTATGTCCGCTAAAGGAATCCGCACCGTCGTATTTACAATCACAAAATTCTGCATAGACCTCATGTGACTCAGGGAACATCATAGACTATGTTTTGATGGGAAAATGTAACCCCACGCTTTACAGTTACTCTCCAAAAATCCTGCCTCCATTAAAGTCAGGAGGAGGTAGGAGCCACAGGTTATTAACAGCAGCTGTGATTTGTTGCTATAGGAACAAAATAAATTGTTAGTATAACAACCTTATGTGTGAGGTAATAAGATGTCGGTGGGGAGATGGATAGAGAGAGAGACAGAAAGAGACAGAGTGAGAGAGACAGTCAAAGACACAGACAGATGCAGACAGGGAAAGAGAAAGACAGAGAGACAGACAGGGAAAGAGACAGACAGATAGGGAAAAAGACAGACAGAGATACAGGGGAACGTTACAAACGGTAATAAAAACACTTTAAATAACAACGGACGGGTCCCAGTTCTTCTGCTTTCCCACCCAAATAACCTGACGGGGAATGAGACAGATGGGGAACGAGATAGACGGGGAACGAGATAGACAGGGAACGAGACAGACGGGGAACGAGACAGACGGGGAAAGAGACAAATGTGGAAAGATACAGACCTGGAATGAGACAGACCTGGAAAGAGACAGATCTGGAACGAGACAAACCTGGAACGAGACAGACGGGGAACGAGAACAGATGGGGAAAGAGACAGACGGGGAAAGAGACAGACGGGGAAGAGACAGACAGGGTAAGAGACAGATGGGGAAAGAGACAGAAGGGGAAAGAGACAGAAGGGGAAAGAGACAGACGGGGAATGAGACAGACCTGGAATGAGACAGATCTGGAAAGAGACAGATGGGGAAAGAGTGACAGACAAGTAGAGAGAGACAGACAGACACAGACAGAAAGAGATAGAGAGACAGAGATAGAGAGAGACAAAAAGAGAGAATGACACAGAGAAAGACAAAGAGACTGACACAGAGACAGACAGAGAGACTGATACAGAGACAGAAAGACTGATACACACAGACACAGACAGACAGGCAGAGACAGACAGACAGAGACAGACAGACAGAGACAGACAGACAGAGACTGGGAGAGAGACAGAGACAGTTACTATCCCGGGCAACCCCTGGGTACTACAGCTGGTATAATATAAATTCTGAAAACTTAGCCATGATTGAGTGCAATCAGTTCAGCATCTTTTGTACCAAACTATCACTCTGTAACTGCTGTATATTTTGATGTATGTTTTTCCCTGACAGATCAATGTCTATTGATTGCAATCTCAATTTAAGCCAACAGAATCCTCATTTCTTGCGACTTCATTGAATTTCAACCTAAACTACCCCTCCAAATGTCATAAGTTCACTGCCAGCCGCATACTTATGGTGTTCCAGCTGAAAACAATCTGTGGACCTCTATGACCCTGTAAGCACTGGTCAATTATGATGGAATAAGCTGGTTCTGCACATACATTGTATTGTGTGGCATCCATCACGCTATGTTCAAAAAGGCTCACACTCAGTAATCACTTAGAGATCAGTGTCTGCAAACAATAATTAAGGCAATTTACTATATATTTATTTTATTACAGTAAAAATAGTTATTCCACTGAAATAAAACTTGCTTTATGTCTTCATTGTCCTAAAGGTGTCCGGGGTTGATAATAATCACATCTACAGTATATTCACCCCACAGCAGGCTGCCTATCCGCCCCTGCATTGTTTACATCACTACAGTAGCGGTAATGATGGCAGATATCCATTTTTTTTTTAAGATCAGGTATGGATTAACCCCTTCCCACCACTACCAAATTTCATTTTTGCGCTTGCATTTTTTTCCTCCTCTTCTTCCATGAGTAATCACTTTTTTTTTTATTTTTCTGTCTACACAGTATGAGGTTGTCTTTTGCGAGATGAGTTGTAGTTATAAATAACAACATTTATTTTACTGTGCAATGTAGTGAAAAATGTAAAAAAATAAGAGATGCAAATCCATTAATTTTTTGGGGGATTATGTTTTTACATTATTCATTATGCGAAAAAAATTATTTTCCAAGTCAATACATTAACGGTGAACAATACTAATTTATTCCATTCTTTTTTCACCTTACATACATATAATTAAGAGTGATAATATCCAGCCGTATATTATGTTACATTTAATTATCATTTTTATCTATTTATAATTACAGCACCATTATCACATAAAATAGCCCTATTTGAGTTCCCAAAAACATAGATAGTGATGACCGAATATATTTGGCACTATTTGTTACTTGCACGAATATTAAGGTATTTGTGATATCTGTGACTTGCCGAGTATTTTGGTATTCGCCTCGTGAAATTTGAGACCCCTTCTAGTATGTTTAGTGCCTGATACCTGATATAGCCACGGGGATCGCCTTCCAATCACAGTAATGCTGTAGCCATCTTTGCTACTGGCATTAATGTGATTGGGAGAGGTAGTGAGAAAAAAAAGAAGTGACTTACTGATATTCCCTACAGGTGTCACACTACTTCCAGGTCCTTTCATTCATCTCATACATATTCACTGCTTCCCCTGCCCACCCTCTCTGACGGCATCTGTGACTGGCTGTGTGACGCCCTGGACCCCAGGGGTCACAGGTCACTACACACACACACACCCTTCTGTGGCGCCCCTGAGGCTTCCGTCACCACAGGAACATTGCACCCCATCCAGCGGTGTGATGTACCATTCTGGGTAAGGAAAGGAGTGAACGCCGGTCCCCAGGCAAATTTACACTACACCCATTGTTAGGTACACACTGGGACCAGGGACAGTGGCAGTAACACTCCCATGCTGCATGCTGGGAGGGGCCGTAAGACCCATCCCTGCTCCTATAGGGTACAGCTTAGCAACTGGGGAGGTGGGAGGAGCCACCGGAGAGCAGACAGAGAAAGGAAGGTCAAGTTTAGTCAGATAGAGAGAGAGGGGAGAAGGAGGAGGAGGTCTGCGGGAGGCAGATGAGAAGGAGAGGCAGAAAGAAAGCTCTAGTCAGACAGGAGCTAAGAGAAGAAAGTGACGCTTCCTGGTGAAGAACCTGGGACTCAGAGGGTCCAGGTGACACCAAGCTGAGGAAGAAAAGGGATTCCAGGGCCACAGAGAGCTTTTGAGCTGGTGGCCTGTTCCACAGGAACATCGGTGGAGGGATCAAGCTGCAACAGGGGACGGTCCCTAGAAACCGGAGGAGGGAAAAATCATCTCCAACAGTAAAAACCGAGGCCCAGGGAAAGTTGCAAACTCTCAGGGCCACAGCCCACAGCAGAACCTCTGGAAAAGGGGCAAATAACCGTCAGGCGAGCTCCCAGCCCGGAGGCTGTTGTGGAGGCCGAGCCAGGTTCATCCTACAAAGGCAAGGTTTAAGGAGACAGCTGCAGATAGAGACACCTGAGAGAAGGGTACCGGCTTTCATTCTAGGAATTACCCAGGATCGGCGGAGGTCCCTGACAGTGGGTCTCAGCAGTCCAGAGGCACCAGTGTGCTTAAGCCCAGGAAGTGTGAGTAAAGACCTTGGAATTGCACCCTCTGGTGTTGTCTCAGTTATTGTCGCCTGCATAGACTTCCACCACACCATAGACTCTCACGAGCACTAACTGTGCCCCGGGGTACCGCTCCACCTGTGGGGAGCAGTACCATCATTGCTGCCATTCCATCACCCCGGAGGCCTCATACAGCAGCGGCGGCTTAATAGCCGCATACCACAGGTGGCGTCACGAACACAAACTTTATCCCCCCAACACTGCAGCCATATTTTATTGACACCCACCAGGGCCACGGAGTCGGGCCCCGCCACCACTGACGACCCCCAGACTAGTCCGGCCCGGCACCGGGTGTCCCATAGCCCTTTGGTGGGCGAGTCACTTCCCTGGACAGGTCACACCAGTCAAACTTTAAACACTTGTTGCCATCCTCCTGGGCTGCCTTTCCCACTACTGCCAGTCTCCGGAGAGGCTGGTTGGAGGAAGGACTCGCAGCAGAGCAGGCTGGGGTCTGGTCACCACCAGGACCAGTGACCATCCTCCGGGTCGGGGGTCCCCTTGGACGTGGGGCCCCTGAGTGACTGCCGGGTGCAAAACACTGTACCCGTTCCCGCTTGGGTAGCCTGGGCCAGGTTCCTGTTTCTGCACTGGGGAAAAGGGGTGCTGCCCATTTCTTAGGGGCAGCATCAAGGTCTAGGTTGCTTGGGTGGGAAAGCGGAAAGACATGGACCCGTTCCCTGTTATTAATAAAAATGTTCCGTTTGTAACGGTTTAAGAACGTGCCTCCCATAAGGGAAGAAATGAAAAATGCTTAATGTTTACATGTTTTTGTTCCCGTGTTTCTTATATTTTTCAGAAAAATAAAACTGGTGGTGGACGGGCAGCCCGCGGATGGTCTGCATTAAACCAAGGGAGAATGTGACGCCCTGGACCCCAGGGGTCACAGGTCACTACACACACACACTCACACACCCTTCCCTGGACAGGTCACACCAGTCAAACTTTAAATCCTTGTTGCCACCCTCCTGGGCTGATGTTCACACCAGGTGGGGCGGAGCCAGGTGGTTGGCCCCGTCCACCGAGGAGTTCACAGTCTGGAGGCAGGAAAAATACAACAGTCTGGGAGAGAGTCCAGTCTTGGACAGTAGTGAGAGAGGAGTGAAACTGTTGGTGTCTGGGTTGGAACCCGGGCTCGTACAGCAAGGTCGGCAGACGGTGGTGGCCGTCTGCAGGAGTTGGCGAAGGTCAGCGGAACCGTAGGACCGGGGTCGGGCGGTGGTCCGCCGGTACCGAACGGGGGAGCCAATTGGAGTCAAGAACCAGGCAGGGTACTCAGACCCCGACTAGGCTTAAAGCCAACCTCTAGTCAAATTCTCTGATTGCGTTCTGGACCTCAGGAGTTCATTCCCAACCAAGTCCCGATTGAAGGCAATAGTCCAACCAGTAGGATAAGCGCCACCGCCAAGGGCCAGAGATCCAAAGGGCCAGTGTCTGCAGGCAAAGGGGCTCCTCCTGCATATATACGTCGGGGAACGGATTACCGGTGCCCAGACATTGGAGTCGACATTCAAACACAGGTGCAGGGAAACGACAGCCACCATCAACCCATCCAAGGAAACACTGCAGCCGGCTGCGGGCCCCGTCCATCCAGCCGTTTGGTTTACCAGAGACTCTGTCCATCTGTATCTTAGTGAGTACACCAGTGCCATCCGGCACCACGCTGCGCTGCACTGCGACCCTGCACCCTGCGAGCCCCATCCTACTGGAAAGCAACCAGCCACCGGGCCCCGGGACCAATAGCCCCTACCCACGGAGGGTTCAACACCTAGCTGCTCCCCGCCATTGGTCCCGGGAACCCCGTCACCAACAGCGGTGGTGCCCACCATCACCACAACCCGTGGGTGGCGTCACGAACACTCTACCCATCCCAAAAATCCAACTCCCCTCTCTTTTCACTCGTGGGCGAGGAGCGTTGCTCGAGCCCCGAGTCCGGCCCGCTCGAGCTACCGAGGAGAAGGTACCGGATACGAGCGCGATCTCCCCGAGCAGCCCCCGCGATGGGGAAAGCCGGCCCCCGCCCTCGACAGCTGCATTCAGACTGCCGGCATGCCGGGGTCTCTGAATGGCTGCTCTCACAGAGGCTGTCTGGGTCCCCTAATGAAGTGTAAAAATAAATAAATAATAATAAAAGTGTCGCTGGGTCTCCCATATATTGATACCCAGGACAGATAAAGCATACAGCTACAGGCTGCCGCCCCCAGTAAGTGCACATTTTCTTGGCTGTGTATCAAAATAAGAGGGACCCCATGCGGCTTTTTTTAATTTAAATAAATATATATGTGCCGCCCCCGTGCCAGCAACCAGCGCTGCTCGGATCCGGGCCTGCTGGGGTACTGGCTCGAGGGTCTCCGGACCCGGGGGTCTCACGGACATGCCGAATAAATGGGGGGACATAGATGTACGTGTGGCGCCCCTGAGGCTTCCGTCGCCACAGAGACATTGCACCTCAGCCAGAGGTGTGATGTCCCATGCTGGGTAAGGAAAGGAGTAAACGCCGGTTCACAGGCAAATTCACACTAAACCCATTGTTAGGCATATTTTGGGACCGGGGATAGTGGCTGCTACCCCCCCATGCTGCATGCTGGGGGGCCGTAAGTCCCATCTCTTCTCCCATAGGGTGGGGCCTAGCAACTGCAAAGGTGGGAGGAGCCAGCAGAAGGTAGAGCAGATGCAGGAAGGTCAAGTTTCAGTTTGCAGACAGAGTGAAGAGAGAGAGTCTGAGAGAGGAGAGCTGAGAGGAGTTAGCAAGGAGAAGTTGGAGAGAGAGAAAGTGAAGCTTCCTGGTGGAGACCCTGGGGCCCAGCTAGGCCCAGGTAACACCACAGCAGTGAACTACAGAAAGGATTCCAGGGCCACTGAAAGGCTTTCAAGCTTGTGGCCTGTTCCACTAAGTCATTGGGTGGAGGGATCAGGCTGCATACAGGGAACGGTCCCTAGAAACTGGAGGAAGATAAGTCATTTTCCAAAAGTGAACACCGAGGCCCAGGGTGGTTGCAAGCGCCCAGGACCACAGCCCACTGTAGAACCCCTAGGAAGAGGGCAAGATTCATTCAGACAAGCCTTCTTGACCAGAACCTATAGTGGAGGACACGACAGGAGGGCCCTGGAGGAGTCCACCCTGGCCTCCAAGGCTCGAATCCGGAAAGCCCGCAAAGGATCCCAGGGCCCAGTTAGAAAAGGACAGGTCATTGACTTCCGACAGGCGGAGGGCTGGGGCTTTATTCAGGAGCCCGGCCTAGGCAAGGACGTATTTGTCTCCCGCCGGGACATTGAGGAGCACCTGACCAGAGGCCACCCAGGGCGCGACGTCCAGTTCGGCGACCTGGTTGAGTTTATGCGGCTGATGGGGAGCCGTGATGGTACGCCCTGGAAGTGCATGTACAACGGGAGGAAACAGCCACAGAAGAGCCAGAGTGGCGCCATTCCAACCAAGCCAACCTCCCCACTCCAGCAAACAGTCCCATGTCTATCGGCAGTCCCACTCCAGCCCAGGTCGCAGCACGCAGCCACAGACCTGCTACCAGCGCACAGGGGACGCAAACCATGATATCATCGACATACCTGTTGCCTGGAGCCATGCCCGAATGGGATCCTCGAATCTATCCAGCAGAATAGAAAAAGAAGAAAATACAGAACTGTATATAGCCCCTGTCTGTCCCTCGTCATTCCTTAAAGACTTTCCTCTGCATGCCCCACCCCATTGTTCTTTATGAAGACGACACCCTTCCTTGAATTACTTCCCTTATGTTCTTTGCGAAGATGTCACCCCCTTGTTGATGTGTTACTGGGCCACTAGACTGGAAAGTGGTCTACTGTTATATATGTGTATTGATGTCTCATGTTAAACCAGGCCACTGCATACAGGGAACGGTCCCTAGAAACTGGAGGAAGATAAGTCATTTTCCAAAAGTGAACACCGAGGCCCAGGGTGGTTGCAAGCGCCCAGGGCCACAGCCCACTGTAGAACCCCTGGGAAGAGGGCAAGATTCATTCAGACAAGCCTTCTTGACCAGAACCTATAGTGGAGGCCGCGACAGGTTCATCCAGAAAGGTCAAGGCCTTGAAGACAGCCGAGGGAAGAGACACAACTGAAGGGTGCACCGGCATTTACTCCCAGAACTACCCGGGATCGGCGGAGGTCCCTGACAGGGGATTCCAGCACACCAGTGGGCGACCAGTTCGCGACATCCATGAACCAGTGAGTAAAACCTTGAAACTGCACCCCCTGGTGTTGCCTCCATTATTTCGCCTGCACTGCACCATCTACAACACCACCATAGACTTTAATAAGCACCAACGGTTGCCCCGGGGTACCACTCCACCTGTGGGGAGCAGAACCACCATAGCTGCCAGTCCATCAGCCCCGGAGGTCCCATCCAGCAGCGGCGGCTCCATAGCCGCAATCCACAGGTGGCGTCACGAATAACCTACAAACTTTATTATTGTTTACCATCTCCACCACTGCCACATTAGTTGACCCCGCCAGGGTCACTGAGTCGGGCCCCGCCACCACTGACTACCCCCGGACTAGTCCAGCCCGACACCGGGTGTCCCAAAGCCCTGGGGTGGGCGAGTCATACGGGCTAGGCCGTGACGCCACCCATGGTGTGTGGTGAGTTGGGACACCACCGCTGCTGTTATGGGGCACCCGGGGGAGATGTAGTGGCAGCTGGATGTTAACCCCTCCGTGGGTAGAGATGGCTGTCCCGGGACACAGTGTCTGGTGCAAGGTGTAGCGACGGCAAGGGGATGCTTGAGTACTCACAGTCAATAAATTACACGAGTCTCTTATAAACCAAGGTGATGGTGGCCGGCGCCGCGGCCGGTTGCATTCGGATCCCCCACCCGGGCTGGTGGTCTCTATCCTTTTCCTCTGCACTGACTTTGTGTAAGGTGGACTTCCTAGTCTGGAATTCAGGAGTCCGCTCCCGCCTGGATGTGGCCTAAGGAGCCTTGCCCACAGACGCTGGCCCGTGGGATCTATGGGCCTTGGTGGTGACCTCTTATCCCTATTGGTGGGCTGTTGTCTTCTATGAGGGACTTTGGGTGAGACAGGACCTATAATCCTGGCCTCAATCGGTTAATTAACCAGACCGCTGGTTTCCGTTCCTGGCTTCAGGGTCCGAGTACCCCCCTTTGTGCTCCGGTTTCCGGGTCGGTTCCCCGTGTCGGTACCGGTGGGCTACAACCCTGTCCCGGTCCACCTCAGTTCTGCCGAGCCGTCTTCCCGTTTCCTGGTGACGGAGACCACCGTCTGCCTCCTAGCCAAAGGCACCAGGGCTCCTACCCTGGTACCGTTCAACTTGAACTTTTCCTGCTGGAGCTACACTTAGCTCCAGCCCACACTCCTCTCCAAACTGAACTCAGAGCTCAACTTAGACTAGACTGCTTGTTTTTCCACCCCGGGCTGTCTAGACCCCTGGGTGGGCGTGTCCAACCGCCTGGTCATGCCCACTGGTGTGTCTGTCTTTCCCTAAGGGGGGTGACTAGGGTTTTAGGTTAGCTGTGTGTTTCCTAAGTGGGGGATGGTGTTGTGTAGGGGCCTATCTGTGACTACTTGGTTTTGCCAGGGCGTCACATATATATATTTTTTTTTTTTTTTAAAGTGTGCAGTCCCCCTAATTCTGATATCCAGCCAAGATAAAGCCAATAGCTGGGGGCTGGTATTCTTAGGCTGGTGAGGCCCATGGTTATTCACCTCCCTAGGCTAAAAATATCAGCCCAAAGCCCCCAGAATTCTTGCATCCATTAGATGCGACAATCCCGACATTTTTCCCAGCTCATCCCGATTGCCCTGGGAGGTGGCAATTGGCGTAACATATGGGGTTAAAGACAGCTGTAAAAATCTCAGCTGCCGTCAAGATTTAGTAATGGGATGGGATCTATGAGACCACCCATTAGTAACCCTGTATGTAAAAAAAAAACCTTAAAAATTGTTTATTGTGTGTTAAAAAAACAACCTTTTTCACTAATTTATTAACCCCCAAAACCCCCCCGCAGATATGACGTAATCCACACAAGGTTCCATGACGATCCTGGCTCTGTAGTCTGTAGTGACCGATAACATGAACAATCACTGCAGACTCCGGGAAACACTGACAGCAGCAGGGGGATCCAGTGGTGAGAAGTGGTGACGTCAGTTGGATCGCTGGAGGTCACACTCGGGGCTCCCCGCTGCTCTCAGTGAATGTGGAATCCGCTACCAGATTGCTATGCGGCCATGTCCCGCAAAACTTTCACTGAGAGCAGCGGTGAGTCTCAGTGTGACCTCCGTTGACTTTACTGCCGTATTGTCACATTCCTGTGGCACCATGTCCCGCAATCCAACAGCTGTGAGACCCAGAATCCTTAAAGGAGTGTTTAAGCTTATTTTAGTTCCCAACAGTTGTGACACCTAAAGGCTGTGAACTCTAGTAACAGATCCCAGTCTTCAGATGTCCCAGCAGCTGGGAACTCAAGGAACATTATAGGCTCTTTTAAAGGCTTTCTCTCTCTTAAAGGCTCCTTTAAGGATTCTAGGCCTCCCAGCTGCTGGGAGACCAAATGGCTGTGAGCTATGGTAACTTTGAGGTTAAGGCCAAAAATAACAAAAACCTCTAAAAACAATAACCTTTATTAGATAAATATTTATATAAAATCTCAACAATCACATCAGCCAAACAACAAGAGGTGGCGTGTGCAGTCAACCCCAGGGTAACTTATATGCAGAGGTTAGGAGGGATAGTGGTGTATGCTGGCCTTTTCAGGTCCAGGTACAGATATTACAGTAGTGTTGTAAAGGGATTGGGCCTTGCCCTACGCTCAACACTACCTACCAACGGAGATAGTACTACCCTAATTTATACGGCGCCCTCGTTCCTCGACGGCTGACCATACTAATCATTGCTCTGCCACTAGATATATATACCCTCCACCAAACCCTCCTTAGGCGGGCTTTGCACACTACGACATCGCAGGTGCGATGTCGGTGGGGTCAAATCGAAAGTGACGCACATCCGGCGTCACTTGCGATGTCGTAGTGTGTAAATCCTAGATGATACGATGAACGAGCGCAAAATCGTCGTCATCGTATCATCGCTGCAGCCTCCGACATTTCCATAATGCCGGGGGAGCGACAGGTACGATGTAGTTCCTCGTTCCTGCGGCCGCACACATCGCTGTGTGTGAAGCCGCAGGAGCGAGGAACTTCACCTTACCTGCCTCCCGGCTGCAATGAGAAGGACGGAGGTGGGCGGGATGTTTACATCCTGCTCATCTCCGCCCCTCCACTTCAATTGGCCGCCTGCCGTGTGACGTCACTGTGACGCCGCACGACCCGCCCCCTAAGGAAGGAGGGGGGTCGCCGGCCAGAGGGACGTCGCACGGCAGGTATGTGCGTGTAAAGCTGCCGTAGCGATAATAATCGCTACGGCAGCTTTCACTATATATCGAACGTGCGACGGGGGCAGGACTATCGCTGCAGCATCGGTAACACATTGTTACCGATGTTGCAACGTGCAAAGCCCGCCTTAGGTGCAAGTGCAGTTATAATCCATTTATCACATTCATCGGTAGAAGCATATATATGCGCCACTCTTCAATAATCAGGAATGTATACACGAACAATTAGATAAATAAATTATCCTCACCAAAAGCCAAATATATGACAGATATCAATAAGACGTGGGAATAGATAACCCCTAATGCCAAATACTAGGACAATGCCTAGACAGACATAAATAAGAGGTAAAAATAAATGGCCCTTATAAGGGGATACTCCGACCACATTGGTAGCTCCGTGTATTGATTAGACCTGATGAACCCCAAATGAGAGGTGAAACGTGTCGGGTGTTGATATAGAGGGGACTTTCCTTAGCCTAGTAGCTAATCCTCCTGGAGATCCACAGAGCTACCAATGTGATCTTTATGTTGACACGTCTACTTCTTATCTATTATTGGTCTATTTGTTAACTTTTGTCAACCCAATAATTTTAAGGGAGTCTTAAAGTTCTTTTGAGTTTCCAGTTGTTGATACACTCAGAACTCTGGTAACATATCACAGCCTTCACCTTTCCCAACAGCTGGGAACTTCAAGAAACTTAACCGCTTTCTTAAGGGTGCTTTACAAGCAGCGACATCGCTAACGATATATCATCGGGGTCACGTCGTTAGTGAAGCACATCCGACGCCGTTACCGACATCGCAGCATGTGACACCAAAGAGCGACGATCAACAATCGCAAAAACGTCAAAAATCGTTGATCATTGACACGTCGCTCCTTTCCTTAATATCATTGCTGCTGCAGGTACGATGTTGTTCGTCGTTCCTGCGGCATCACACATCGCTATGTGTGACACCGCAGGAACGACGAACATTTCCTTACCTGCGGCCACCGGTAAAAAAGGAAGGAAGGAGGTAGGCGGGATCTTCCACCCGCTCATCTCCGCCCCTCTGCTTCTATTGGACGGCTGCTGTGTGATGTCGCTATGACGCCGCACGAACCGCCTCCTTAGAAAGGAGGCGGTTCGCCGGCCAGAGCGACGTAGCAGGGAAGGTAAGTCCGTGTGATGGGTGTAAGCGATGTTGTGCGCCACGGGCAGCAATTTGCCCGTGTCATACAACTGATATCGCAGCATGTAAAGTACCCTTTAAAGGCTCTATTAAGGTTACCGGAGCTCACAGCGACTGGGTCTCCCATCAGATGTCAACTCGGTAACTTTAAGGGAGCCTTAAAGAGAGCCTTTAATATTCCTTGAGTTCCCAGCTGCTGGTGTAGCGCCCCTGAAGCCATCAGGGAGCTACAAGGTTCTGCATCCTAACCAGAATACAGGGCCTACCCCATAGGGCCCCGGAACACCAGTGCCAGTCACACACAAACACTTCACAAAATCCCAGTTTTTCCCCAACAATCCCCCATACAATGGTGCAAGGCTAGGGTTGGACCAATGGATGGCCGCCTAGAGGTGGAGCCAGTCCAGTTCACTAGTTGACAAGGTGGGAGGGGCAGACAGTGGACAGTCAGACAGTCGGTCAGAGGAGTCGGAGAGTAAAGGTGGACGTGAGGAGACGCACTGACAAAGAGTTTACAGTAACCTGGTGCCCAGGAAGGTAGTTGCCGGTGGAGTATGGTGAGTACTCCCGGAACGACGCACCAACGGGGTACAAGACCCTACGTAAGGCATAAAGCTCCAGGCAGGCCTGATAACACCTGCACAGCGGGGGACCATCAAGGACCTCGCTGACCCTAAAAATCCAAGACTCCATAGCAAAGAGAGAGCTGGGGACAGGACCAGATACTCCAACCCCACAGGGTTCACGCTACCGTCATACGGACAGCAGTGGAAAATAACCACCGGACAGGGACCCCCAGTTGCTCTACGCCACAGGGACCCACTAACCAGAGACAGGTGCAGGGGAAGAAGGTACCAGATTACTAAACTGTCACTGGAACAAAGGGGACCCGAAGGTGAAACCAGCCGGCCTCGGGTGACCAGTTACCACCAGAAAGTGAGTAAAGAACCAGTTGCACTGAACTCCTTGTGTGAACTACCTTCTTCCGACACCCATCATTACACCTACCCTCTGGGGCCTGGCCCTGCTTGCGGAGAGTCTAATATCCATTGACATCAGCCCCAGTAGTGGACATTGTGCAGCGGCGGCTCCATCTACATAGCCGCAACACCGCAAGTGGCGTCACATGTGAACACTATTCTAATCCCCTATAAATATTCCCCAAAAAGGGCCCAGGGCACGGAATCGGGCAACGGCCACCAAAGTGAAATTTCCCAGATACACACTGCCCGGTCCCGAGTACCCCATATCCCTGGACGTCACACTGGGACATCTGGAGGCTGTGAATTGTTACCAGAGTCCACAGCCCCCAGGTGTCCAAACAGCTGGGAACTCCAAGAAACTTAAAAGCTCTCTTACTGTCACGCACAGAGCAGGGGATATCCAGCGCATGGCGAAACTCATAGGGAACACTGGGGACACTTTAATAATGGTGGGCTCTGCCACTAGGGAAAGGGAAGATGGGACACCACCTGCACTCACCTGCAGCTGTATCCTGCACTCCCTAGCCAGCCGTATATGGGGTTTTTTTTAACCCCCATCACTGTGCAGGATACGTAATGCCCTTGCAAAGCCCTGAACTTACTAGTGAGATGGTCAGTGAAGAACACTAGTCTCACTACTGCACTAATACAACATGAAGGGAAGGAAGAAAAATAGGGGAATAAACTAAAGGATAAACTCCAACTTCATGGCTGCAGTCTTATACCAGGACAACAGCCTACACCACTTCTGACAACAAGGGCTCCAGCAACTCCTTCCTGCTCCAGGTCATGTTCAGAATAAAGTTTCAATATAACTGCCTCCCTCTGCTGGGAAATGTGACCATTTATAGGGGATGGGAGTGGTCACAAACCAGATGCACATGAGGAGATGTGATCGGAAGCTGCTGGCAAAGAAAACTGACATTGGCGCACCAAAAGAAAGGAAAACACTTTTAATCATAAGAGTCTGAGAGCACGGTGAGACTCTGAAACTGTCACAAGTCTCTAAAAGCAAAGAGATGGCCGTGACACTTAATGGCTCTCTTAAAGGCTCCTTTTAGGTTTTCGGGCCTCACAACTACCAGACTGTCGGACTGTTGTGCCGCTATATCCCGTAATCCGACAGTCTGGCAATCAGGTCACCAGAGTCCACACACTCCCCTGCTGCTGTCAGTTGAACCCGTTGCCAGATTGCCGGATTAAGCAATGTGTGCACATTAAGTGTTTGGTTGCAGACATTTCTCAACAAATCAGCATCTCCTGGCAAAAAAACGCACCAAAACCACATTGCGTTTTGATGCGTTTTTTTTGCCAGAAGATATAGATTCGGTGCAGGCATTTGGTGTATTAATTTCAGCATCAAATCTGCATCTCCTGGCAAAAAACCCTAGTATAGGTGCAGTTTTCTGCCAGGAGATGCAGATTGGGTGCAGAAATTTCTGCACCAGATTTCTGCACCAAATTTCTATCTCCTTGTAGAAACCCGCACCAAAACAGTGTAAAAAAACGTGGGTTTTGTGCAGTTTTCTGCCAGTAGATACAGATTTTTTGCTGAAATTTATACATCAAATTTCTGCACCAAATTTGCATTTTCTGGCAAAAAACTTCCCACATCAAAACCACCTCAAAACCACATCGCGTTTTGATGCTTTTTTTTTGCTATCAGATACATATTTGGTGCAGGAATTTAGTGTATAAATTTCAACACCAAATCAGCATCTCTTGGCAAAAAAACACCCATAAATGGTTTTGATGCCGTTTGGTATGGTTTTCTACCAGGAAATGAAAATTTGGTGCAGAAATCTGGTGCAGACATTCCTACTCCAAATCTGCATCTCCTTGCAAAATATTGCATCAATACCACATCAAAATTGCATTACGTTTTGATGCGGGGGTTTTTTCCCAGAACATGCAGATTTGGTGCAGCAATTTGGTGTATAAATTTCAGCACCAAATCTGCATCTGTTGTAAAAAAAAACAAAACAAAGTGGTTTTCTGCCAGGATATGCAGGTCTCATTGAACTGAATGAGTTCACCTGAGGTGAGTATAAATATTGCAGAGGGAAATTTTCTTAATCAGTATTGATTAATTGAGGAATGACCTGAGGTGAGATCACTGAGGTCACCTGAGGCAGGCTTATCTTCCGGGCAGTGCACGCCCCATAGCCCGGAAGATAGAAGATATAAAACAGGATTTTTACCAAACAACTCCTCATCCGGGAGGCATAGGGGTAGGGCTAATATCACCTTTGGCACCTGTATGCCCATATTAATAACTAAAAAAATGCAAAAGGGTAACAGATTCCTTTAACTCTGTTGCCCAACAAATCCACCTCTCCTCATTACTCCTCCGCTTCTCCCCTCTGCAAATCCCTTCATTGGTTCCCAATTACCCAACATATCCAATAAAAACATCTAAAATTGACCTACCTACGTTCATAATTTGTCTCCTTGGTATAGCACCAAACTAATCTCCCAATATCTTCCAACCCGCAATCTCCAATCCTGACAAGACCTCCTTCTCCCCACCACACTTGTATATTTCTCTCCCAATCACCTCCAAAACTACTCCTGAATATCCCCCATCCTCTGAAATTCTGTGACCCTAACACGTCTGATTATCTGCCACATTCAGAACTTTCAGACGGAAACTTAAAACCTGTCTCTTCAAGAAAGCTTCCAGCCTCCAATGTCCACTCTAGAAACCAAGAAAAGAGGAATTGGTAGTTTCTATGACCCATCATTAGTTGCAACAGTATAAATATAACACATGCTCAAACTGTTTAATAATTTAATTATTTTTATTTGTCACAAAATTCTAAAAACAGTTAATTACATTAAACAACTGATTGCAAAAATCAGAGACCATAATTTTATACATAGTCAAAAAATGACAGGTGAATGTGTGGACACTGTAAAAAGCCCAAAATGGAAGGGAAACCGGATAATAGAGCAAACACTGACCCAAATAGTACAGGTGTAAGAAAATAGATACGTATTATAAACGTATCTGGAGCACAACCGGGTCCCTTCACTCGCCCGACGTACGTTTCGAGGTAGATCTTCTTTGATGGCCCCCGAAGAAGATCTACCTCGAAACGTACGTCGGGCGAGTGAAGGGACCCGGTGATTGAGCATCACATTACTTAATATGGGTGAGTCTGGAGCACTGTGCAGTCTGAATTTTTGCTGAACGCACGGGCAGACTGGCGTGGTTATTTGAGCTTGAGCGCCACCTAGTGCCCCTAGTGCTGAATAGCTTTGATTTGGATTTTATTCCACTGCATATATGTATAATTGAGCTTGTGCTCCAGATACGTTTATAATACGTATCTATTTTCTTACACCTGTACTATTTGGGTCAGTGTTTGCTCTATTATCCGGTTTCCCTTCCATTTTGGGCTTTTTACAGTGTCCACACATTCACCTGTCATTTTTTGACTATGTATAAAATTATGGTCTCTGATTTTTGCAATCAGTTGTTTAATGTAATTAACTGTTTTTAGAATTTTGTGACAAATAAAAATAATTAAATTATTAAACAGTTTGAGCATGTGTTATATTTATACTGTTGCAACTAATGATGGGTCATAGAAACTCCCAATTCCTCTTTTCTTGGTTTCTAATGTGCATGATGGGAGTGACCCGGTGATGAAATAATGCGGTCTGGTTTGTTCCTTTTTCTTGTGATTAATCCAATGTCCACTCTGCCTCCTCACCACCACTGGAGGTGCTGCAACCTCCCGACCTTCTATCTCTTCCCCATCATTCTGTAGAATGTAAACTCGCAAGAACAGGGCCCTCTGTACCAGTCTGCCATTGTTTATTGTAATTTTTATCTGTAGTTTGTATGTAACCCCTTCTCATGTGGAATCAATGGCACTTTAAAAATTAATAATAATAATAATAATAAGAAGAAGAAGATAATGAAGGGGTTAAAAGTGACGATCCGAGGCATGAAAAAAGAAGCAAAGAATTTTTATAGGGATTGCAGCTCTATATTTCTGATTCAAGGCTCCAAATCTATTACTAATTTTTATTGGTGGCACAATCTTTTTTTTTTTTACGAACATGCTTATATTTTTGTAAATGGGTTTCATTAAATATGTTGCACCATTTGGCTTTTACAGGATCTTTGTTTTCCTCCACATTCAACTTTGATGTTTTCAGCCAAAAATGTATGCATTTAGGTAAGGAATAAAAAATGGCCGCAAATGTGGATAAACCCTTGTAAGGGACCTGTTAAAAGTTAAAGGGAACCTGTCACCAGATTTGGGACCTATAAGCTGCGGACACCACCAGTAGGATCTTATATACAGCATTCTACAGGCCGCTTTACACGCTACGACATCGTTAAAGCGATCTCGTTGGGGTCACGGAATTTGTGACGCAAATCCGGCCGCTCTAGCGATGTCGTTGTGTGTGACACCTATGAGCGATTTTGAATCATCGCAAAAATGTTCAAAGTCGCTCATTGGTGACATCCCCCCTCTTCCCAATTATCATTGCTGCTGCTTGGACGATGTAGTTTGTCGTTCCTGCGGCAGCACACATCGCTATGTGTGACACCACAGGAACGAGGAACCTCACCTTACCTGCGCCCGCCGGCAATGCGGATGGAAGGAGGTGGGCAGGATATTATGTCCCGCTCATCTCCGCCCCTCCGCTTCTATTGAGTGGTCGCTTAGTGACGCCGCTGTGACACCAAAAGAACCACCCCCTTAGAAAGGAGGCGGTTCGCCGGTCACAGCGATGTCACTATGCAGGTAAGTATGTGTAACGAGTCAGCGCGATTTTGTGTGCCACGGGCAGCGATTTGCCCGTGTCGCACAAACGATGGGGGCGGGTACACATGGTAGCGATATCGGTACTGATATCGCAGTGTGTAAAGCGGCCTTAACATGTTGTATATAAGAGCCCAGGCCGCTGTGTAGAAAGTAAAAATTACTTTATAATACTCACCTAAATGGTCGCTGCGGTGGAGTTGGGTCATATGGGTGTCTCCGTTCTCCAGTGCCGGCGCCTCCTCTTTCGGCCATCTTTGTCGTCCTTCTTCTGATGCCGCGGTGCATGACGCGTCTTATGTAATCCACTTTCGCCTGCGCGGGACCGGCGAGTGTGTATGACGTAGGACGCGTCATGCACACAGGCATCAGAAGGAGGATGAAGATGGCCAAAAGAGGAGGCGCCGACACCGGAGAACAGAGACGCCCATATGACCCAACTCCACTGCAGAGACCGTTTAGGTGAGTATTATAAAGTAATTTTTATGTTTTACACAGCGGCCTGGCCTCTTATATGCAGCATGTTAGAATACTGTATATAAGAGCCCACTGGTGGTGGCCGCAGCTTATAGGCCCCAAATCTGGTGACAGGTTCCCTTTAAAAATTTGGATTTCTACAACTCCCCTAGTGGCAACAGAAAGATTTTTTTTTCTTCTGCATGAAAGAGCTCTTATCTGGGTAATTAGAAAACCCTTATAAATTTATCCAAGACTAAAAAACATTTGCAATCCTGCTTATTGTGTTTACTACTTTCTAACTTCATTTTTGACTGTTTCACGACATTTTCCCTTCTGTAGAATGTAATCTATTATATCAGCTCCAAATCCCAGCCAGACCTAAAATCTAATCTCCCCATCTCATGTAGGCAATCACAATGTTTTTATTTTTCATTTTTTATTGTTTTTTTTTGTGTGCTTTTTTAATAGGCTTATACAAAATCATTTAAGAACAAAAAAATGATTGAACTAATTAAATTTTTTATCTCGGCCGTACACTTCACCGGTCCCAGCCTTGTTGCTGGAGAGTCAGACACGCCATAGTCACATTTGGCAGATACCGTAACTTACTTACGTGACTTTTTATAGTAACACATCTGTAACCATAGGTAACAAACAGCTGACGGCGGTACCGTAGATAATCACCAAGTAATTGCAAAAAAATAATAATAGTCCATAAATATTAGCGGAATTTTCTCACCACACGTAACAATGACTAAAAAGGAAATAGCAAACAATAGAAAATATATGATATATATATGAGCCTAAATATTCTAATATTTTCTGTATTAATCTATTAAAATACTAAAAAAAAGTATCATGAGTGTTCTATACGTTTCATTTGTCTGTAACCCTCTATGATTTTTTATTTTTACAATTTTGTTTTTTTTCCTCTTCTTCCAAGGGCCATAACTTTTTAATTTTCCTATCTTGATCGCCGTGTGAGGACTTCTTTTTTTGGTGGGACGAGTTGTTTTTTTAAATGACGCCATCCATTTTACCATATAATGTATGTACCACATGACTGGTGTGAGCCTTGGAAATGCTGGCACTTGTAGTGCCACATTTTTATTTTTTCGGTATTCACAGGGTGAGGCTTGCAGGTGGCTGGAGAGATGGGCAGGTCTGGCCACCTACATACCCCCGCCCATGGGTGTGTCACAGCTGTATAATGGCGTCTGCTGTTTTGCAGAGAACATTAAGCTATAGCACCAAGGTGAAGATTAGGTAAATGTTACCTGATCTTCACCTTGGTGCTATAGCTCATACTTAATACTTAACCTTTATTATTATAATGTAAAAAGTACCTGGTGTTGAAAGTCTGAAGTTTATACACCAGTACTAGCCCTGTTATGGAGGACCTATGCCGTGTGAGTCACCTGCTGTGATGAAACGCGTCAGGAGGCATATGGGGCTTTGGTAGGGACGGCGACCAGGTTCAGTTGTTACTATTCTTGTAAGGGCGGGAGTCTATAGGTGACAGGGTTACATAGATCTATTTTTTTGGATCCTATGGCCTCCTTTTGACTCCGCCTGTCAACAAATTTGCTGGTACGGACAATAGGATTATCTAAATGGGTGAGAGCTTTCCTATTCATTGCCGTATAATATGTTGGTACATGGGTATGAAGGTTTTGCATACTGCTTGTGTACCACCGCTGCAGCAGTCGGATCCGGGGTTGCTGTGGCTCGAGAGTCTTTGGACCCGGGGGCCTACGGCCACTCGAACATAAAAGGGGAACTATTTACAGGGTGGGTTAGTGTTTGTGAAGCCACCTGTGGTTCGCGGTAAGGGGAGTACCGCTGCTGCCGATGGGAGTACCCGTGGGAGATGGAGTGGGGCAGCCAGATGACGTTCCTTCCACGGGTAGGGTAGGCCCCGGGACTCTGGATGATGGAGATGTAGGGGAGCGTGATGCAGGCCCAGCGGGCAGATTCAGGGGAGAGGAGCGTACTCACTCAGGCTGTGTGGATGTTGGTGCGACCATTATGCAGACTCTGACACAGGAGTAAACCAAGTCTCTGGGTGCCGCTGCCACTCGGGGGAGCTCGTCCGGGAATCTGTCCCCGTTGGTATTGCTGATGGTTTTGGACCTGCCTCCATGCACTATGTTTAGATGTTTCTGATTGACCCCTTGGCCTGAAGCTTTCGAGGTCCCGCTCCCTACGATTAAATAGAGGAGCTGTGCTCTCGATGGCTGACACTTGGGATTTCAGTGGGCCACATAAGCTGGAAAGCCCTATCCTCCCTGTTGTGTTAGTGCCTTCGAGATCTAAACTCTTGGGGAAAGTTCATAAAGAGACTATCCTCCACAGGTTAATTATCAGGTTGCATGAAGCTACTCCCTGATCTAGGGTCCAGTACCCCGCCGTGCTCGGTACCAGTCCGGTTACTAGATTTTCCGGTGCCGACCGTTCTCCAAAACTAAGTCTGGGCACCCTTCTCCAATACCCTGCGACCGAGTCTCCGACTCCTCCGGTCCCAGACCACCGTCTGCAACCTAGCCAAAGTCTCTCAGGGAGCTACAACTCCCTCAGCTCCTCACTCTCTGAGGGCTACCACTTCACTGACCATGTCCCTCCCACCAATCTGACCCCTAGGTGGGTGGCCCTTTTCCAGCTAGACCACCCACTGGTGTGCCTGACAGGGTGTGGTGTGAGGTGTGGTTAGGATTTGAATGCTGATGGAAGCAATACCAAAGGTTAGGATCCCAGAACAATGGAGGGTGAGTTCTGCACCATAAGAGAAAGGAGTGCAGTTCCATGTGACACCCTGATTAGGTCAGGGGAGTCCCACTTTTGTAAGCTTTGATTTATATGCACATATTTCCCTATTTTGGCCTGTTTCTATAGCATGTTCTTTGGACCACTGTCCTGTGCATTTTGTTAATATTTGCATAATATCTGTGTAATTGCTTGCAGTGTTTTTAGGCCCATACTGTGCCAACATATTTGTGGTTCACCCCTCTTGTGACCTTGCCTTTTGGGACATTTTGTCAGCTAGATTCTAAATCTGGTTATATTTGAGTACTATTAATTGTCCTGGGTAATAGTGTATATCCATGTTGCAACCCCCTTGGAATTTTAATATGGTTGCAGTACCTTTGCATTTTTAGTACTTTTTACATTATAATAATAAAGGTTAAGCTTTACCTTATTTTCACCCTCGTGCTACAGATTAATGTCCTATGTGAATTTCTTGTCCTGGAATCATTGTGTTGTTCCCTGCGTTTCTGTTTTGCAGAGGAGGATATAGTGTTTGGCACATGGGGATAGTGTGCTGGAGGTCTCAAGCGGGCTTTACACGCTGCGATCTCGCTAGCGAGATCGCAAGCGATCGTACCCGCCCCGTCGGTTGTGCGACACGGGAAAATCTCTGCCCGTCGCGCACAGCATCGTTAGTGTCGCAGGCGGAGGAGGGGACGCTGCGCTCTCCCACTGCTCGGGTCCGGCCGCTGCTGTTGTGGCTGCTGCTGCTCGGTGGTGGCTCGAGCGGTGGGCCGGATCCCGGGGACTCGAGCGGCGTTCCTTGCCCGTGAGTGAAAAGGGTGGGGATTGATTGTGGGGATTGGATATTGTCCGTGACGCCACCCACGGTTGTGGTGATATTGGTGACACCACCGCTGCTCTGGACGGGGATCCCGGGAGCGATGACAGGGAGCAGCCTGGATGTTAGTTCTCCCCTCCGTGGGTAGGGGGTTGGTTTTCCCGGGGCCCGGTGATGGGGTAGGGATGGATGGCAGGCGGGTTACGGGGCCTGGTGAGGTGCAGGGTCGCGGGGGCAGCGCTGTGCTGCACGGCACTGTGGTACTCACTCAGCCAATGATGAGGACACAGTTCTCGGTAAAACACACGGCTGGATGGACGGGTCCCACAGACGGCTGCGGTGTTTCTCCTCCCGGCAGGTTGATGGTGACTGCCTTTCCCTGCACCTGTGTAACGTGTACGGTCCCAATGGGTTCCCACCGGTAACCCGCTCCCCCAGCTTGGAAGGGTGCTGACGGAGCCCCTTTTGCCCGCAGGCTCTGGCCCTGGGAACTTTAGCCTTGGCGGTGACTGTGTTTCCCTCTCTCGGTTGGACGGTTGCCTTCTGACGGGACTTGGCTGATGGGAAACCCAGGAGGTTCCCTTCGCTAACGGATTTGGCAAATTCACGGCGACTCCTAGCCTTGCCGGGGTCCGTAAGCCCCTGCCGGATGGTGCTGGCTTCTCTTTGCGTACCGGTCCGGTACCGCCGGGCCACCGCCCGTCCACGGTCCTTAGGGCTAGCTCCAATAGGCCACTCCTGCAGACGGTCACCACCGTCTGCCAACCTTGCTGATCCGTCCGGGCCACACACCCGGACCACTTTCTGTCTGCTCCTTTACCACTTCACTTCCTCTCCCTTTTACTTCCCAAACTCAACTGCTTACTTTTCTCGCCTCCAGGACTGTGAACTCCTCGGTGGGTGGGGCCAACCGCCTGGCCCACCCCCTGGTGTGAACATCAGCCCCTGGAGGAAGGCAACAAGGGTTTTTGTCTGACTTCGGTGTGCCTGACCGGGAGTGTGGGGTGTGTTGGTGTTGTTATCTGTGGCCCCTGGCTTGTCCAGGGCGCCACATTTCCCCTTAGTTAAATGCAGACCGTCCGCGGGCTGCCCGTCCATCGCCGGTTTTATTTTCACAAACTGAAAAGATAAACGGTAAACAGATTACAAACATAATAACATCTTCCCACATCGAGAGGTACTCTTATTTAAATGTTGCTAACGGTAATGGCTTCCGCTCTCTCCCACCCAAGCAGCCTGGCCCTGATGCTGCCCCTAAGCAAACAGGCAGCACCCCTTGACCCCAGTCCAGCACAAGTTACCCGAGCGGGTTCTGTCCTTTTCAGGGGACCCACGTTCCATGGGGAACCCCTGAAACCCCCAGAGGATTGCCACCGGTTGCGGTAGTGGCGGGCCTGGGCCATCACTTCCCTCCAGGCCCATCCTCCAAATCAGCCTCTCCGGAGGCGGTTACGGTAAAGCCATAGAAAACATATTTATTTACATGCCACTCAGTTTGTGGTTGCCCTGCCAGTTCTCGGGCTTGTCCGTAGTAGTTTCTACGCATTTGGTAAAGGGGTTCCAACGGGGACCAGTTGCCGGCAACGACCGGTGCAAATCACTTTGTCAATCAGGTAACTTCTCATCAATCATTTACTTATCATTCAAAGAAACTTTTAAAACGGTTACTGGGGGTCCCAACGGGGACAACTGCAGCGGGCTCCGCTGCCATCACTGGGATTCTTCGGTGCAGGCTGGGGGAGGAGGCGTGGTGGACACCCGGGCTTCTTGGCTGCCCCTCAACTTTGCATCCAACGCAAACTACCCCCTATCCCCGCAGTGTCGGGTATACTGCACCAGGTCTCCCGGCATCAGATTGCAGCCTGGATGTTCCTCCGGCAGGTGGGCATTAACATCCCGCCGGGCTATAAAGACTTCGGCCTCCAGGCTCGGCTCGTATATAAAGCCATAGCCCCGGCGGACATCAAACCGCCTCACCTGCCCTTCATACAGGGGGCCCCGGACACGGAAGGTCGCTTGGCGGAGGCTCTCTTTCTCCCAGATCGTACGGGCTACCAACTCCGCCTTCTTCCTCTCTCTTTCCGCGATCTCTGGGCCCAGCGGCGTTGGCTCCCTGTCCCAGTACGGGGCTGCTGCGAGCTCCGGAACACGGATTGGGCCCCGTGAGACCTTCTGGACACTGCCCACCACTGGCAGTCTGGGTGGAAGGTCCCGCGGTGACTTGGCCTGGGGTGCTGCCCTGCAGTGGCAACCCGGCGCAACCTCAGCCGAGGTGTGGGGGATGGGCACAGGGATCCTCTTCCGCCGGGCCTCCTGCACGGAGCGGCCTGTCGGCTCCGGCTCGGGGGGAGTCTCCGCAGATGCCTCCGGTTCGGGCTTCGGCACCTTCCAGGGTAACATCTCTGGTCGATCACGGGCTCCGGCTGCAGGTCGATCCGCCGGGGCGGACGTGCGGGGTACCGCTACCGGTTGTGGTGGTAGCGGGCCTAGTGACGGGGGCACAGCGGCCGGTACGGGTAGCGGGGGAGGTAGCTGGGCGAGCGGGTGTGGACTGGGTCCCTCGGCCGCGATGACCGACCCACTAGGGGCACAGGGGCGTGGGTCACTCACCCTCCCTTCCGAAGCTCCCTCTTCCTCGCGTCTCCGCACTGTCGCTACAACCTCCGTCATGTCGGCCTCCCACTCCTCCAGGAGGAGCTGCATCTTGACCTGCAGCCGTTGCTGGAGCTGCGCGGTCCGGATCTCCACCCACGCCGCGGTTCCAGGCGCGGGGGCTACGGTGCTGCGGGACGGCATGTACATGGCTCCGGCGGCCTCTTCCAGGAACCAGCAAGATGGCTGCAGGGTCTTGGCGTCCCTGCTTTTATAGCCGCGGGCTACATGCGGCCAGACGCCATCAGTCCCCCTTAGTCTCTTTCCGGCTCCTCCTCTACCGGGGCAGGGTTTTGGCCTTCGCGCCTCCACTACTCAAGGAGACGCTCGAGCGGGAACTTTTCGCGCCCAAGATGGCGGCTTCTCAAATTTTCCGTCCGGACACCTCCGGCGGTAACAAGGCGAACCTCTACCAGACGGCAGAGTGGTAGGATCCTGTTCGTGACGCCAAGTTGTCGCGGGCGGAGGAGGGGACGCTGCGCTCTCCCACTGCTCGGGTCCGGCCGCTGCTGCTGCGGCTGCTCGGTGGTGGCTCGAGCGGTGGGCCAGATCCCGGGGACTCGAGCGGCGTTCCTCGCCCGTGAGTGAAAAGGGTGCGGATTGATTGTGGGGATTGGATATTGTCCGTGACGCCACCCACGGTTGTGATGATATTGGTGACACCACCGCTGCTCTGGACGGGGATCCCGGGAGCGATAACAGGGAGCAGCCTGGATGTTAGTTCTCTCCTCCGTGGGTAGGGGGTTGGTTGTCCCGGGGCCCGGTGATGGGGTAGGGATGGATGGCAGGCGGGTTACGGGGCCTGGTGAGGTGCAGGGTCACGGGGGCAGTGCTGTGCCGCACGGCACTGTGGTACTCACTCAGCCAATGATGAGGACACAGTTCTCGGTAAAACACACGGCTGGATGGACGGGTCCCACAGACGGCTGCGGTGTTTCTCCTCCCGGCAGGTTGATGGTGACTGCCTTTGCCTGCACCTGTGTAACGTGTACGGTCCCAATGGATTCCCACGGGTAACCCGCTCCCCCAGCTTGGATGGGTGCTGACGGAGCCCCTTTTGCCCGCAGGCTCTGGCCCTGGGAACTTTAGCCTTGGCGGTGACTGTGTTTCCCTCTCTCGGTTGGACGGTTGCCTTCTGACGGGACTTGGCTGCTGGGAAACCCAGGAGGTTCCCTTCGCTAACCGATTTGGCAAATTCACGGCGACTCCTAGCCTTGCCGGGGTCCTTAAGCCCCTGCCGGATGGTGCTGGCTTCTCTTTGCGTACCGGTCCGGTACCGCCAGGCCATCGCCCGTCCACGGTCCTTACGGCTAGCTCCAATAGGCCACTCCTGCAGACGGTCACCACCGTCTGCCAACCTTGCTGATCCGTCCGGGCCACACACCCGGACCACTTTCTGTCTGCTCCTTTACCACTTCACTTCCTCTCCCTTTCACTTCCCAAACTCAACTGCTTACTTTTCCCGCCTCCAGGACTGTGAACTCCTCGGTGGGCGGGACCAACCGCCTGGCCCATTCCCTGGTGTGAACATCAGCCCCTGGAGGAAGGCAACAAGGGTTTTTGTCTGACTTCGGTGTGCCTGACCGGGAGTGTGGGGTGTGTTGGTGTTGTCATCTGTGGCCCCTGGCTTGTCCAGGGCGCCACATTAGTCCCCGTCACATGCACTTACCTGACCTGCGACGTCGCTCTGGCTGGCGATCCGCCTCCTTTCTAAGGGGGCGGTTCGTGCGGCGTCACAGCGACGTCACACTGCAGGCGACCAATAGAAGCGGAGGTGCGGAGATGAGCGGGACGTAACATCCCGCCCACCTCCTTCCTTCCGCATTGCCGGTGGAGGCAGGTAAGGAGATGTTCGTCGCTCCTGCAGTGTCACACATAGCGATGTGTGGTGCCGCAGGAACGACGAACAACATCGCTAATAAAAAGAGAACGATTTTTTGATTCAGGACGACCTCTCCATGGCAAACGATTTTGTGCACTTTTGCGATTGTTTTAGGTCGCTCGAACGTGTCACATGCTGCGATATCGCTAATGGCGCTGGATGTGCGTCACAAACAACGTGACCCTGACGATAATAC